>NC_089503.1:386152883-386452883 GCF_036850995.1 Saccopteryx leptura
GGCACCAAGAATCCAGAGCTCTGCCCTCAGCACCTGCCTCTGCCTCCTCCTGCCTGTGGGTCCCAGTGGAGGCCGAGTGCCTCAGGCCCGGAGGCCCAGGGCCCCCAGTGACCCGGAGAGGTGCGGGGTGGGGTTGGGGGTGTGCCGCAAGGGGGGGTGAGGTGTCCGCGGGTGCGTCTGAGCACTCGTGAGTGTGGCTGGGCGTGAGACGGGTACTGTGCCCTCTAGGACAGTGGTCCCCAACCCCCGGGCCGTGGACCGGTACCGGTCCGCAGAGAAAGAATAAATAAATTATTTCCCTTTTATTTATATTTAAGTCTGAACGATGTTTTATTTTTAAAAAATGACCAGATTCCCTCTGTTACATCCGTCTAAGACTCACTCTTGATGCTTGTCTTGGTCACATGATACATTTATCCGTCCCACCCTAAAGGCCGGTCTGTGAAAATATTTTCTGACATTAAACCGGTCCGTGGCCCAAAAAAGTTTGGGGACCACTGGCCTAGGAGACACTGTGCTCTGGAAGCAAGCTCCCCTCCCCTGGGACGCGTTCTGCAGGTGCTACGGGAAAGTTGAGGCAAGACCAAGGGGAGGAAAGGGCTTCCGGATGGGGGGGCTCGTCGAGAGTGTCGAGCAGGAAGGAGGCCTGTGGGTCCTGGGGCTCGGGGTGCGGGGCTGCGAGCAGCTGAGCTCTGGTGAGCAGCAGGAACCACTGACAGCTCCTGGCCGCACTGGTCAGCCATGGAAACGCCTCCGGAGACCCCATCCCACAGCATCCCGGGCAAAGGGCCCACGGCGGGCCGGGCCCCGAGCGTGGCCGCCTGTTACCAGTCCCCTCAGCGCCGAGCCCTCAGGCAGCGATGCGTCCACGGCTGTGCTGTCCACAGCTGTACTGTTCACAGCTGCACTGTCCACAGCCGTACTGTCCACGGCTCTACTGTCCACGGCTGTGGTGTCCACGGCTGCACTGTCCACGGCTATACTGTCCACAGCTGCACTGTCCACGGCTATACTGTCCACAGCTGTGGTGTCCACGGCTGTACTGTCCACGGCTATACTGTCCACAGCTGCACTGTCCACGGCTCTACTGTCCACGGCTATACTGTCCACAGCTGCACTGTCCACGGCTCTACTGTCCACGGCTATACTGTCCACAGCTGCACTGTCCACGGCTCTACTGTCCACGGCTGTGCTGTCCACAGCTGCACTGTCCACGGCTCTACTGTCCACGGCTATACTGTCCACAGCTGCACTGTCCACAGCCGTACTGTCCACGGCTGCACTGTCCACGGCTGTACTGTCCACAGCTGCACTGTCCACAGCCGTACTGTCCACGGCTGCACTGTCCACAGCCGTACTGTCCACGGCTGCACTGTCCACGGCTGTACTGTCCACGGCTGTGCTGTCCACGGCTGTGCTATCCACGGCTGTGCTGTCCACGGCTGTACTGTCCACAGCTGTACTGTCCATGGCTGTACTGTCCACAGCTGTACTGTCCACGACTCTACTGTCCACAGCCGTACTGTCCACGACTCTACTGTCCACAGCTGTACTGTCCACAGCTGTACTGCCCACGGCTGTGCTGTCCACAGCTGTGCTGCCCACGGCTGTACTGCCCACGGCTGCGCTGTCCACGGCTGCGCTGTCCCACGGTTGCCTGTCCCACGGCTGTACTGTCCACGGCTGTACTGCCCACAGCCGTACTGCCCACAGCCGTACTGTCCACGACTCTACTGTCCACAGCTGTACTGTCCACAGCTGTACTGCCCACGGCTGTACTGTCCACAGCTGTGCTGCCCACGGCTGTACTGCCCACGGCTGTGCTGTCCACGGCTGCGCTGTCCCACGGCTGCCTGTCCCACGGCTGCACTGTCCACAGCTGTACTGTTCACAGGCTCTCAATGGAGACGTGTGCAATGAGGGAGGAGCCGGTGGTGGGCCGGGCTCTGCCGTGCCCTCGGGGCCCTGTCCCTTGCTCCTCTGCCCAGGGTCTGGGCAGGGTGGCTGCCCGGGCCAGCCCTGTGCCCACTCCAGAGCCCGCCCAGGCCCTTAGGCACTCCCTGAGCAGCAGGACACCAGCTGCTGTGTGCCCCGGGAAGGGGGCAGCTTATTGAGGGGAGAGGACACTTGGTTCGGGCCTGAGCATCTGCCGGGGCTGGGGTACCGACTGCGTCTAGGCGCAGGGGGGCGGAGCAGGCGCTGCCTGCAGGAGGGTCCCAGGGGGCAGGTGGGGCGAAGGGCCTGGCTCAGGCCCGGGCCTCCCCCACAGTTCGACCTGCTCTCCAGCCCCTCCTCCCTCCCCGACTCCTGGGGCAGCTGCTCACACCTGCTGCCCGCTCGCTTGCTCACTCCCTGAAGCAGTACTTAAGGAGCACGTGGCGTGTGCCGGTCAGGGTCGAGGCCGTGGGACGCCGCAGCAAACAAGACAGGCAATAGCGTCTGCCCCCATGCAGCTCATATCCCAGTTGAGAGACAACAGACACGGAAGTAAATGAAACAGATGATCATTGATTCACGCTACGATGAGCACGCTTGGAAGACTGCTCAAGCAGGGCAGTTGTGGGGGAAAGGGGAAGCGGATTGTTTCTAAACATACGTGGTTAATAAACACCCCGCGAGAAGGTGACAGCTGAACAAAGGCCTCAAGGAAGGGAAGAAGTGAATCACATAGATTCCTAGGGGCAGAGTCTCCAGATAGAGGAAAGAGCAAGTGCAAAGGCCCTGAGGCAGGAATGGGCTGAGTGTGTCTAAGGAACAACAAAGAGGCTCGAGTGGCCAGGGCGCACAGAGCCAGGAGGGCAGTGGGAGACAGGGCTGAAGACGGAGGAGGAGCAGGACGATGAGGGGCCCCGTCAGCCCTTGGAAGGACTTCAGCTCTCGTTTGGACCATGGAGAGCCAGTGTGGGGCTTTGAACTGAGGATTTATGTTTTAAAGTAACAGCAGCTCAGCCTGACCAGGTGGTGGCTCAGTGGATAGAGCGTCGGACTGGGATGCAGAAGACCCAGGTTCGAGACCCCGAGGTCGCCAGCTTGAGCGCGGGCTCATCTGGTTTGAGCAAAGCTCAGCAGCTTAAGCCCAAGGTCGCTGACTTGAGCAAGGGGTCACTCGCTCTGCTGAAGGCCCATGGTCAAGGCACACAGGAGAAAGCAATCAATGAACAACCAAGGTGTTGCAACGCGCAACAGAAAACCAATGATTGATGCTTCTCATCTCTCCGTTCCTGTCTGTCTGTCCCCGTCTATCCCTCTCTCTGACTCTCTCTCTCTCTGTCTCTAAAAATAATAAAATAAAATATATTAAAAAAAAAAAAAAAAGAATGCCAGTGTGGAGAGGGACGGATGGGAGGGAGCAGAGGGTTCAACATGAGGAGGTGAACTGAACAAGGAGGCCCCAGAAAGGCAAGGCCAGGATGGCCCTGGCTTGGGCAGAGAGGTGGAGAGTGAGGTCACCGTGTAGACCAGGGGTAGTCAACCTTTTTTTCTTTTTTTAATATATATTTTTTGTATTTTTCTGAAGCTGGAAACGGGGAGGCAGTCAGACAGACTCCCGCATGCGCCCGACCGGGATCCACCCGGCATGCCCACCAGGGGGCGATGCTCTGCCCATCCCGGGCGTCACTCTGTCGAGACCAGAGCCACTCTAGCGCCTGGGGCAGAGGCCAAGGAGCCATCCCCAGTGCCCGGGCCATCTTTTGCTCCAATGGAGCCTCAGCTGCGGGAGGGGAAGAGAGAGACAGAGAGGAAGGAGAGGGGGAGGGGTGGAGAAGCAGATGGGCACCTCTCCTGTGTGCCCTGGCCAGGAATCGAACCCGGGATTTCCGCACGCCAGGCCGACACTCTACCAGTGAGCCAACTGGCCAGGGCTTAGTCAACCTTTTTATACCTACCGCCCACTTTTGTATCTCTGTTAGTAGTAAAATTTTCTAACCGCCCACCGGTTCCACAGTAATGGTGATTTATAAAGTAGGGAAATAACTTTACTTTATAAAATTTATAACGCAGAGTTACAGCAAGTTAAAGCATATAATAATAATTACTTGGCCCTGGCCAGTTGGCTCAGTGGTAGAGCGTAGGCCTGGCGTGCGGCACTCCCGGGTTCGATTCCAGGCCAGGGCACAGAGGAGAAGCGCCCATCTGCTTCTCCACCCCTTCCCCTCTCTTTCCTCTCTGTCTCTCTCTTCCCCTCCCGCAGCCGAGGCTCCATTGGAGCAAAGATGGCCTGGGCGCTGGGGATGGCTCCTTGGCCTCTGCCCCAGGCGCTAGAGTGGCTCTGGTCGCGACAGAGCGACGCCCCAATGGGCAGAGCATCACCCCCTGGTGGGCGTGCCGGGTGGATCCTGGTGGGGCGCATGCGGGAGTCTGTCTGACTGCCTCCCGGTTTCCAGCTTCAGAAAAAATACAAAAAAAATTAATAATAATAATAATAATAATTACTTACCAAGTACTTTATGTCGGATTTTCGCTAAATTTGGCAGAATAGATCTTTTTTTTTTTTTTTTTTTTTTTTTACAGAGACAGAGAGAGAGTCAGAGAGAGGGATAGATAGGGACAGACAGAAACAGAGAGAGATGAGAAGCATCAATCATTAGTTTTTCGTTGCGACACCTTGGTTGTTCATTGATTGCTTTCTCATATGTGCTTTGACTGTGGGCCTTCAGCAGACCGAGTAACCCTTGCTCGAGCCAGTGACCTTGGGTCCAAGCTGGTGAGTTTTACTCAAACCAGATGAGCCCGCGCTCAAGCTGGCGACCGCGGGGTCTCGAACCTGGGTCCTCCACATCCCAGTTCTACACTCTATCCACTGTGCCACTGCCTGGTCAGGCCAGAATAAATCTTTATAAAACAACTTACTATAGTTAAATCTGTCTTTTTATTTATACTTTGGTTGCTCCGCTACCGCCCACCGTGAAAGCTGGAGCGCCCCCTAGTGGGCGGCAGGGACCAGGTTGACTACCACTGGTGTGGACTGTCCCGTGGGCAGGTGTGGCCTCTCCCTTTCCTTCACCTGTCAGATTCCCCTCCTTCTCCTTCTCCTCCTGCAGGCCCAAGTCACAAATGGCACCACCTCCTGGAAGCCCGAGGGCTTTCTCTCTGCTGGAAGGACTTGCTCCCTCCCCGGCAGCCTCCGGCCTGGCCTGTATGAGAGCAACGTCATCATCTGATTGTTATTGCCGGCTCCGCTGTTGCCCCACACCCCGACTGAATTCATGAGAGAGGTGTCTTCCATTCTCAGTCCACAGAAGACTGAATCAGTAGAGGAAGCCCCAGTTCTGGCCTGAGCCCCCCCCCCACCAGGTCTCAGGGCCACAGGGAACAGAAACCCCTTCGGTTCAGGGGCTCCCAGACGTTGGCCCTGCCTACCCTCAGGGTGGTAGGGCTGCCCTGACCAGGGCACACTGGCTGCAGCTCGGGGAGCCCACACCCTGCTGGTGCCAACCGCCCCTTCTGCCATCACACCTCAGTGGCCCCAGGTGACCAGGCTGCCCATTTGCCTTCAGCTGGCCCTCACTGGACCCCAAGTCCCACGGTCACCCCTCTTCCTCTCCAGCCTCTGGGGCAGGGGTGGCAATTCCACTGCACAGAGGTGAGGCCAAGGGGTGCCTCCTACTGCTAAAGATGCCCCCAGCAGCCCCAGCCAGCAGTGAGGGGACCTGCCACAGGTCCCCAAGAGGCCTCCCTGCTTTGCCCATCCCTTAAAGTCTCTTCCCCTTCTCAACAGCCAAGGGATACTTTTATTTTAAATTTATTTTTATTTTTGTATTTTTTTCCAAAGTGAGAAAGGGGGAGGCAGAGAAACAGACTCCCACATGCATCCGATCAGATCCACCTGGCATGTTCACCAGGGAAGAATGCTCTGCCCATCTGGGGTGTTGCTCCATTGCAACTGGAGTCATTCTAGCTCCTGAGGCAGAGGCCATGGAGCCATCCCCAGCGCCCGGGGCCATCTTTGCTCCAATGGAGCCTTGGCTGCGTGAGGGGAAGAGAGAGACAGAGAAAGGAGAGGGGGAAGAGTGGAGAAGCAGATGGGTGCTTCTCCTGTGTGTCCTGACCAGGAATCAAACACCGGACTTCCACACATCAGGCCGATGCTCTACCGCTGAGCCAACCGGCCAGGGCAAGGGAGACTTTTAGAATATAAACCACATGATGCCAGTCCTCACTCGTGAAATAACGCGTCAAAAACTCAGATCAGCCAAGTAGGCGGTCCCCACCTTCCTTCCAGACCCTCCCCTCCTGATGCGCCCTCCCCCAGCTGCCCACTCACTCCCCTCCAACCAGGGTCTTCTTCCAATTCCTCCGCCACACCAGGTACTCCTGCGGGGGCGCATGCGCATTGCTGAGCTGACTGCTGTGAGGCCCTTTCTCTGCACCCCCACTTCCCCGCCCCCACCCCCACTTTCTGGCAGGCCTTCCCCTTCCCAGTGCTGCCTAAAACAGCAGCCCTCCATCACCCGCCTCTTCTCTCTGCATGGTAGCACTTGCCACGCCCGGATAACTCACCATCCTCAAAGGCCCTGCCTAGGAGCCCGTCCCTCCTGCAGGCAGGCCCAGTTTTGTTTTGTTTTCTTAAGAGTTTATTTATTGCTTTTTAAAGAGAAGGGAGAGAGGGGAGGAGGACTGGAGCAAGAAGCATCAACTTGTAGTTGCTTCACTTTAGTTGTTCTTAAGATTGCTTGTCGCATGTGTCTTGACCGGGCGAGCCCAGGGCTTTGAACCAGCAACCTCCCGGGTGGACACTTGATCCACCGCGCCACCGCAGGCCAGGCCAGGCAGGCCCGGTTTTGACCCCGCCCCTATTTCCGCAGGACCCGCCCCTATTTCCGCAGGACCGGCACCCTGCTCTCCCCACCCGCTGACTGTTCAGGAACCACTGTCCCTAAAACACCCTCGGAACGGATCTGGGGACTGCTCCTCCGTCCTCCATCCCACCAGAGGCTCAGTGAGAACGAGACAGGGACCGGGGACCGTGCAGAGGAGAGACTGTCCAGTGACTCGACCCCCACCGGACCCTTGAGCGAGACCCCGCTTGATCTGGGCACAGCAGCGACTGTTCCCGTAACCCCTCAGGGCCTGGCAGACCCCCGCCCTGCACTCCGCGGAGGGCTGGTTTGTGCTGGTTCCGGAACACGCCTTTCCCCCTCACCTGGGGCGTCACGTCCCCCGTCCCCTATCCACCCTGCCCTGTCCTCGGAAGCCCTAGGGCCAGCCATGTGGTAACCAGGATGTCCTCGCTGTCTTGCTGCCACTGAGACAAGCCTCAAACATAACCTCCCTTAATAAACTATTGAAGTAACGACACATTTCTCAGCCTCCTCTGGCTCCCTTGGTCCTAGGAAACTTGATGTAACACAGAGAGAGAGAGAGAGAGAGAGAGAGAGAGACACACACACACACACACACACACACACAGGGCATGGGGGAGGGGTGTATGTAGTGCAGATACCAGCAGAGATGGAGGAAGATGGAGGAGATGGGAAACAGGGAGCAGGTGAGACTTGCCAAGTTCTGCCAGTCGGCTGGACCCCAACCCACGGCCTGACCAGGGCACCACTGGCCTGGTCGGTTCTTCTGAGCCAAGTAGAGAGAGGCTGGGTTTCCGAGCCCTCTCTCCCTGAGCTGGCAGCCCCCCACCCCCACCCCCGCCAGCCGTCTGCGCACCCAGGAGGGGACGGCTCCTTTGAACGCCGCCCAGGCCTCAGGTCTGACCCACAGAGGCATCGTGGTTCCTCCCAGGCCTTTCAGAAACGCCGGCCCGCCCCTTGTGGCGTGAGCCTGAGCCCAGCCCTCCACAATGGCTTGCCAGGGCTCCCCCCCCCCCCCCCCCTGCCCCAGCCTGAGCCCAGCCCTCCACAATGGCTTGCCAGGGCTCCCCCCCCCCCCCCCCTGCCCCAGCAGATCCTCAGGCCATGTCACCACTGCCTTCATTGTCGTCACCCACCCACAGAGCCCAGCCCAGGGCCCTGAGGGCCGGGAAAGGCCCGGCCTGTGCCAGCGCCATGCTCCGTCACCGGTCACCACGGCTCCACGGCTCCCGGGCACACAGACCTTCCTCTCTCTCGGCCGGGCCGTGGGAAAGCGGGAAGCAGGGTGGGGTGGACGCAGAGGCTCCATGACCCTCACTTGACAAAAAGGGAAATGAGCAGGGCCCCCCGTAGTGAGCAGGGCCCCCCCATAGTGAGCAGGGCCCCCCCATAGTGAACAGGGCCCCCCGTAGTGAGCAGGGCCCCCGTAGTGAGCCAAGGCCTCTGGTCCTCAGTTCTCACAGCCCCAGCCTGACCGGGGCCTGGCCTACCTTGACCCCCGGGGGTGCCACCCAGGCCCAGGAGCCGCTGGCTGGCCCCACCCAGGACAACAGGGGAGGGGACAAAGCTCTGTCCTGTTGTGCTCTGGGCCCCAGGACTCCCCACTCCAGCGGGCACGGCTGGCACTGGGTTTGGGGGCCTGGGGCAGGGAGGGGAAGAAGTCCCCTCTTGGGATCCATGCAGGGGAGAGCAGGGGTCTAGGCGCCACCGGGGAGCCCACAGGCTGCTCTCTCCAAGGCCCTCACCCTTCCCAACAACCAACACTCTGGGAGAAAATGATTAGGCACAGGTGAGTCATATGGTCACAAGGCTGTTCCTGGCTGAGTCAGGACAGCAGTCCAGATGGGCCTTTCCACCAGCCTGCAGCTCAGAGGCTGAGTCAGGGAGTCCAGGGGCCCTGGCCAGGAAGCCCAGGAGAAAGCCCCCAGCCCACTCATGGACCACCGGTCTGTCCTCTCCATGCTTGGGGGACGGGGTGGAGGTACGGGGGGGCGGGGTGCTGGGCTGGGCAGGAGGCCTGTCTGTCACTGTGATCTTCCTATCCCCACCCTGGGCACACACCATCCATCCAACACACAGCTGTTGTTATCAATCATGTGATGAACAGAGGCCTCCGTGTTCTGATATCGAACTTGAGCTCAGGAACGGGCCTCAGGCTAGACCCAGGGGGCCAGACCAGCATCTGGAGCCGGCGGAAGAGCTGGGGCAATGGGAGCTCTCACGCTCTCGCTCACGCTCACGTGGGCTGGCGCCTCAGAGCCGGGACCCACAAGAGAGGAAAGGAACCCCGGTCGGTCCCACAGGGAGCTCACAGCACCTCCTGCATCCACAGCAGGCCGCGCTCCCTCCGCCAGGTCCCCCGCGGGCGGAGTGCCCTCTCATGGCGAGGCACCTGGTGCTGAGCATGGCACTGGGGGTGACGGGGCTGCAACAAGGGCAGCAGGATGGGGCCCTTCCCTCGGCATGGGCCCCAGGGGCCCCTCACCTGCCCCCAGGCCAGCCCCTGAGGCCGTGTCCACGGTCTCAGGGCCGCTTTCCTGGCTTTGTCCCCGTGCCGCTGGGCAGGACCTTCCTGCCGGAGAATTCCCAAGTCCGCCCTGTGAGGCCCCGAGCCTGGCCTGGGACTTCCTGCCGCAGGGAAAGCAGGGGGACTCCCCTGCTGACAGGCTGGGTCTGGGCCAGGGGTCCCTCCCCGCCCTCGGTCAGGTGCACGAGAACCTCGCTCCTCCAGCCCAGATGCCCCGCGGAGCCCCCACCGGAGCCCAGGGCCCCTCGGCCTCGCAGGCACAGGCCAGGGATGAGACGGAAACCCCAGGCAAACTGGGCTTGCTCTCGGTTGAAGATTAGGAGCAGGGTCCCCAGACAGAAGACAGACAGACAGCCACGGGGCCACAGTCAGACTGGGCTTTATTTATAATGTCGCAGGCCTGGGTCTGATTGGTGGGAACCGTCTGCTGGTCAGACGCACCCTGCCTACGCGTGGACGCTCGTTTATCCCCAGCTGCCCTGGCCCCAGAAGCTCCTCGGATGTTTCCGGAGGAGAGGGTCTGGCCCGGGCGCGGGTCCCAGGGCGGTGAGGGGCCGACTGTGCCTCCGGCTCCCCTCTGGGGGGACCAGTTCCCCAGCTCATCTGTCTCCTCGAGGAGCAGCTGCTGGGGCAGAGGGGGGAAGGCCGGGCCTCGGCATCTGTGCGCTCTCCCCTCCCCACCTACACCCTGAGACCAGCACCCTGAGGCCGCCTCTCTCAGACCCTCCCCCATGTCCCCACAGCTGACCCAGGTCCCCCAACCCTGAGCCATAAAATGGAGAGGCCTTTTCCCCTCCACCTTGGGGGCTCCGGGGGGCCCCAGCGGCCCAGCTCCCCAGCCAAGCCCTGCCTGTCCTCACCTCTGTGCTGGATGCCACCGCCGGGAGGGTGTGTGCCCTTCCCTCTGGCCTGGGGTGCTGCTTGGGCGGTGGCTCCAGCGCCCCCCGCCCAGCCCCCAGTATTCCCCAAAGGCTGAGGGGCGGCGTCCCTGAGGGCAGGTGAGAGGAGAGTGGGAGGCGGTGCTGAGGACAGGACCTGGGAAACACCCAGCAAGGAAGACACTCTGGAGGCAGCTGTGCTCCCAAAGGAGGACAGAGCTGGGGCCCCACTTGCCACCACCCGGAAATCCCCTAGGGCCCCTCCAGTGCTGCTCGGGGTACCCCAGGACTGCGACCCCTGGGGCTGGGGCAGGCGGCCAGGGGTGGTCCGGAGGGGAGGGAAAGGCTAACGCGAGGGGCCCCATCCCCCAGGACTGTGACCCCTGGGGCTGGGGCAGGCGGCCAGGGGTGGTCCGGAGGGGAGGGAAAGGCTAACGTGAGAGGCTCCCCCCCAGGACTGCGACCCCTGGGGCTGGGGCAGGCGGCCAGGGGTGGTTCTGGAGGGGAGGGAAAGGCTCAAGCGAGGGTCCCCCCACAGGACTGCGACCCCTGGGGCTGGGGCAGGCGGCCAGGGGTGGTCCTGGAGGGGAGGGAAAGGCTGAAGCCGAGGGGCTCCCCCCACAGGACTGTGACCCCTGGGGCTGGGGCAGGCGGCCAGGGGTGGTCCGGAGGGAAGGGAAAGGCTAACACGAGGGGCCCCACCCCCCAGGACTGCGACCCCTGGGGCTGGGGCAGGCGGCCAGGGGTGGTCCGGAGGGGAGGGAAAGGCTAACGCGAGGGGCCCCACCCCCAGGACTGCGACCCCTGGGGCTGGGGCAGGCGGCCAGGGGTGGTCCGGAGGGGAGGGAAAGGCTCAAGCGAGGGGCCCCCCCACAGGTGACTGAGGGTTAGGATGGGTGGCACAGAGGGGTGCCCTGTGGCACCGGCATGTGGGCTCAGTGCCCGGCAGACCTGACCTCATGGTGGTCAGACGCCCTGGAGGGTGTCCTATCCCTAACTCCGGAGTGCCCTGTGCAGCAGAGGGTCACACCCTCCTCATCTCCTCCCATCCTTCCAACAGCCCCTTTCACGGGCAAAGTCACAGAGCAAGTAGATGCCACAGCAGCGACTTGGACTAAAGACCGGCCTCCTTGCCTGACCAGATAGTGAGTGGCACAGCAGACAGAGCGTCGGCCTGGGGTGCTGAGGACCCAGGTTCAAAACCCCAAAGTCACCAGCTTGAGTGCGGGCTCATTCGGCTTGAGCACGGATTTGCCGGCTTGGGCTTGGGATCATAGACATGACCCCGTGGTCGCTGACTGGAGCCCAAAGGTCGCTGGCTTGAAGCCCAAGGTCGCTGGCTTGAGCCCAAAGGTCGCTGGCTTGAAGCCCAAGGTCGCTAGCTTGAGCCCAAGGTCGTTGGCTGGAGCTCAAGGTTCCTGGCTTGAATAAGGGGTCGCTGGCTCAGCTGGAGCCCCCAAGTATGCACCGATGCTTCTCATCTCTCTCACTTCCTGTCTGTCCCTGTCTCTCTCTAAAAATAAATAAATAAATAAATAAATAAATAAATAAATAAAGACTGGCCCGCAAACCCTACGTTCTTTCCCTTTGTGAACCCACAGACCATCAGGGCACGTGTCCAAGGAACAAATGAGCTGAAGGACGAACAGATGTGAACTCAATAAGGACATCGACACACTTTCCAACGACAGACCCAGCTGTGTGCACTCGGAGAAGATGGGACAGGCCTCAGGTTTAAGGCTGGCGCCAGGGAGGGGGGCCGTGGGTGGTCCGCGGTGTGACCCAGCGGTGACTCCCACGCACCTGTGTGTGTCCGCGGGCGTAGGCGTGGGCGTGGGTGTGAAGGGGAGAGAAAACAGCACACGAGCAGCCTCATGTGAGCTACGGATGTACTGGAAAGCCTTCCAGACACCTAGACAAGTCCCCTCACCAAACAGGTGAGGACGCTGAGGTCCAGAGAGGGAAAAGGACCTGTGCGAAGCCGCGCAGCAAGTGAACGGCAAAGTTAAGCCTCCAAAGTTGGACATCTGGACTGTGGGCCAAGTGAGAGACAGAGACCCCGATGGAGAAGTGTGTGTGCACAGGGATCGGGGGCCCACTCTCAGAAATGCCACGGCCAAGGAGGGACTATGCCTCCCCCCGCACCCACCCAGGCAGTGGGGGGTGGGCTGGAGCCTGGGCCGGAGCCAGGGGAGACAGGAGACGTCCAGCCCCTTTCCCCAGTGCCCTCAGGCTGGGTGGCACACCTGGCCACCCCACTTTCCCCAGTGCCCTCAGGCTGGGTGGCACACCTGGCCACCCCACTTTCCCCAGTGCCCTCAGGCTGGGTGGCACACCTGGCCACCCCACTTCCCCCAGTGCCCTCAGGCTGGGTGGCACACCTGGCCACCCCACTTCCCCCAGTGCCCTCAGGCTGGGTGGCACATCTGGCCACCCCACTTCCCCCAGTGCCCTCAGGCTGGGTGGCACACCTGGCCACCCCACTTTCCCCAGTGCCCTCAGGCTGGGTGGCACACCTGGCCACCCCACTTTCCCCAGTGCCCTCAGGCTGGGTGGCACACCTGGCCACCCCACTTCCCCCAGTGCCCTCAGGCTGGGTGGCACACCTGGCCATCCTCAGTCCCCATCCCCTCCACAATGATCTCAGGCTCCTGGCCCTCGCGGACGCCCATCTTCCAGAGGTGGGACTCCTGCTCTACTACCAGAAGCTTCTTTAACTCTGACTCCACAAAACCTGAGAGGCAGAGGAAGGGGCGAAGGACAGGCAGGAGCAGGGGGAAGCAAGCTGCTGCAGGCCGACAGAACAGGAGGCGGCCCTGGCTCTCAGAACCTCATCCCAGCCTGGTAGAGGCCCCGGTCTCCCAGCCGTAGCTACCGCCAGCCACTGCCTGGAGCCCGCCAGACCTCACCTCCCTACCGCCCCGCTCTCCCCGAGAACCATCCCAGCCCGGTAGAGGCCCCGGTCTCCCCAGCCGTAGCTACCGCCAGCCGTAGCTGGAGCCAGCCAGACCTCACCTCCCTACCGCCCCGCTCTCCCCGAGAACCATCCCAGCCCGGTAGAGGCCCCGGTCTCCCAGCCGTAGCTACCGCCAGCCATGGCCTGGAGCCCGCCACACTTCACCTCCCTACCGCCCCGCTCTCCCCGAGAACCATCCCAGCCCGGTAGAGGCCCCGGTCTCCCAGCCGTAGCTACCGCCAGCCACTGCCTGGAGCCCGCCAGACTGCACCTCCCTACCGCCCCGCTCTCCCCGACAATCTCATTTTGCATCCGCTCTCTCCTGCAAGCTTAAGTATGAGTCTCATCACTCCTGGGGAGAGCATGCAAGGGGCGGCTATCAACTCAAGGGCATGAATCCGGAACCATCCAAACTGCCTGGATTCAAGTGCTGGCTCTGCCACTTCCTAGCTGTGTGACCTTGGGTGAGTTACTTAACCTCTCTGTGCCTAGTTTCCTCACTGTGAAGTGGAGAGTGCAACAGGACCTACTTCAGAATTATTTTAGAGGTTTAGAAAAAAATATGGCCCATAGAAATGACTATGTACATGTCAACACTAATTTTATATCACCCCCCTCCCCCACTCTCTGCTTATCTGCCCTCAGGGACACCCTCTGGGGCACCATCTCAGCAGTGCATACATACATGCTGGGAAAGCCGGAGATGGAGGTGACCAGTGACAAAAGAATTCCAAGGAGGCCCTGGCCAGTTGGCTCAGCAGTAGAGTACTGGCCCAGTGTGTGGTAGTCCCGGGTTCGATTCCCCGCCAGGGCACACAGGAGAACTGCCCATCTGCTTCTCCACCCTTCCCTCTCTCCTTTCTCTCTATCTCTCTCTTCCCCTCCTGCAGCCAAGGCTCCACTGGAGCAAAGTTGGCCCAGGCACTGAGGATGGCTCCATGGCCTCCGCCTCAGGCGCTAGAATGGCTCTGGTTGCAATGGAGCAATGGCCCAGATGGGCAGAGCATCGCCCCCTGGTGGGCATGCTGGGTGGATCCTGGTTGGGCACATGCGGGATTCTGTCTCTCTGCCTCCCTGCTTCTCACTTTAGAAAAATACAAAAAAAAAAAATTTAATAAATAATAATAATAATAAAAGAATTCCAAGGAGCCACAGCCCCATCAAAAACCTTCATCTTGCTGTCTCCCAAACCCTAAGCGAGGAGGACCCTGGCATGGTGACCTTCAACCCAGCCACACTGGTCCCCATCTCGGGCGGTCATCTTATGTCCTCTGGTACCACCTGGTGGTGAGAACTGGCATCACACCCCTGAGCCTAGAGCCGAAGTGGAACTCCCTGGGCCTGGGCAGGTTGCCGGGAAGAGGTAGGTGGGGCACCTCCCTTACCTGCTATATCTGTTGACCTAAATGTCTTATGCTTCGGTGACTGGAGGGCAACGATGTCTGGGACACAGTGTGTGAATGAGCTGTCCTCTTCTTGCATTTCCTCGTCCTCACTTTGCTCCTTGTGAGGTAAGCCTTCCTTGAGAAGAAACTGAGGGCGTGCGGGGTCACGGAGCAGGTGAGAAGGGTCCCCAGCCTGCACCCCCCCCCTCGCCCCCGCTGGCACATGAAACAGAGAGCCGGACGGGACAGCTCCCCGAAAGGTTAAGAAAGGAGATTGTGGCCCTGGCCGGTTGGCTCAGTGGTAGAGCGTCAGCCTGGCATGCAGAAGTCCCGGGTTTGATTCCTGGCCAGGGCACACAGGAGAGGCACCCATCTGCTTCTCCACCCCTCCTCCTCTCCTTCCTCTCTGTCTTTCTCTTCCCCTCCCGCAGCTGAGGCTCCATTGGAGCAAAGTTGGTCTGGGCGCTGGGGATGGCTCCTTGGCCTCTGCCCCAGGCGCTAGAGTGGCTCTGGTCGCAACAGAGCAGCGCCCCGGAGGGGCAGAGCATCGCCCCCTGGTGGGCAGAGCGTCGCCCCCTGGTGGGCGTCCGTCGGGCGCATGCGCGAGTCTGTCTGTCTCTCCCCGTTTCCAGCTTCAGAAAAATACAAAAAAAATAAAAAAAAAAGAAAGAAAGGAGATTGCTTGAGTCTGGCCCAAGGCACATACCCTGGCCCCACACCCTGGGACCCAGCCAAGTGTGGGGAGGGGCCCAGGCAGGCCAAGGGGTAGGGCCAGGCCTCCCCTGCCAGCGTCCTAACGCCCCCCTCCAGACTTTGGCCAGGGCCGATCTCTGAAGCTGCTTGTACAAGGTGAGGAGGTAGTTTCCGGGAGTGTCCGCCATCTTCAACAAGGACAGCCGAGGTCTCCTGTGAAGGGGCAGCACATCTACCATCTGACAGCAACAGGGTGGCCCAGGCCCACGGCAGGGCAGGGACAGGGCGGCCCAGGCCCGCGGCAGGGCAGGGACAGGGCGGCCCAGGCCCGCGGCAGGGCAGGGACAGGGCGGCCCAGGCCCGCGGCAGGGCAGGGACAGGGTGGCCCAGGCCCACAGCGGGGCAGCGACATCTGGAGCGTTGAGCTGAGGGTGATGTTTCCTGGTTATCTTTAGTAAACACCTACTATGTGCCAGACACAGTTCTGAGTCATTTACAAAGGATATTTCTTTCTCTCTCTCTCTCTCTCTCTAAGATTTTACTTACTGATTTTACAAGGAGAGGAAGGAGAAGGGACGAGAAGCAGTCGCTCCACTCTAGCTGTTCACTGGTTGCTTGTCGTATAAGCCTTGACCGGGCAAGCCCGAGGTTTCGGACCAGCGACCTCAGCATTCCAGGTCAACGCTCTGTCCGCTCACTGGGCTGCCACAGGTCAGGCTAAAGGATATTTCATTTAATCCTTGCAGCTACCTTCTGAGATAAGTACTACTGCCTTCTCATTCCATACAGGAGGAAACTGAGATCCAGAAAGGTTGAGCAACTCGCCATCCACACATGGCTTGGGAAAGTGGAACGAAGATTGGACTCCAGGTAGCCTGCTTCTGGTATCCCCTTAGGCCGTGTCCTGCTGGGCCCCACACCCCTGCCGAGTCCTAGAGCAAAGGGGGTCTGTCCCTGGCCCACGCACACACCCGTGGCCACGCCACTCACCATCCAGCAGACGCTCCTTCTCCTCCTCCCCGGGGAAGGCCTCCGGGCTGACCTCCAGTGGCTCAGCGGCCCTCTTCCAGGGCTTGGCCCCATGGCCCCTGATTCCAAAGCACAGTCAGTGGGGGTGGCAGGTGGGGCCCAGAGATGCGCTAAAGGCCCCCCAAGTCCCTATGTCCCCCAAGGCTCTCCCACAGACCCTGCTCGTCCCTTCCCTCCTGCTGGGCCCTCTGGGAGCCTCATTCCAAAGGTAGGGTGAGGCAGGTGGGAGCCGAGAGGGAGAGAGCAGGGAGAGAAGGTCGGTGGAGTCAGGACAAGAGGACAGTTGGGAAGCAGCGGCGGCCGGTTCACCGTGGCCCGGTCCTTCCTGGTCCCCAGCCAGACTCCGTCCCCCGTTAGAGTCCCCATCCACAGCCTCTCACGTGTGGGAGGACCCTCACTCACCTCCGTTTCTCCCTACCTCCCTACCCCGCCAGCTGCAGATGGCGTCTCACGCCGGCCTTGTCTGTCCTTCCCACCCGGGTGCCCTGGTCCAGACTTTGGCCCATCCAAGGAGTCACATTCCTGGCCCCTCCCCAGCGTGGGTCCCACCCCCAGCTTACATCCAGGCCTTGCCCCAGTACCCCCCTCCTCCGCCCGGGGCCCAATCCCTCACCTGTCTGAGACCCCTGTGTCCACGGAGGCCTCCCCTGCTGCATCTTCCTCCTCCTCTTCTTCCTCCTCCTCCTGGCATCTTCTGGCTTCCTCTGGGCAGGAGTGACTTTCCCTCTACAGCCTGGGCCATGACACTCCAGACCTCCACGGGGTTGGGGGTGCGGGCCGCCATGTCCCCCAGCCCCAGCCCCAGCCCCAAAGAATCATGTTGTGGCGGGGCCGCCGAGAGGGTGTGGGGCACCACGGCGGGCAGTCTGACCTCCTTCCTGCCCGCTGCCCCCTGGCCCTGGCCGTCTGTCATCAGGGACGCAGCGTCCTGCCCTGGCAAGGGGCACGCCTGACCTCCCGACAGGGCCTGGTCCCAGCTCTTTGGGCTCCCTTTGCTCCCAACAGGACATGAAAAAAGTGGGCCACGGAGGAGCTGCCCCAAATGTGGGGCCGAAGGGTTGGAACTGGGCTGTCCATCCTGAGAGGAACCCTGACTCAGAGGGAGGGGACAGAGCAGCCACCCCAGGACCAACTGCTTAAGAACAGGGCTGGCTTTTCAAATTAAAAGCTCCAGGCCCTGGCCGGTTGGCTCAGCGGTAGAGCGTCCGCCTGGCGTGCGAGGGACCCGGGTTTGATTCCCGGCCAGGGCACATAGGAGAAGCGCCCATCTGCTTCTCCACCCCCCCCCACCTCCTTCCTCTCTGTCTCTCTCTTCCCCTCCCGCAGCCAAGGCTCCATTGGAGCAAAGATGGCCCGGGAGCTGGGGATGGCTCCTTGGCCGCTGCCCCAGGCGCTAGAGTGGCTCTGGTCGCGGCAGAGCGACGCCCTGGAGGGGCAGAGCATCGGCCCCTGGTGGGCAGAGCTTCGCCCCTGGTGGGCGTGCCGGGTGGATCCCGGTCGGGCGCATGCGGGAGTCTGTCTGACTGTCTCTCCCTGTTTCCAGCTTCAGAAAAAAAATACAAAAAAAACACAAAAACTCCAGTGGGAAAGTTCCAGGAGCTCTAGAAGGCAGAGGTCAGGGAGGTGGGAGGTGGGGAGTGGAAGGGGCAGGGGTGGTGACACGGTGGGCGGATTGACTGGGAGCAGAGAGGGCAGGGGGTGGACTAGGCAGGGCAGGGGGCAGGGGGTGCCCATCTGGGGGTGGTCGGTGAGGAGGCATGTGGGAGGGGGCGGGCAGAGGAGGCTGGGGGACCCGGAGCCTGAGGCCGGGCAAGGATCTTCTTGAGTCCTCTGCGCGCCCTCCCGCCACCCGGCTGGTCCTCCCCTGGGCTGTGGCAGCTTCTGTCCCTGAGAGCCACTGCGGGCAGCCCGATGCCATCCCTCCGCCCTTCTCTCTCCCTGTTTTCATCTGTTTACCCATCCATCACCTCCAGGATTTCTATCTCCCGAGGCCACCGAGGAGCCTGGACCGCCTGTCTGACATCAAATCCCAATTCAGTGTGACCCATCCCCACAGCCCCTGCAGACTTGATCAACCCCACTCGGTGACGGGGAGCGTTCCCTAACCCAGCTGAGCCCCCGTGGGCCTGTCGGCACGGCAGGAGTGGGCGATGGCACCTGCTTCCAGGGCTTGCTGTGAGGACTCACTGAGACAACGTTTGGTCGAGGGCGCGGCACACGGTGGTGCTTAGGAATCAGGAAACATCGCCATCCTGGCTTTTTGATTGGTGTTGATGGCTGGGCGGGAGAAGAGAGCCTGGATCAGGGGTGGGGAAAGCCGTGGGTGGGGGTGGAGGGGGGAGGAGCCACCCCTCCGGCGGGGACCGCGGTCTGGGGGGGCGGGGGTGAACCCAGACCGCCCCCCGGGCCCAGGAGACGGCACATCCGCATCCGGCGGCGGCAGCGACGGGGCGACTTCCTCTAGAGGGAGCTGATCGGAGCCGGGGCCGCCGGCCGGCTCCTCTATGATAGCTGGAGCCTCCTGGGTCCCCAGGGCCGCGCTGGGACCAGCAGAGGCTGCATCCAGTCACCGGGACTTCGCTGACACCCATTCCCGGAGGCCGGGCCTGGGCACCTGGCCCTGGGGCAGCCCCTCGGGATCTCCAGCCTCGGCCGGGTCGAGCGATCCCGAGCCCGGGCCGGGGTCCGGACAGGTAAGCCCGGGGAGGAAGGGCGCGGGAGGGGGTGTCCTGCCCACCCTCCTGCTCTCGGCAACCCCAGGCTCGGGGTGGGGCAGGGAGCCTGCCAGGGCCGGGTGGGGACCCGGGGGAGGCTTGCCGGGCAGCTGAGGGCCTGCGCCAGCCGGGACCCTCTCTGGCTGCCCCCTTATGCCCGGTCTGACCAAGGGGGACGGGAGTGGAGGTCAGAGCCAAGGTCAAGAGCTGGGGGGAGGGAGAACCCCTAGCCTGGGTCTGCAGCCCGGCCAGGCACTTCCAGGGGGCAACACGCTGGACTCAGCAAGCTCGGCCAGTGGGCAGTGGGGCTCCCCTTCCCAGGAAGTCCTGCCACTTGGACGGGGGCAGGGGTAGGCCCCGATCGGCCGAGGCCTCTCTGGTCCCGGGGCTGGGCTGAGGCTCCGCACGCTGAGCCCTGGGGGACCGGGGGAGGGGGTTTCGGGTGCAGTCAGCATCCTCGGGCCCCGTCGCCTTGGGGTGCTGGGTTTTGGGGACCAGGGGAGAGGCAAGGGCATCTTCCGGGAAAAGCAGCCAAGGTGGGGACGGACGTGCCAGGCGAAGGCCTGTTTTAAGGAGTGTGCAGAGGTGGGAGAAGGAGGGGGCCGCCTCCTTGGCCCTGCTCTGCGAAGGGGGGTGGAGACCTCAGTGTACAGGTGGTCCAGCCCTCCCCCCCTCTCGGAGAGCCCTTGGGGCAGTTTAAAAAAAAATTCCTACTGAGTGATTTTAGAGAGAAAAAGGGTGAGAGAGAGAGAGAGAGAAACAGAAACATCCACTTGTTGTTCAGCTTACTTGGTTGATTCCTGTATGTTCCCTGACTGGGGATGTAGCGGCAACTTCGGCGTCGCTGGAAGATGCTCAAAACCAACTGAGCGACCTGGCCAGGGCCCCTTGGGGCACTTTCACAAACGGGCCAGGCCTCCCAGGGAGGAGGGGCCCCCTGCCTGGCCCCGGGTGGGGCTGCATCCTCCCCAGGGATGCAGGGAGGGGCATTCCCACCTGGGTGATGGAGCAGCTTGGGGGTGGGGAGGAACAAAGGGGGTGCGAACTGAAAGTGAAACAGCCGATCACATCCAGGAACCACTGCTGCCTCTGTGAAGAGACCACAGGGCAGACCTGGGCTGCGGCCGGCCGGGCCCAGCCGGGCAAAGGGGAGAACTGGGGCCACGTCTGCAGGGACAGCAGGTGTGGGGAGAGGAGACGCTTGCGTGAGGCCGGTGAGGGGGCCGTGAAGAAGGGCCCTCCCTAGCTCCTGGGGGCTTCCTCAGCTGACCGCAAGGCAGGAATGGGGAGGCACAGGCTGGACAACCAGGGACACTGACCCTAAAAAGGACACCCTCTGAGAGCCACTAACCGGAAAATAAATCTTATGTGAGTGTCAAGTACTGTATATAGCCTCATGGAAATGCAGATAACCAGCCTGGCTCCCTGACGAGCTGTGTGGCCTCGGGCACTAACCTCTTTGTGCCTCCCTTTTTCCACCTGTAAAATGGGTATGATAAGGCTTACTTTGCTGGGTGAATGTGTGATTGCAATGTCCAGCACCCCCTGGGGGGGTATTCGTACATGGCGGAAGTATATACCAGAGGCATTCCGAAAATGTTTGTGGCTAACAGGCCTGAGTTGGAAGACAGGTGTGCTCTGACCACCAAGGGGGAGGGGCACCTTCGAGGACAGCCTGCATGGGTCATTGGCTCAAAGGGGGCAAGCTTGCGGTAAACAAGCGCTGGACAGGGTGCGGGAGGCCCCAGGAGAAGTGGAAAGAGCCCCCAGCCTCTGGAACTGACCTCGTGCGCCCAGGAGGGAGGGGAACTGGGGCATGAGGAGCCCGAGGGGCACTGCGGTGACCACCCCTCCTGGGGCCCTGGGTCCCGATGGGTCCCCAGGTGTGAAAATCTTGGCTGCCTTACGTTTCTTTTCTTTTTTTTTTTTTTTTTTAATTTTTCCAAAGCTGGAAACAGGGAGACAGTCAGACAGACTCCCGCATGCGCCCGACTGGGATCCACCCGGCATGCCCACCAGGGGGCGATGCTCTTCCCCTCTGGGGCGTCACTCTGTTGCATCCAGAGCCACTCTAGCGCCTGAGGTAGAGGCCACAGAGCCATCCTCAGGGCCCAGGTCATCTTTGCTCCAATGGAGCCTCGGCTGCAAGAGGGGTTAGAGAGAGACAGAGAGGAAGGAGAGGGGGAGGGATGGAGAAGCAGATGGGCGCTTCTCCTGTGTGCCCTGGCCGGGAATCGAACCTGGGACTCCTGCACGCCAAGCCGACGCTCTACCGCTGAGCCAACCGGCCAGGGCCTGCCTTACGTTTCTGACCCCCAGTCTCCCCCAAAGAGTGGCCAGTGAAAAAAGAGCCAGTGGCCAGAGCTTGGACCGTGGCATCTTCCTGGGAGTCGGGGCCCCTTACTCCCGTGTGGCTGTGGGACCTCTGGTCAGCGGCCCCTGCCTGCTGTGGGGACCTCTGGTCAGCGTGTCCCCAACCCTGCTTTTCCTCTCCCACCCCCACAGGCTAACGCTGCCCTCCACTGGGACCTGAAACATGGTGTCTGGGCAAGGACCAGGCCCCCCACGGCAGGAATGTGAGGAGCCTGCCCCGTCCTCCATCTCGGGTAAGGGCCTCTCTGCCCCCTCGGCAGTCCTGTAGCCACCAGGGCCGTCTGTGAGGACAGAGGGAACAGATGCGGACAGGGCCAGGCTGGTTTCATGGGCAGGCTCTCTGGCCTCAGTTTATTCATCTTGGATAGAGAAGGAAATATCTCTTTACCTCCTGTAGGTGGCCTGTGGGGCTCAGAGGCTCGAGCGAAGACCAGGGTAGGCCCTGGGAGTGGGGAGGAGCCCGGGGTCCCGGGGCACAGAGCCCGAGAGGGACCCAGGAGTGAGCGTGCCGTGGGCAGGATGCCATCCCAGGGCCGGCGACTGGAGGGGAGGAATGGGGTGAGGAGAAGGAACAGTGGGGCGTGGCTCCCTGCCCCTGCCCTAGGGGAAATAAGGAAGTAGTTGATGTATCACAGAGTCAGGTCTGATCGGTGGCGGCGGGGGAACGATTGTTACGACTCTGGGCAGGAAGTAAGATGGCTGCCCTCCCCTCGTCCAGGGGGACCATCGGGGAAGACCGAAGCTCACGGTCAGTCACAGGCTGTCCCCTGGACTTTGGGCTCAGTCCGGGGTCTGTCTCTGTTGCCCTGTGTGACGTTTATGGCGCCACAGGCCCTAAACCATAGGGGCTGGGTCCCTTGTGCACACAAGAAAACAAGCTCAGGGCCTCCGCTATTCATCCTAGCTGTGTGACCCTGTGCAAGTGACTTCCCCCCACCGGCCACTCTGTGCCTCCGTTCCCCATCTGTAGAGGGGGCACTGCCTACTTCACAAGGTTGGTGTGAAGACCGGACAATTCCAGAAAACCGGCACAGTGTGAGCCCTAGGGGTTACCTGAGGCTCCAGCAGGAACCCTTCTGTCCAGGGGAGAGGACAGCCGTGACCTTGAGGGAAGAGTCAACATCCCCAAGGTGCAGGCTGCCGGGTCCCGCCCTTCCTCCCTGACTCCCGGCTTTGACCCTCCTCCCTGACTCCCGGCTTTGACCCTCAGAGGAGCAGGTGGCCCGGGACGCCGAGGAGGTTTTCCGCAGCTACGTCTTTTACCGCCATCAGCAGGAGCAGGAGGCTGAGGGGGCGGCTGCCCCTGCTGACCCAGAGATGGCCAGCTTGTCCCTAGAACCGGCCAGGTGAGCTGCAGCCCTACAGGGACATCTTCAGGGAGCCAGGGGTTCACGGGGCGGCCGTGCAAGTTCTGGGAGCTGGGGGAATCTAGCAGGGGTGGGGATGTTCTTTTTTTTCTTTTTTTTTTTAACAGAGGCAGAGATAGACAGGGACAAAGAGAGATGAGAAGCATCAATCTTCTTAGTTGTTCATTGATTGCTCTCTCACATGTGCCTTGACCGTGGGCCTTCAGCAGACCGAGTAACCCCCTGCTGGAGCCAGTGACCCTGGGTCCAAGCTGATGAGCTCTTTGCTCAAGCCAGATGAGCCCGTGCTCAAGCTGGCGACCTCGGGGTCTCGAACCTGGGTCCTTCCGCATCCCAGTCCGACGCTCTATCCACTGCGCCACCACCTGGTCAGGCAGATGTTCTTTTCTTGTTGCTCCTTTTCCATCTCAGGCTCCCACCCCCATGGGGGACCTTGTTCCTGGGCTCAGCCCTTGTGTCAAAGAGCACTATTAGGCCTGACCAGGCAGTGGCGCAGTGGATAGAGCGTCGGACTGGGACGCGGAGGACCCAAAACTCCGAGGTCGCTGGCTTGAGCGCGGGCTCATCTGGTTTGAGCAAGGCTCACCAGCTTGAGCCCAAGGTCTCTGGCTTGAGCAAGGGGTCACTCGGTCTGCTGTAGCCCCCTCCCCCCAGTCAAGGCACATATGAGAAAGCAATCAATGAACAACTAAGGTGCTGCAACGAAGAACTGATGCTTCTCATCTCTCTCCCTTCCTGTCTGTCTGTCCTTATCTGTCCCTCTCTCTGACTTTCTCTGTCTCTGTCACACGTACACACACACAAAAGAGCACTGTTAGGACCTCCCAGGAGGGGTGTACAAGGCCAGGAATATCTCAAGCAGCAGCCCCAGCTGCAAGCTCGGGCCGGGCCGTGACTGATGTCTGTCGCTCACCTGTCGCCTCCCGTTCCCCCAGCACCATGGCACAGGTGGGCCGGCAGCTGGCCGTCATCGGAGACGCCATCAACCAGCGCTATGACGAGGAGTTCCAGACCATGCTGCAGCAGCTGCAGCCCACCGCGGGGAACGCCTACGAGTATTTCACCAAGATCGCCTCCAGGTAGCCATGGCCACTGCCTCTCCGCCGCGCGCCGTCACCGCCACGCTGTGCCCTGCACACAGGACCAGAGACGCCCCCTTCTCTGTCGCTGTTGGGAGACGTGTTTGTTGTCCCCACGTCCCCGGTTAATTCACACGTGACCGTGGGCCCGCTTTTGCTTGCCGGGCTCCAGCTCCCTCATCTCTGGCGCCTGAGCTCACAGCTCTGAGCTCCGGCACTGAGCACTTGACCATTCTGATCAGGACTGCAGAGGGGCCCAAGGGTGGGGTTGTCCCGGAGCCGCCCAGTTCAGCTGGAACACCGCTGTCCTGCTTTAGAACCACATTTCACACCCGTGATGGGAAGGTCGCTGCTGCTACCAGGTCCCGGAAATGGCTTCCCTGTGCTGTAACCACATGGACAGGCCAATCGGGGGTGATGGTTAAAGAGGCTAAACATCTGGGTCAGATCTTGGCTTTGCCACTTACCAGTTTCTTGAAACTTTCTATCCTTCTGTCTCCTCACCCGTAAAATGGGGGGAATATGCTTAAGGCGATGTCTGCAACTTCAGGGTGTTGGCCGTGGTTACCGACTGGGTCAGAGAGGTGGGCGAGGTCAGCCTCGGGTCAGGTTCAAAGCTAGGGAGAGACCTGAGGATGTGGTAGGTTTAGAGTTAGTGCCCAGAGCCGCAACGTCCTGCCCCGGTCCTCGGAGGCCACTCGCACCCCTCTGTGGTCTCGGGACTTGTCCTAACCTTCTCTTCTGTCCTTTTCTCTCTGCTGTCCTTCGGGCTGCCAGGCCAGCAGCAACGCCTACAGGTAATCTTCCCGCAGCCTCCGTCTGCTCGCTCCGCTCCGCGCCCTCTCTGTGCCCCTGAGCTCTCCTCCTTTCACAGAGACGCAGGCCCCGTCCAGACGGCGGCCAGGCCGAGGCAGTCTTTGCCACCTTCACAGAGAGGCCACTTTGCTTTCCAGGAGAGGGGGGTTGGGGTGAGGGGTAAGAGAGGAAGAGCGGGTTCAAGGGCCTCCCGGGGGGGCTTCCACTGACGGCCTCCCCGGCTCTGCCCACAGCCTGTTTGAGAGCGGCATCAACTGGGGGCGCGTGGTGGCCCTCCTGGGCTTCGGCTACCGCCTGGCCCTCTACGTCTACCAGCGCGGCCTGACCGGCTTCCTGGGCCAGGTGACGCGCTTTGTGGCTGACTTCATGCTGCACCGCTGCATTGCCCAGTGGATCGCGCAGAGGGGCGGCTGGGTGAGTGCCCAGCCCTGGAGCCCCTCTCCCTGTCCCGCCCCGCCCCGCCCCTTTCCCTGTCCCGCCCCGCCCCTTTCCCAGTCCCGCCCCCGACCCGCCCCCGTGCTGCTTGGGGCCGCCCCTTTCCCAGTCCCGCCCCCGTGAAGCTCGGGCTCTCCCTCTCCCTGTCCCGCCCCGCCCCGCCCCTTTCCCAGTCCCGCCCCGCCCCTCTCCCTGTCCCGCCCCGCCCCTTTCCCAGTCCCGCCCCCGTGAAGCTCGGGCTCTCCCTCTCCCAGCTCCACCCCAATCCCTCCGCTGCCTGTATACACTGCCAGCACCTCTGTGACCACTCTCTCTTTCCCGGCAGGTGGCGGCCCTGGACTTGGCCAACCGCCCCATCTGGAATACGCTGATCATTCTGGCTGTGGTTCTGTTGGGCCAGTTTGTGGTACGAAGATTCTTCAAGTCGTGACCACAGGAGGGGCCCTTTGGGGTCCCAGCTGAGACCCCGGCTTGGACTTCAGCCAAGCCTTTTTCCCTCACCCCTGCCCTGCAGGGGTCTCCGCCGCGAGTACAGAAGCTTTAGCAAGTGGGCACTCCATCCAGCTTTGAAGGGCCCCTGCGTGGGGTCAGTCAGGCTGCAGGGGCACGCCAACACGGCATGGTGCTAACGGGCCCCAGTACCAGGTGCAGCTCTGTCTGCCAGGCTACGGGGAGGCTGATAACTTGGGGGAGCGAGAAGCCAGGATGCACTTTTTCTCCCCAAGAACTTTTTAATGGTTTTAGCTTTTTATAATACCCTTAGGAGTTACTGCCCCACCTCTATTCCCAACACTCTCTTTCCCCGGGGCCAGGACATCTGGGGTGTGGGGTTTAGTAAGCCTCCCCTATGTTCTAGAAGGTCAGATCTTGAGAGCTGAGCCTTCCAAAGTATCATGTCCCCCAGGAACAGGACTGGCTGGGGTTGGGGGACCAGGACCTGCCATCGCCCCCCCCCCCCCTCCCAACAACCTCCTATTGCTATGGCAGCTGGACTCTCAGGGATTCGGGGTATGGGGTGGGGGGAGCGGAGCCATCTGAATTTCTCCAGCAGATCCCTCCAGGCCTGCCCCCCCTCAGAGCCTTCGTTCTCTCCCCCCCCCCCCCCACTGGCTCCGGACAACACCATCATTACTAGTGAAGGCTGCCTGTCCCCATCATTCCAGGAAGGGGGGGCAGAGCCCTCCCGATGGGTACACGGTGGGCTTTAGGGCTGTGATTTGTTATTGTCAGGGAAAGGGGGTAGGGAGCTCATCTTGAGGTTTCTGAGGAAGAGAAGGGCTATTACCATCCCTAGGAACTCCAAGGTGGGGTGCCTCCCTCACGGCCTGGGCCCAGTGTAATCTGGGGAGGTAGAGGGGGAACTGTGAATACTTGAACTCTGTCCCCAAACCGCTACCCTCTACACTCCTCCTGTGGGTGGCGGCGGTGGGAGTCCCTTGTCTATCTTGCACAGCTTAGGAATTTGGGGGAAGAGAAGTTATTGATTAAGCCAAATGCAGGGAGGGGATACAGATGGAGCCCACCCTCTGAGAGTGTCTGAAAATAAACTGCCACCCCCATTCCCACTGGTCATCTTTGTATCCTTTGCTTCTCCCCCCCCCCCTTTCCAGCAGGATGGATGGGGGAACCTGGGCATGCCCAGCCTTCACCTGCTTCCTTACAGAATAAGGTCTCATCTTGCGCTTCCAGGATCCTATAGAGGGCGCCCCCTAGAGCGCCGTGGCCCCTCCCCACCTCTAGCCCCTTTTCCAGGCACTTCTCTCATTTGTTTTTTGAGTTTCAGGCAAGTTTGCTGCCCCCTATGAAGTTGCTCCCCTCGCCCCCGAACCTACAGAGCTGGTAGAGCAGCTGCTCATGTCTGGGGACCCCCGCTGGCCACTGGAGGCTTGGACTGAATTCCTCTCCCTTCCTGCGGCCACCACCCACGCTTGGCTCCTGTCTGGGACAAAGCGTCCCAGCTCCCGCTTCCCCATGTCCCCCACTGCGAGCGCAGCGCACACAGAGCCTTTCAATTCGCAATTTCGTGCTGCATGGGAGTCCCTATGGGGAGGTAACCGGGGGTGATAAAAATAACAAGCATGGGGGCGTTGAAATGTTCCACAATCTACATCCAATCTTTACAATCCGGGGCATCCTAGTCTCTTACACCCTTCCAAAATGGGCACGTGCCGGTCCTAAAGACTCGCGTGCTTCCCTTTCGTTCCCCGGAGCGAGCCTTGCCAATTCCCTGCCCCTCCAACTTGTCCTACAGTCGCAGTCATGGAGAGCCCCCCACCCCCAGCAGCAGCAGTGGTAGTGGTGGCTAATATGTCACCCCGCAATCTCCTTCAGGAAAAGCTCACATTTATAAAACACTACTGGGCTTCAGGTTTAGGATTAATTATCGAGGCCCAATCAGGTATAGCTAGTGGCCCGGACGGGGCGGGGGGTTGGGGGTGTCAG
Organism: Saccopteryx leptura; assembly: GCF_036850995.1. NCBI lineage: Eukaryota > Metazoa > Chordata > Mammalia > Chiroptera > Emballonuridae > Saccopteryx > Saccopteryx leptura. The sequence goes on from NC_089503.1 coordinate 386,180,381, forward strand.
ATTCTCGCTTTACAAGTCAAGAAAATTGGTGCCTGCTCAGTCACCAGGTAGGAAAGAGCTGGGAGCTAGCCCTCGCCACCAGGACACTGGTTCGAGGTTTTACACGGAAGCCGGAAGAGTAGACGCTGGAGCACAAGCCCGCCGAGGGGTCAGGTGGGGCGGGGCGCTGTCTGGTGTACTAGCTGTCCTCGTATCTGCAGCGGCCACACCACCGCCTGCAGCCTCTGAAGACAACTGGAGATGGGCGGGCCGCCCGAGCCCAAAATGGCCGCCGCCGCTTCGAGCACGCAGGCGTGCCCTCTCGTGGGCGGGGCTTCTGGACGCGCCTTCCCCTCCCTCCCCGCCGGATTTCGAAAACATTATGAGGGCTTTCTTGGAAGAACGGGTGCTTCTGCGGCCGTGAGAAAGGAGTTGGAATGCTGCCCTCAAAGGCACGGGGAGCCCCGAAAGGTCTGGGCCTGTGTCTAGCCCGGCCCCTCTCCTGGAGATGCTGCCACCGGGCCGGAGAAGCTAGGGGGGCCGAGCACGGCGGAGGCTGTCGGCGCACGGGGGAGCAGATGGGTGGCATGAAGATATTAAGGAAGTTGAAAATCTCCCGGAAAACGTGGTGTGGTTCTTCTGAAATTGTCGCTAAATTTCTACCAAGAGGTCTAGATTACTCAGTCTGGTGCCACTGCACCGGGACAGGCCAGCCATAGGACAGGAGCATGTAAGGTGGCAGCCGCCCAGTCCTGCGAGTCACTAAGCACCGGGCCTGCCCTGTACATACCCAGCGCCCCCCACACACACACACACACCCCCCACACTACCTGCATATGTTTGCTGGGTTACCTCTGAAGAGAGTATGTTAGGCCACAGGTGTCCAACCAAACGATTTAATTCAAGAAAATCTATTGTGCCAAAATTACTTAGTAAGTCGTTTGAACAAGGTTTTTTTGTTTGTTTTTAATTTTCCCATTGATCTGAGGGAGAGAAAGGGAGGAGGGGGAAGGGACAGAGAGAAGAATCAATTCGTTCCACTTTAGCTGTGCACCCATTCGTTGCTTCTCGTAGATGCCCTGACTGGGGATCGAACCTGAGACTTTGGCACGCTGGGATGTAGCTTTATCCACTGAGACACCTGGCCTGTGCCTAAACACGGTTTTTGGTTTTTGTTAGCAAGAGACAGACAGACAGACAGGAAGGGGGAGAGATGAGAAGCTCAACTCGTAGTCATGGCAATGTAGTTGTTCATTGATTGCTTCTCATATGTGCCTTGGGCCCCCCCCTGGGGGGGGGGGCTCCAGCTGAGCCAGTGACTCCTTGCTCAAACCAACGACCTTGGGCTCAAGCCAGCGACCTTGGGATCATGTCGATGATCCCGCACTCGAGCTAATAAGCCTGATGGGCCCATGCTCAAGCTGGTGACCTCAGGGTTTCAAACCCGGGACTTCAGTGTCCCAGGCTGATGCTCTATCCACTGCACACACCGGTCAGGCTAGACTGATTCATTTAAAATTCCATTCCTGGGAGAGGCTGAAACTGCAGTTAGGTTAAGTATTAAGCCTTAGTGGTGATTAGCAAAAGTGGCTCTCTTTCAGGCCTATTTCTTTTTCTTTTTCTTTTTTTACAAGACAGACAGGAAGTGGGGGAGAGATGAGAAGCATCAACTCATAGTTGCAGCACTTTATGTGCTCATTGATTTCTTCACATATGTGCCTTCACCAGGCAGGGGTGGGGGGAGTTCCAGCTGAGTCAGTGACCTCTTAGTCAAGCTGGCGACCATAGGGCTCAAGCCAACAACCATGGGATCATGTTGATGACCCCACACTCAAGTGAACGACCCCACGCTCAAGCCGGATGAGCTTGTGCCCAAGCCAGCAACCTCGGAGTTTCAAACCTGAGACCTCAGCATCTCAGGTCGACTGGTCAGGTCTAAACAAGTTTTTATTACTTAGCCATCTGAATAGCATTAAAATAAATGAAAATTGATTTATTAGGTAATTAAAATGATCAAACCACCATATCACGCTCCAGGTGTACACACTTCAGATGTAAAGGTCCCTGATTGAAGACACTTGTAAAATATGGTTCTGTTCAGTCTAAGCAGAACAGATGTTCATAATCTCACGTGTGTGTGTGTTGGGGGTGGGAGGAGAGACGGAGACCGACAGAGACAGAGAATGGAGTTAGCAGACATTGCTGGAGGTCAGGCACCAGAAAATCAGCAAAACCTGGGTCCTGGGGCTCGTTCACCGTACTGGACGTGTTGAACAGGCGAACATCAGACGTACTGGACGTGTTGAACAGGCGAACATCAGACGTACTGGACGTGTTGAACAGGCGAACATCAGACGTACTGGACGTGTTGAACAGGCGAACATCAGACTACCGGGACATGAAGGATGTGGGGGCATTCAGCCTGCCAGATACTAAGAGGACAGAAACTAATGACATGGCCCATTGGGTAAATGACTGGAAGCAGTCACCAGCAAATTGTACGAATGATCCCGTAGCGGGCAACCTCACAGGACCAAGATCAGGTGAAGGACCCACAAGGGCAGACTTGGGACTTTTCTGAAAAAGTGCTGGAGAGACTAAAGCCACAGAGTCTCCATTCACCTGGAGGGTGGGATTTGGCAATGAACTCGGGCAGGTGCCAGATGGGTGCCTGTGAGGGTGTGGGAGGGAGGCATCAGCACAGTCGCGTTGAGTGGGCACGGCTTGTCGAAATCAGCACAGAGATCAGTCTACCTCTCAGTCCGCTCACCACAGTTCTTTCCTTGCAATCTGGGAACCGTTCCTGGTGCCCAGGGCCACACTGGCGAAGAACACGTCACGAAGACGGTTCTTCAAAACCGTCTGCTCCATTGCGTCGGCAGCGGCACGGGCTGTTAGGCTGACGGGCTGCGTGGAAGCTGGACTCAGCAACCTCGGCAGGTGTTGACCTGACCCCTCTTTGACCCGACCTCTGACCCTGCTGAGAGGAACTTCTATTCATTTCCTGCAAGTCAGGCTGACAAATGCGTGGTAATGTTTTCTAGCTGAGGAGGGCCGGACCGGGGACAGGCAGGGTGCGTTTGGCCTGCCCCGCCTCTCTGAATTGTGAAGGTGGATCCGAGTGTGAGGGAGGCACTGAGCTGGGCTTGGCGATGTGGCTCCCGTGTCTGCTGGGGAAGAACGAGGATTCTGGAAACCTGAAGAACACTGTGTGTGAGAAGGGATGTGTGCAGGCAGAAGCCGAGTGAAGTTCTGGAGAGGGGGTGGGGAGATGTCCCTGGAGGTGATGTGTAGCATCATGGACAAGACTGTCTTCACATGACCTTGGGCTCATTCTGGGTGGTCTGCACATAGGCTGGCTAGTAGTCTCCCCCCTTCCTTCTCCGGATGAGAGGAGACACACCCAAGCTCAGCTTACATGAGACTAGAGGCTCTTACAGGTATTCAGTGTCCTGTCCCCTGGCCAGCTGGGGACACAGTGATATTCACAGATCTGATGTGCCCGGTGCTGACATCCTCAGACAATTCCTGTAATGGGCTTGAGAAAGGCCACTAAGCAAGGACGAGTGGGACAGGGAAACTGAGACAGATAGTTAAATGGCCAAGCAGTTTACAGGTCTAGTAAATTGCAAAATCCTAGCTTCCCTAACCAAGGACACCAGAGTGAATGGTTTACACTTCTCCTCCCCAAAGCAGAGGGTCAATGCTTCAATCACCCTACCCAGGGAGAGAGACAGCAGAAATCCAATTAGTCCCATTTGTGCCAACCACACCCAAGGACGGATGGAGTCAGGGGAATAAATCTCATTTTGCTGCCTCGGCATAAATCTGATGACTGTTCTATGGAGACCCTCCCCTAAGACCTCCCGTAAGTCCCCAGCTTTTACAAACCCTCAAAATGAAAGACCCTGGAGAGTTCTCCTTCCTGGAGCACCCTTGGCCTTTTTAAAAAACAGATTTTATTTATTGATTTTAGAGAGCAAGGAGAGAGAGAGAAAGAAAGGTGGAGGAGAGGAGCAGGAAACATCAACTCATAGTTTCTTCTCATATGTGCCTTGACCAAGAAGGCTAGGGTTTTGAACCAGCGACCTCAGCGTTCCAGGTTAAGGTTTTATCCACTGCAACACCACAGGTCAGGCTGATAATCAGTTCTCAACTGAGCAGGTCATGGTGGGTAGTCATGCCCCCTTTTTTTTTTTTTTTTTTTACAGAGATAGAGGGTCAGAGAGAGGGATAGATAGGGACAGACAGGAACAGAGAGAGATGAGAAACATCAGTTCTTCGTTGAAGTTCCTTAGTTGTTCATTGATTGCTTTCTCATATGTGCATTGACCGCGGGCCTTCAGCAGACCGAGTGACCCCTTGCTTGAGCCAGCGACCGTGGGTCCAAGCTAGTGGTGAGCTTTGCTCAAACCAGGATGAGCCCACGCTCAAGCTGGTGACCTCGGGGTCTTAAACCCGGGTCCTCCACATCCCAGTCCGAGGCTCTATCCACTGCGCCACCGCCTGGTCAGGCCCCAATTTATTTTTTAACTTTTATTTATTGATTCAGTGAGAGAAGAAGGGGTAGAGGGGGAGAGAGAGAGAAAGAGAGAGGGAGGGAGAAACCTCAATCTGTTCCTGTATGTGCCCTAACTGGGGACTAAACCCACAACCAGAGGCAGATTAAGGTCAGTTGAGGCCCCGTGTGCAAAGGAAAATATTGGACCCTGTTGGGCAGATAAAATATATTATGCTCACTTTGTTAAAGATGGGGCTGCCCACATGGAAGCCATCACCCCGGTGATACTAAGGTGTGTTGGGGGCGGGCTGTGGGCAGGCAGGATCCTGTAGCCTGGGGCTTGGTTTTAAGACTAAGCCTTTCCTACCCTTTTTGATGTGGGGTGGTGCAATCCCATCATATATTGGATTAAAGGTTTTGATTTCTGCACTATAAAGTGGGGCAGACCGGGAGCTTGCTCTCTCGGTCCCTGAGATTAGCCTTAGAGGAGAAAGCAGAAAAGGAGAGCAGAGAGAGGCCACGTGGAGGCCAGGAGAAGCAGCCAAGATGGCGGAGTGCTGAAGGAAAAGCCGGTTTGTGCAGAGTTTGTGCAGGGAGAAGGAAGGAGATGGGGAACAGAGGTGAATAAGGCTGGTGAGCTAGAAACTTTTGATTCTAGGAAACTCGGATAAATCAGTAGCTTTGTGAGCACTGAATGAGTGGCTTTTGGAGCCCAGTGTGTGTTTTTACTTGCCCGCCGGGTGCAAGCTAGGATTAAAGCTAGTGGCCCACCAGTTCTTGGCTCCATTGTTTCATTACCGTCTGTCAGAATCTAATGCAAACCTGCATGGGCCAGGCGGCTGTGATGGTGGCCATGGCTACTGGCCACAGAGACCCCTTTTAAAAAAGAGAGAGGGAAAATAAAAATACATATTAACCATATTTTTAGGCCCTGGCCGTTTGGCTCAGTGGTAGAGCGTCGGCCTGACGTGCAGGAGTTCCGGGTTCAATTTCCGGCCAGGGCACATAGGAGAAGCCCCCATCTGCTTCTCCACCCCTCCCCTCTCCTTCCTCTCTGTCTCTTTCTTCCCCTCCCGCAGCCAAGGCTCCACTGGAGCAAAGATGGCCTGGGCGCTGAGGATGGCTCCATGGCCTCTGCCTCAGGCGCTAGAATGGCTCTGGTTGCAACAGAGCGACGCCCCAGAGGGGCATAGCATCGCCCCCTGGTGGGCATGCTGGGTGGATCCTGGTTGGGCACATGTGGGAGTCTGTCTGACTGCCTCCCCGTTTCCAACTTCAGAAAAAAAAACAACAAAAATAAATAAATAAATAAACATATTAACCATATTTTTAAATAAAAAAAAATTACATACTATAATGTTAAAATCGCACATATGAAACCAAACTTGGTGTCATTGGAAAAAAGTGTAAAGTTGGGGGCCCTTCAGAAGTCGGGGTCCGGGGCGCACGCCTGATGCACCCACCATTAAATCCGCCTCTGCCCACAACCCCTGTGCTTCGGATGATGCTCTACCAACCGACCTAACCAGCCAGGGCAATGCCCCGTCTTCTTTAGTAACAAGTTCATCTTTGCTTTAAGCAAACCCTGTCCATTAGTTCTGTGTATGTAGGTTTACACACCCTTGAGATGCCTCTTTTCCTACTTTTTAAAAAAAATTTATTAATTTGAGAGAGAGAGAAAGGAGGAGAGAGAGAAAAACATTGATTTGCTCTCTTCTACTTATCTATGCATTCATTCCCTAACCAGGGATCAAACCTGCAACCCTGGTGTATGGGGAAGACGCTCTAACCAACTGAGATACCCGCCCAGGGCTGAAACGCTTCTTTTCAGATCCCTCCTCCTAAAGCGTGACCACCCTCAAGAAAGCACATAATCCTGTCCACTACCCTGTAATCCGTCTCCATCTTGCTTTCTCCCATTTTCATGCAATGTTCCTTTAAATTCTCTCCTTGATTCCAAAGGCATAAATGAAGCTACAAAGTGCAATTCTGTGGAGCGTTTGAGGTCTTCCTTCCAGGCAGCTGTCAGCAGGTTGGGCTCAGATAAGACTCACAAACATTCTCTACACATCTGTATATCCCATCAACTTGTCTAATTTGAGGATAGGAATTCTGAGTTGTACCTACTGTATTTTTAAAAATTATTTATTCATTTTAGAGAAGAGAGAGATAGAGAGAGAAGGGGGGAGAAGCAGGAAGCACCAACTCCCATATGTGCCTTGACCAGGCAAGCCCAGGGTTTTGAACCAGCGACCTCAGTGTTTCAAGTCAACATTTGATCCACTGCACCACCACAGGTCAGGCATACCTACCATATATATATATTTTTTAACAGAGACAGAGAGAGAGTCAGACAGGATTGGAGAGATGAGAAACATCAATCATTAGTTTTTCATTGCGACACCTTAGTTGTTCATTGATTGCTTTCTCATATGTGCCTTGACCGCGGGCCTTCAGCAAACCGAGTAACCCCTTGCTGGAGCCAGCAACCTTGGGTTCAAGCTGGTGGGCTTTTCCTCAAACCAGATGAACCCGTACTCAAGCTGGCGGCCTCGGGGTCTCGAACCCGGGTCCTCTGCATCCCAGTCCAGCGCTCTATCCACTGCGCCACCGCCTGGTCAGGCATACCTACCATATTTTGTTGCTCAATACTGCTAATCAAATAATAGGCTTTCATTATAATCTTCCAAGATAACATTTCATTGTTTAGTAAAACATCTATTTCCTGGCCGGACAGCTTGGTTGTCTAGAGCGTCATCCTGAAATGCAAAGGTTGTGGGTTTGATCCCTGGTCAGGACACATGCAGGGACAAAGCAATGTTTCTGTCTGTCTCTCCCTTCCTCTTTCTAAAATCAACATATAAAATTTAAAAGTAAAATAGCTAGAACTTGTTGAATTTTTACTATGTGCCTAGTATATATTGTATATTTTATCTTGTTTAATTGTCACAAGTTTATGAAGTATACCCATTTAGCAGATAAAGAAATTGAGTTTTAGAGGGGCTAAGTTACTCTCCCCAAGTAATGTATAAGATGCTCCCATGTATAAGACTCACCTTCATTTTGGGGCCTGAAATTTGAAAAAAAAAAAAATGTATTACATAAAGTTATTGAACTCAAGTTTTATTCATCATAAAATTCATACAACTCCTCATCACTGTCAGAACTCCCATGCATTAGCTTGTCCTCGTCTGTGTCTGATAATGAATCACTGTCTTCAACAATGAGCACAAAAACAAGCATGAAAAAGCAGAAAATTTAAGTAAGAAATCTACAACCACTAAGACGCAGCCAGTTTTTAGACCTCAAATTTTTCGGAAAAAGGTGCGTCTTATACGTGCGAGAATATAGTTCATCCGTTCTGTCCCAGAGCCTGTGATTTTTCTGAAGTCTGTGACCTTACCATTATATCGCCTTGTTTTCTCTGTATTATAGTAGTGTCTATATAAGAAATGTTCAAACCCGTAGAGTTTTTTTATGACAAGTGCCAGAAAGCAAAATCTCAAGATATTGTGAAAGCCCTGGGGAATGGAGGTTTTACAGTTAATTTTATCCCCGGAATACAGGAGGAGCTGCGAGGAGGCTCCATGAAATCCACTGGGGGTAGATGAAGGGGGCGGGAGGAAGCAGAGCGGGGGAATCTCTGGATTGGATAAAAAGTGAAAGGGAGAGACACAGGCGTCTGTTCCCTCGGAGGGCAGAGGGTAGTGAGGAGCGAACATTCACAGCACAGCACGCAGAGATGGCCCTTGTTCAGAGAACAAGGCAGCCAGGGGTATTCTGCGGCCTCTGCTCGGGTGCCCGCAGTTGTGCTCTGGGGGTCTGGAAAAGAAGATGACTGACATTTCAGAGGTGTTAGCTTAGTGCAAAAATACACTAGACAGGCTTGCTCAGGGTCGAGATTAACTTTTGTCAAGGAATCTACAAGCCTAGGCTGTGACGACCTGTCATGACCTGCTTTTAAATAGGATCTTTTTTTTTACAGAGACAGAGAGAGAGTCAGAGAGAGGGACAGACAGACAGGAATGAAGAGAGATGAGAAGCATCAATCATCAGTTTTTTGTTGAGACATCTTAGTTGTTCATTGATTGCTTTCTCATATGTGCCTTGACCGGGGGAGGGGGGGCTACAGCAGACCGAGTAGCCCCTTGCTCAAGCCAGCGACCTTGGGTCCAAGCTGGTGAGCTTTTTTGCTCAAACCAGATGAGCCCGGGCTCAAGCTGGTGACCTCGAGGTCTCGAACCCGGGTCCTCCGCATCCCAGTCCGATGCTCTATCCACTGCACCACCGCAGGCTAAATAGGAAATTTTTTAGAGAACTGTTTACTGGTTTTTTAATAATTAATTTTACTTTATTGTATTTAGAGAAAGAGCGAGAGGATGGGAGAAAAAGAAAGAAAAATCCCCATCAATTTGTTCCATTTATTTGATCCTATGTGCCCGGGCTGGGGATTGAACCAGCATCCATGGCCTCCGGGACAATGCTCTGGCCAACTGCGCTACTGAGCCAGGGTTAGTGAGGGATTTCTCTGTTCGTTCTCTGAGATTGTAGGGCCTGCCATGCCGCCTCTCCCGAGCCTGTCAAGTTTAGTATGTGGTCCTTTTCTCTTTTTCTTTTTTCTTTTTTACAGAGACAGAGAGAGGGATAGACAGGAACAGACAGACAGGAACGGAGAGAGATGAGAAGCATCAATCATTAGTTTTTCATTGCGCGTTGCAATACCTTAGTCGTTCATTGATTGCTTTCTCACATGTGCCTTGACCGCGGGCCTTCAGCAGACCGAGTAACCCCCTGCTGGAGCCGGCGACCTTGGGTTCAAGCTGGTGAGCTTTTGCTCAAACCAGATGAGCCCGCACTCAAGCTGGCGACCTCGGGGTCTCGAACCTGGGTCCTCTGCATCCCAGTTCGACGCTCTTTCCACTGTGCCACCGCCCGGTCAGGCTGTGGTCCTTTTTTGTCTACAGTGGGAAACAGATTTCTTGAGAAAAATAAAGGAGAAACCTAAAAATCATTATAATTCACTTTTCTCAACATTTTGTGTATTCCTTTTCCAACTTTTTAAAATGTGCATACAGCCTTCACCAAGCAGCTCAGTTGGTTAGGACAGTGGTCGGCACACTCAGTAGTCAGCAGAGCCAAATGTCAGCAGTACAGCGATGGAAATTTCTTTCGAGAGCCAAATTTTTAAACTGAAACTATATAGGTAGGTACATTGTTATTAACCTGCACGTGGTATTTTGTGGAAGAGCCACACTCAAGGGGCCACAGAGCCGCATGTGGCTCACAAGCCAGGGTTCGCCGATCACTGGGTTAGAACATTATCCTGATAAATCAAGGTTGCGAGTTTGATCCCTGGTCAGGGCACATACAGGGGTCAGCCAGGGAATGTATGAATAAGTGGAACAACAAATCGGTTTCTCTCTCTAAAATCAACTTTAAAAATTGAAAATGCACACACATATCTAATAACCACGTATCAGTTACTTTTTGTTGTGTAACCAACAAAACTCAGCAACTAAAAGCAACAACCCTTAACATTATTCATCACAGTCGACGGTACAACTGGGAGATTCTGCTGATCGGGACCAGGCCCGGCTGCTCTAGTCTGCTCGGATGTTTGTGACCCGCTGGCAGGCCACCGGAAGCCCGGCTGGTCCAGGAGAGCCTCAGCGGGGAGGAGCCAGCTTCCCTCCACGTGTCAGTTACATGCCTCCAGCAGCTTGACCAGGGCGTGTTTGGATATATTCCCATTGAACACAATAATAATAATAATGCCTAAATGGAATAATTAATGTTAACAACCCATAATACCAAACCTAGATGGAATAGCTGATCTAATTTCAGTTTCAACCTTTCCCGGAAACATAATTTTAATTAACCAGTCTAGGTTTTTCTGGTCTAGAACCAATGAGGTAATATGTCACTTAGATCCGTGGTCGGCACACCGCGGCACGTAAGCCACATGCGGCTCTTTGGCCCCTTGAGTGTGGCTCTTCCACAAAATACCACCTGCGGGCTTGCAGGTACACGAGGGAAGTGTCGGTTGGCCGGGCGACCAGAGCCACGGTGCAGGCGGCCGCGGAATACGCAGCGTGGGGGAGGCGCGCGCGATTCATGCAGAGCTGAGTGAGCCGGTCAGTCAGCACTCTCATGTGCAGTGGTTAGTGCTAGTCGCGTCCGCAAATCGCGCGCGGGTGACAAAAGTACCTACTCGAAGCATAAAGTTACCTGTATTTTCCTCACCAGCTGCACATCCTACAGGTATGTTTGTCATCAATTCAAGACTTGTAATTATTTTGTGTTGTGGCTTTATTATTATAAATGAAACATTTCCTTAGGTGCCCTGTCTGACATGGCTACAAAGTAGAAGCACAGAAAAACGGAAGACGGAAACTGAATTTAAAGTTGAATGGACCAAGACTTTCGCGTTTATTCAAAACTTAAATGGCCTTCCGACCTGTTTTATTTGTCAGGAAAAATTGGCACATAACAAGAAATCAAATTTGGAGAGACACTTTACAACTAAACACGTGTCATTGAGTACTAAATACCCTGTCCGTGAAGCAAGGAAGAACAGTGGGGGAACTTCAGAAGAGTCAGGAATAATCAAGTTCTGTATTTAATTACTGGGTGCAATCTTCCAACAATGTTAATATTGCAAGTTTCGTGGTTAGTCAAGAGATGGCTAAGAGAGGAAAACCATATACAGATGGTGAATACATAAAAAGTTGTTTTATAAATGCATCGGAAGAGCTATTTCAGGATTTTAAGAAAAAGCAGATATTCTAAAAAAAATTAAAGAATTACTTACCATTGTCTTCTAAAACAGTGAAAGATAGAACAGTCAAAATGTCTTCGAATATAACCAACCAGCAAGTCAAAGATCTTAAATTGATTTCAGCTTTATCAATAACAGTTGACGAGTATTGTGACATTAATGATACAGCGCAAATTTCACTTTTTGTATGATTTATTTCATCTACAGGTCCTAAAGAAGAACTTTTAGGATTATTGCCACTCAAAGGTCAAACACATGGAGAGAATATAGCAAATGCTGTAATTGAGTGCATTAAAAACATCATATTCCACTCGATAAAATTGTCTCAATTTCAACAGACAGGATGAAAAGTATCACCAGCGTAAGAAATGGGTTTGTTGCTATTTTGAAAGAAAAAATTAATCACAAGATAACTTACTTACCATTGCATCATTCATCAAGAAGTGCTAGCCCTGGCCGGTTGGCTCAGCGGTAGAGCGTCGGCCTAGCGTGCGGAGGACCCGGGTTCGATTCCCGGCCAGGGCACATAGGAGAAGCGTCCATTTGCTTCTCCACCCCTCCGCCGCGCCTTCCTCTCTGTCTCTCTCTTCCCCTCCCGCAGCCAAGGCTCCATTGGAGCAAAGATGGCCCGGGCGCTGGGGATGGCTCTGTGGCCTCTGCCCCAGGCGCTAGAGTGGCTCTGGTCGCAACATGGCGACGCCCCCTGGTGGGCAGAGCGTCGCCCCATGGTGGGCGTGCCGGGTGGATCCCGGTCGGGCGCATGCGGGAGTCTGTCTGACTGTCTCTCCGTTTCCAGCTTTAGAAAAATGCAAAAAAAAAAAAAAAGTGCTTTGTGCACAGACATTTCCAGAAGAAATTTGTAAAGTATGGAATTGGTGATTAAGATTTTCAACTCCATTATAGCTAAAGCTCTTAATCATTACCAATTTAAAGAATTTTTAGTTGAAATGGAGAGTGAGTACGCAGATCTTCTGCTGCATAACAAGGTACATTGGTTATCAAGAGGAAACATTATTGATGTCGCCCCATTAAAAAAATAAAATTATTATAAAAAAGAGGAAACGTTTTGAAATGTTTCACTTCCTTATTAACAGAAATTAAAGCATTTCTCCTTGAGAAGGGTGTTCACTATCCAGAACTAACGAATGATCAGTGGATCCAAAAATTTTATTTCATGGTAGACGTTATGTCTCATCTAAATCAGCTTAATCGTAAACTACAGAGGAAAGAAAACACAATTTTTTTCGATGTTAGAAGTTATTTCATTCAAAAACAAATGATCTCTTTTTGCTCAAGATTTTGAAAGAGAAACTTTGATTCACTTTCCAAGCCTGTTGAAACATCGCCAAGAAAATAATTCTGATATTGACATTTGCTATTTCAAAACAACACTTTTAAATATGAGGGAAGCTTTTCTCAACAAGTTTCAGGAATTCAGAAACAGCAAAGCGGCATTAGCCTTTGTTAAAAAACCTCTTAATGCTACTGTAACATAATTTTTTCTCCCTTTAATATTGACATTGGCAACTTTGAAATGCAATTGCTGGATTTAAAAAACAAAGAATTGTGGAGCTCGAAATTTGAACGTCTTTGTGCTGATATAGAAATAGTGGAGAAAAACAAATGTGAACTTAGTTCACAGCACAAGTGGTCTGCTTTGAAAGACCTGGAGAAGGAAGATATGCTGATTTTTAACACCTGGAATAGTATTCCTGACTCATAATCAGCTGAAAAAACTAGCGTTTGTTGTATTTTCCTTATTCGGGTCCACATATTCATGTGAACAATCATTTTCAAGCATGAACCTTATCAAGAGTAAATTGAGAAGTCATCTTATTGATGAGAACCTGGAATCGTGCCTAAAATTAAAAACAACAACATCCAAACTTGACTTACCCAAACTTTCCAAGGAGACGCAAGGCCATTGTTCACATTAGTGTTTGTCAGTCATTGTCATGATTTAATTTTATGGATACCTTACTATTTAATTTTATCAATAAATAATGTCATTATTTAGTATGATATCAAGTTTTATTCAACATACCTATAGTCTAACTAAGACTTAAAACTTAAGAAAAGTTCATTAAGTTAATTTTAGGGAGTGCTGTGGAGTGAAAGAAGATGCAGTGTCGAGGATTGAGAAAGGAATGTTGAGATGATTTGCATATAGAGAGGATGAATGAAAGGAGACAGACAAAGCAAGTACACAAGACGAGTGTGGATGGGAGAGTTGGAAGGGGTCGACCTCAGCGAACGTACCTCAATCAGATTGAGGATAGGCCCTGGCCGGTTGGCTCAGCAGTAGAGCGTCGGCCTGGCGTGCGGGGGACCTGGGTTTGATTCCCAGCCAGGGCACATAGGAGAAGCACCCATTTGCTTCTCCACCCCCCGCCCTCCTTCCTCTCTGTCTCTCTTTTCCCCTCCGCAGCCAAGGCTCCATTGGAGCAAAGATGGCCCAGGCGCTGGGGATGGCTCCTTGGCCTCTGCCCCAGGCGCTAGAGTGGCTCTGGTCGTGGCAGAGCGAAGCCCCAGAGGGGCAGAGCATCGCCCCCTGGTGGGCAGAGCGTTGCCCCTGGTGGGCGTGCCAGGTGGATCGGGCGCATGCGGGAGTCTGTCTGTCTCTCCCCGTTTCCAGCTTCAGAAAAATACAAAAAAAAAAAAAAAAAAAAAAAAGATTGAGGATATTTTTAGCAAAGGCCAGCTTAGGAGTACCCTAATTAAGTTAATAACAATGTACCTACCTATATAGTTTAAGAAATTTGGCTCTCAAAAGAAATTTCAATCGTTGTACTGTTGATATTTGGCTCTATTGACTAATGAGTTTGCCGACCACTGACTAGATCCTCTCCAACTACCATAGAAACACGTGGCAATCTACATGATGAAAGCTGCCCCCTTTCCCTTTTCCCAAGGACAAGATGTCCAGGCCTCAAAATAATCCTTTCTTTTCTTTCATCCAATAAAGACCGTCTAATTTGTACAACCCCTTGGAGCACCCTTCTCGTTGCTAGAGAGAATGCTGCCTGATTAATGACTCACTTAACGAGAGCCAGTTAGATCTCCAACGGTTTAACCAACTCCTATTTTAGTTGAGGTTTCCTCTATTAATTTTCACATTATATTGGTTTTCTTTAACTCTAAGTTTACATTTAAAAGGGTAATCAGTTGTAGAGGCAAATCAATAAGGTGATTGTAAGTCATGGCAAGATTCTACCATCTTGGGGAGGGACATAGAAACAACTGGAAACAAACCCATACTGGTATTTCATTAGCGCACAGGTTACAGAAAAGATTATGGAAGGTCGAGACATTCTGTGTGTTTGTTTTTTAATGTGTCTATAATATTCAAGAGAATCTGTCATATTAGAGAATCTGACAGATTAGTTTTGTGATAAAGCTAATTGAATTGTGTAATTTATTTTAGACTTGTGATTTGAAGTTGAATTATAAGACAATTTGATTACATCTGTAAACCCAGTATTAAGATTATTAATATAACTTGATTTGCCACATTTAGAAGCTTGAACTGTTAGGTTTATGAAAGTTATTTACATGCTTAAGAAGATTTTTTTTTTCCTTGTTTGACTTGTAAATCTGCCCTATGAGGAATTTGAAGTGCTTGAAAAAAAGTCAAGTATGTTAAATTTGCAAATCTAGTTTAAATATTTAAGAGAATTTAATTAACTAACTCCATAAATGAAATGAGTAATGTTCAAGCAAATCTGGTATGTCAAGCCCGTGGGCTAACTGAACATCAATCAAGGAACAAGTTACTACTCTTATTTTTATACAAAAATTACAAGATTTCTAAATAGAACATCACAGTTATGTACATTAAAATTTAAAAATTAAAAAAAATTGTTTACCACTTTATTTATTTATTTAGTTAGTTATTGCTTTTTCTTCTTTTCCAAGTGAGAGGAGGGGAGATAGAGTGACAGAGTCCCTCATGTGCCCTGACCGGGGTCCACCTGGCGACCCCTTCTGGGGCCGATGCTCTGCCCATTTGGGCCATGCTCACAACCGAGCTACTTTTAGCACCTGAGGCTAAGGCTCCATGGAGTCATCCTCAGTGCCTAGGGCCAATGCACTTGAACCAATCAAGCCATGGCTGCGGGAAGGGAAGAGAGAGAGAGAGAGAGAGAGAGAGAGAGAGAGAGAAAGAGAGAAGGGGGTAAGGGTTGGAGAAGCAGATGGTTGCTTCTCCTGTGTGCCCTGACCAGGAATCAAACCTGGGACTTCCACATGCCAGGCTGACACTCTTCCACTGAGCCAACTGGCCAGGGTCTTATTTTATTTTTTAATATGTTTATTTTATTGACTTTAGAGAGAGGAAGGGAGAGAATAGGAAAGAGACAGAAAAATCTGTTCCTGTGTGTGCCCTAGACGGGAACCGAACCGGCAACCTCTGCACTCTGGGACAGTGTTCCAACCAACCGAGCTATCTGGCCAGGGCTGCTTACCACTTTGATTAATTGAAAATTAATTTAAACACAAACAGTCCTTTCTGCTCTCAGATGTGTCCCTCGGAGAGTCACCACCTGGGCAGCTGATCACCTCCACTTACAGCGTCCTTCCCTTAGGCCCTGCAGCCCTCATTCCTGGGAGCTCTTTCCCGGGGCCCTGGCTTCTGGGGTTATTTAAATTTTATAAGAAATTACTGACTTTTTTTTTTTGTATTTTTCTGAAGCTGGAAACAGGGAGAGACAGTCAGACAGACTCCCGCATGCGCCCAACCGGGATCCACCCGGCACGCCCACCAGGGGCGATGCTCTGCCCACCAGGGGGCGATGCTCTGCCGCGACCAGAGCCACTTTAGCACCTGGGGCAGAGGCCAAGGAGCCATCCCCAGCGCCCGGGCCATCTTTGCTCCAATGGAGCCTTGGCTGCGGGAGGGGAAGAGAGAGACAGAGAGGAAGGAGGGGAGGGGTGGAGAAGCAAATGGGTGCTTCTCCTATGTGCCCTGGCCGGGAATCGAACCCGGGTCCCCCGCATGCCAGGCCGACGCTCTACCGCTGAGCCAACTGGCCAGGGCCAGAAATTACTGATTTTTATGAACTGCTTTGCCCATATAAGATGCTGGTATTTACGGGAAACTGGGCCCTCTGTAATTATGACAAAAAGCACCAGGTGTAATGCTAGATCATGTGCAGGCAGTAGTGGGTATCTGACAAAACAGTGCTCAAAAAATGTAACAAACTCGTTCCTAACATTCAAGAAATGTTTCTAATATTCAAGAAATGTGTTTGTGGAATGAGAGCTGCTGGGTTTTAAGTTTTGGCTAATGAGGATTCTACATATCAACATATGAACCACCCTGAATGAAACTGGTTTGTTTTAAATTGTCTTAATCAGTTTATTAAATCTCTGAATTTTAAAATAACACATGCTGCTTATGAGAGAATTAGGCCTTTGATGAACCAATTGAGTGTTTAAAATAAACAGTGTTTGCATTGTAGAACAGAAATATGGAAAAATAGGTAGACTGTTAACAGGTATTTTCAGCTTTGATTTCTTTTTTATTTTTTTATTTTTTTTATTTTTTACGGAGACAGAGAGAGAGTCAGAGAGAGGGATGGACAGGGACAGACAGACAGAAACGGAGAGAGATGAGAAGCATCAATCATTAGTTTTTCATTGTGCAT
This sequence comes from Saccopteryx leptura, assembly GCF_036850995.1. Taxonomy (NCBI): domain Eukaryota; kingdom Metazoa; phylum Chordata; class Mammalia; order Chiroptera; family Emballonuridae; genus Saccopteryx; species Saccopteryx leptura. Next base: position 386,197,284 of record NC_089503.1, read on the forward strand.
TGCAACACCTTAGTTGTTCATTGATTGCTTTCTCATATGTGCCTTGACCGCGGGCCTTCAGCAGACTGAGTAACCCCTTGCTGGAGCCAGCGACCTTGGGCTCAAGCTGGTGGGCTTTTCCTCAAACCAGATGAGCCCGCACTCAGCTGGCGATCTCGGGGTCTCGAATCTGGGTCCTCTGCATCCCAGTCCGACGCTCTATCCACTGCACCACTGCCTGGTGAGGTTCAGCTTTGATTTCTTGATAAGTTATTAACACATTAGAAAAAGGTGCACTTAATACAAATAAATAAACTAAATGAACCTGTAAATTGGTCTTTGACGTTAAGTATTTCATTTGTTCCTATAAACTTTGTCAGTAAAAGTAATAAACAAAAATAAATAAATTTTATAAGAATGCACTTTGGGCCCTGACCGATTGGCTCATGGGATAGAGTGCCACACAGGAGAAGCAACCATCTGCTTCTCTCCCTCTCCCCCTTGTCTCTCTCTTCCCCTCTCGCACCCAGTGGTTCCATTGATTCAAGTATCAGCAGTAGCGCAGAGGAGAGCTAGGTTGACTTGAGCACTGGCCCCAGATGGGGGTTGCCGGGTGGATCCCAGTCAGGGCACATGTGGGAGTCTGTCCCTCCATCTCCCCTCTTCTCATTAAAAAAAAAAGGTGTAATTTTGTCTGAGCATTTTGAGGACAAGACCCCTGTGAAGTGGCTTAGCAAGTACCTGGCATGGAGTGAACCCTCAATAAATGTTAGCTATTCCCTGGCCCCCTTATCTCGACATGCTGCAGCATCCACAAACCTCAATAAATACTCAGTGAATATCCTCTATCTTGATCCAGTATTTCCTAAAAGCTTGGCTTCCTTACAGAAAAACCTGAATAGAAAAAGCATTCAATGGTCAAAAACGTTCATCTGTGACAAAATTTCAAAGAACTAAAAATTAGGACTGTTTACTTCAACAGCAGGGAGAGGGGTTGAGCGATTTTATTTATTCCTTTATATAACCACTTTGTTTCAGAAAGGATTTAAGGTGGTTTACAGACTCCTAAACCAAAAAGCTAGACAAAATACGTTTAAAACAAACAAGGAAGAGAAGGCCAAGGGAAAACAAAGCTGGTGCAATGGGAGGACCAGGGCCGGGCTCAGCGACGCCGTAAGATACACATTCTATCCTAGCAGCCAATTCAACTCAAATGCAACACTCTCTGGGTCCGTGGGCCAAAAACTAACCAATTGCTCTAGAAAAATTAAACTCTTCTTGAGAGCAAGGTTCATCAGAACGTCCTCCTCTGAGTCGTTAGAAAGAGGGGCTGCGTGGTCAGCGAGCACCATCCTCACTCAACAGCTCCTCGGGGAGGAGACACAGCACCTCCCCCAGAGCCGGCTCAGACACAGCTCTGACCCGGACCCGGACCCGTTTTGTGGAAGGCCCACATCCCCGAGCTCAGTCCGGGTGATCTGCATGACTATGCATTAAATAAATAATTGACATGGAATGAATAAATAATTGATAATAACCCAGATAATGGACTATTACCAGGCATACCCCTCCCCCCATTGGAGATCGGGCGCTTACGTGACAACGCTTAGTGGAAAAATTGGAGAAGACAAAAACACAAAAGTATCAAACTATGTGTAGGAATTTATTAGAGGAAAAATTCACTAAAAAATATTAACAGTAGTAATTTCCATATCTTAGGAGTACCATTACTATTTTTTTTTCTGTTTTCTTTAGATGTCCAAGGGAGATACAATGGGAAAAATTATTTTAAAAGATCATTCACCCCTTGCCTGTTGGCTCAGTGGATAGAGCAGTGGTTCTCCAAGTGTGCGCTAGGGCACACCGGTTCGCCCTAGAAGATTTCTAGGTGCGCCCTATGGTATTCCAGAGAAATATGTGCCTGTTGGGGACCAAAAAACCAACAGGGTATTTGGAGTTTAGATTTTTGGGGGACAGAGGTGTGGGGAATTGGCTATAAGCTGACAGTCTGCCCAACACCCCACCTCACTTGCCTGATTAGGTTGCAAAAGGCTGTTAAGCTGTGGTGCTGGATTGTTTACACTACCCCCCCCCATGTTCCCCGGAAAGACTGGAGGTAAGTTTCTTTTATCCTTTGTTTGGTGTAAAGTTAAGATTTGCTGCCTGACCAGGCGGTGGTGCAGTGGATGGAGCATCAGACTGGGATGCGGAGGACCCAGGTTCAAGACCCCGAGGTCGCCAGCTTGAGCACGGGCTCATCTGGTTTGAGCAAAAGCTCACCAGCTTGGACCCAAGGTCGCTGGCTTGAGCAAGGGGTCACTCAGTCTGCTGAAGGCCCGCAGTGAAGGCACATATGAGAAAGCAATCAACAACTAAGGTGTAGCAACAAAAAACTGATGATTGGATGCTTCTCATCCCTCTCCATTCCTGTCTGTCTGTCCCTATCTATCCCTCTCTCTGTCTCTGTAAAAAAAAAAAAAAAAAAAAAAGATTTGCTAATGGCCTCACTTTGCCCTGTAAATAAAGATGTGGTTTTTGGGTGTGCTTTGTTCTTTTTTTTTTTTTTTTTTTTTTTTTTTTTTTTGGTGACAGAGTCAGAGAGAGGGACAGATAGGGACAGACAGGAAGGGAGAGAGATGAGAAACATCAATGCTTCATTGCAGCTCCTTAGTTGTTCATTGATTGCTTTCTCATATGTGCCTTGACCGGGGGGCTACAGCAGACCAAGTGATCCCTTGCTCCAGCCAGCGACCTTGGGCTCAAGCTGGTGAGCTTTTGCTCAAACCAGATGAGCCCACGCTCAAGCTAGCGACCTCAGGGTCTTGAACCTGGGTCCTCCACATCCCAGTCTGATGCTCTATCCACTGCACCACCTCCTGGTCAGGCGGGTGCGCTTTGCCAGCAGCAATTACAGGACCCTCCAGACCCCGTATTTTCTTAATCCTGCATATTTTCTTAATTCCGCACCATTCCCACTCAGGACCTGAAATTACTAGCTGCACTGGTTCGCAGCATGTGCCCAGATATAAAAATAAACAGTTACTCTAGTATACCATTTCATTATGAAAATACTTTTTGTTAACACATTATTATATTTATTATTAACACATCATTATATTATTTTTAGGTAAATACACCCAAATAAAATGGATTTCTCAAAAAGAAGCATGATATTGAAGAATCTGATTCTGACCTGACCAGGCGGTGGCGCAGTAGATAGAGTGTCAGACTGGGATGTGGAGGACCCAGGTTCGAGACCCCGAGGTCGCCAGCTTGAGCCCAAGGTCACTGGCTTGAGCAAGGGGTCACTTGATCTGCTGTAGTCCCCGGTCAAGGCACATATGAGAAATCAATCAATGAACAACTAAGAAGCCTAAACGAAGAATTGATGTTTCTCATCTCTCTCCCTTCCTGTCTGTCTGTCCCTACCTGTCCCTCTCTCTGTCTCTATCACAAAAAAAAAAAAAAAAAGAATCCAACTCTGGGAGTAAAAGTTAAGTGTAAACAAAATAGGACTTGAAGGCTGATGGGTAGGATTTAATTTATAGCATTTTCCATCCCTTAACACTGAACAATACGACTGGATTAGAAACCCATTCATGGAAGCTTCAAGTGATTTTTGGTTTAACATTAACAGAAGAAGAACTGGCAGCTATATCCACTGATCGTGGATTGATGATTAAACATAAGGAATTGTCTCCTGAAGCCTCTTGGATTTCTATAAAAGAAGAATATGTGGCAATATCTAAAAAAGCTTTAAACATTTTACTACAATTTTCAACATCCTATTTATGTGAATTAGGATTTTCTACCCTTAACACAATTAAGAGTAAAAAGAGAGAAATTCTTCAATGTATTGACGAGGAAATGAGAGTTTGATTTCAAATATATGCCCAAACATTGAAGAAATCGCTAGAACACATCAGGTTCATGTTTCTCATTAACACAAGAATGAAAAAACTTAACACATTCGCACCAGGACCTGCCAAATTTACTAAATCTTACTAAGAATGTATCTATATATATAAAAAGATTACTTTTTTGTTGTTTTTAAAATTTTTAACCCCTCTTTTTTATGAATTCTAAAAAGCATACCAAAAAATCTAATATAAAAATGTTTTTTGATGCCAGAATAAATTTAATTTTGTCGTATTTATTTCATTTAATTACCATAAAAGCATGCTTGGACTTTGTAAAGCCAGTAGCCACGGCCACCATCACAGCAGCCTGGCCCATGCAGGTTCGCATTAGATTTGGACAGACGGTAATGAAACAATGGAGCCAATAACTGGTGGGCCATTAGCTTTAATCCTAGCTTGCACCCAGCGGGCAAGTAAAAACACACACTGGGCTCCAAAAGCCACTCATTCAGTGCTCACAAAGCTACTGACTTATCTGAGTTTCCTAGAATCAAAGGTTTCTAGCTCACCAGCCTTATTCACCTCTGTTCCCCATCTCCTTCCTTCTCCCTGCACAAACTCTGCACAAACTGGCTTCTCACTCAGCACTCCACCATCTTGGCTCCTTCTCCTGGCCTCCTCCACATGGCCTTTCTCGGCTCTCCTCCAGCATGGGCCCCTCCTAGAACGTAATCACTCTTCTCCCGGAACAACCTGATCTGTGATCTCTCTTCCTTTTAAAACCTTTTGGCACGAAAGCCCTCCCCAAACACATAGTAACACAATCACGCCCATTTCCATCAATCACCTGGGCTATGGGCTTCCACGTGGGCAGCGCCATCTTTAACAAAGTGAGCATAATATATTTTATCCGCCCAACAGACTATATCTTTTTCTTTTAATATTTGACTTAATTATTATAACATAATTCTTGGAAATTTGTATATAGTGTGCCTACAATTATTTGTAGGATTTTAAATGCGCCCGACTTCAAAAAGTTTGAGAACCACTGGGATAGAGCGTCACCTTTGCATACAGACATCTCAGGTTTGATCCCCGGTCAGGGCACACAAGAGAAGCGACCATCTGCTTCTCTTCCCCTCCCTCTTTCCATTCTCTGCCTCTTCCCATGTCACAGCCAGTGGCTCCATTGGTTCTAGCGTGATTCCAGGAACTGATGATAGCTCGGTTGGTCCCAGCATGGGCCTCAGGTGCTAAAAATAGCTCAGTTGATTCATCCGGGCCAGACAGGGGATGCGGGGTGAATCCCGGTGGGGGCACATTCAAGAGTCTCAGTATCTCCCCTCCTCTCACTTAAAAAAATAAATAAATATATATATATATATATATACACACACACACACACACACACATACATATATATATATGTGTGTGTATATATATATGTGTATATATATATATATATATATATATATATATATATTTTTTTTTTTTTTTTTTTTTTTTTTTCTATTCACATAAAATCTGAACCCGGACTAAGCTTAACCTCGCATCAGGACGGAGGTGCATCCTAACCTAGGGAAAAGCCTGGACCAGCCCCGGAGTCCTGGGGGAGACCCACCGAGACTCAGGTCCTCCTCGCAGCCTAGAGGGGCCACAGTCGTTAGAGGGCGGGCCCAAGGTTCCAAGCTCCGGGTCGGCGGGGAGGGCGGGGTTCCATTGCTTTGCGGGAGTAGTGCAAGCTAGCGCGGTGGGCTGCGGGTGACTTGCGCTTGACCCCTCTGATCTTCCTTCTCCTTCGCGGAGCCATGCTGGCCGCGCCTGAGGCCGGCGGCTGTGGGTCCCCAGTTCCTGGCGGGGTCCACGTGCGCGGGTTGTCAGTGCCCCCGAGCGCTTCTTCTCGGCCCGTTCACCCCCCGCCCCTCTAGTCTGCCTCCCTGCGCATCCTTCCCGGAGAGATGGGGGGTGGACAGGCCTCTCGTTCCCGCAACCGGTAACCTTCGAGGATGAGGACGTGGGCTTCAGATACGAGGAGGGGAAGCGCGTGGACCGCCTCGGAAGGTGCTGCACGCACGTGATGCCGCAGAACTGAGGACTTGCCCGCGCCCCGGGTCCGTGGGGGCTGCAAGGCTTCCCTGCCCCGTTGTCCTCTCAGGGGCTTCCTCGGCGGTCCCCTCCCTCTGGTCGGGGGACCAGCCTGCAGAGCAGAGTGTGTCCAATACACAGACCTCTTAGCTCAAGTTTCTCGAGTTTGTTTCCTTTAGTCGGTGTTTTCTATTTGTTTATATTCTTTATGTCAGACCAGAAGACTTGGCATTTGCCTGTGTCCCATGCTTGGGGGGGCTTGCAAGCCCTGTTGGTGCCAGTGCTGCAGGGTCCAGCCGAGCGGGGCAGTTCCCAAGCCCCCTGTGTGGACAGGGAGAGCCCTGGGGTGTGGCCACGGGGCCCTGGGGCAGGACAGTCCACTCTTACACCCGTGCCTCCTGCTTCGTACCTGTTAGAAGGGGGCCGTCTTCTAAGCGTTCTCAATGACTGCTTTTGCTCTCTGTCTGCGTTCCCCAGGGCAAGATCCCGACCTGGGACTGACTGATAGGTTTCTAGGGGAGCTGCTCACTGCCCCTGGCTTGCAATGTCATCCAGACGCCCTGCAAGGACTTGCCGGCCAGGACCACATTGCCTGCCAGGACCACCCTGGCCCCAGAGAGAGCATATTTCTCCAACTTCCCCAAATAGAGGAAATGAGTCTTGAGCTATTTTTGTCACTAGAATTCTGTGTTAGGATGACTGAATTAGGTTAAATCTGGGGAAACATTAAGTGTGGCAGACTCCCACCAGGAGTTTGCCAGTCCTCCTACTTTGGTAGTTAGAAAAGGAGCCCCCATCCCAAGTGTTAGAAAAAGTCTATAAGAATGGGATGGAATTAAACTCCACCCTTGAAAAGACAGTGTGGTGGGAAGAGGTTACTAGGATATCCTCTGCAAAGGAAAACAAAATACAGACCAGGTTTAACTTCCCATTGTTTGTATTTCTGTGGTGATAAAGAAAAACACTTTTTTTTAGTGAGAGAGGGACAGACGGGAAAGGAGAGAGATGGGAAGCATCAACTTATTGCAGCACCTTAGTTGTTCATTGATTGCTTTCTCATATGTGCCTTGACGGGTGAGGGCGAGAGGCTCCAGCTGAGCCAGTGACTCCTTGCTTAAGTCAGCAACTTGGGCTTCAAGCCAGCAGCCATGGGGTCATGTTTATGATGCCATGCTCAAGCCGGTGACCTTGGGGTTTCAAGCCTGGATCCTCAGCACCGCAGGCTGACATTCTATCCACTACACCACTGCCTGGTCAGGCCCCTCCAGACATTTTAATACGCATATTTATGCCTACATATATTAACAAGATGAAATGATGATATACAGGGTGGGGCAAAACTAGGTTTATTGTTATTTGTATGGAAAATATAGGCCCTGGCTGGTTGGTTCAGTGGTAGAGTGTTGGCCCAGAGTGTGGAAGTCCCAGGTTTGATTCCCGGTCAGGTCACACAGGAGAAGTGCCATCTGCTTCTCCACCCTTCCTCCTTCCTTATATCCCTTTCTCCCCCCCTCTCTTGCAGCCATGGCTCGATTGATTTGAGCGAGTTGGCCCTGGGTGCTGAGGATGGCTCTATGGCCTCTCCCTCAGGCATTAAAAATAGCTCCATCGGCCCTGGCCGGTTGGCTCAGTGGTGGAGCGTCAGCCTGGCGTGCAGAGGTCCCGGGTTCGATTCCCGGCCAGGGCACACAGGAGAGGCGCCCATCTGCTTCTCCACCCCCCCCTCCTTCCTCTCTGTCTCTCTCTTCCCCTCCCGCAGCTGAGGCTCCATTGGAGCAAAAAGATGGCCCGGGTGCTGGGGATGGCTCCTTGGCCTCTGCCCCAGGTGCTGGAGTGGCTCTGGTCGCAACAGAGCGACGCCCCGGATGGGCGGAGCGTCGCCCCCTGGTGGGCATGCCGGGTGGATCCCAGTCGGGCGCATGCGGGAGTCTGTCTGACTGCCTCCCTGTTTCCAGCTTCAGAAAAATACAAAAAAAAAAAAAAAAAAAAAAAAGCTCCATGACCAACAGAGCAATACTCCAGATGGGCAGAGCATCCTTCGGTATGGGGCTTGCTGGATGGATCCCGGTCAGGGTGCATGCAGGAGTCTGTCCGTTTGCCTCCCCTGCTCTCACTTAATTTAAAAGTAATAATAATAACAATAATGCAATGACAAATAATAATACAAGAATAAACTGTTTTGCATACTCACAACTATAAACGTACTTTTGCCTGACCCTGTATAGCGTATAATCAAGGAACGGTTTTCTGTGCTCCTTCTTGCTTAGGTATTTCTGACTTCCAGTCTGTCCATCTGGTGTGGCTCCTCAGTAGTAAACGCTGTTCTGTCATGTTAAAGAAGTCTCGAGTTAGGCAGTTCCGGGCATGTGGCTCCATGATGCCATCAGTGCCCCAGACTGCTTTTTCCCCCACTGCATCGTTAGCATGTGGCTTCTTGGAGATCACATCAAGGTCAAAAGATGGCCACTGGAGCTCCTGCCATCACACTCACATTCCAGGCAGGAAGAAATAGAAAGCTAACTAGAGAGAAAAAAGCGAAGTAGGGGAGGAGCAGGAAGCATCAACTCCCATATGTGCCTCAACCAGGCAAAGCCCAGGGTTTTGAACCGGCGACCTCAGTGTTCCAGGTCTCTACACAAAGTCATACTTTGGATAACAGGGCTTTAAAGCACCTGCCGGAAACGCTGTCCAGTGACTCCTGCTCTCATTTCATTGGCCAGAACTATATCATGTGACCAGCCCTGGCTACAGGAGAGGCTGGGAGATGTGGTCTTTTATCTGAGCACTTCGTCACCCTGAAGACAAACGTGTCTCATTCAGTTAGTAGGAAAGAAGAGAGTGGTATTGACAGGTGACTAGCAGCCTCTGACGGAGTGCTCAGATCACACTGGAGAAGCTTTTAAAAAATATATGACCCCAGGTACAGGTATCTAAGATCCTCTAGGCCTGTCATTTCAAAATAAAAAGCTAAAAAGTCTCCCAAGATCCTGATCCAACTATAAAAAATATTTTTGACACTCTTGGTTATCAAGAGCAAGTAGATGAAACAAGAATGACAATGTTGGTGGCTGCAGTTTACTCCTTTTTTCAGAACGTTTTTTTAAAAATGGATAGATATCCAGCATAGATGACGTACTCCTACAATTCAACAACAAACTCCATTTTAAAAAAGGGCAAAGGACTTGAACAGAATTTCTCCGAAAGAAGATACACAGATGGCTAACAAGCACGTGAAAAGATTCTCAACATCGCTAATCATTAGGGAAATGCTAATCAAAACCACAGTGAGATATTGCTTCCTACCCGTTCGGATGGCTATTATTGGAACCTTGGTGCACTGCTGGTGAGAATGTGAAATGATGCATTCCTCAGAGAAATGAAACATAGAATTACCGTACGATCCAGCAACTCCACTTCTGGGTATATACCCAAAAGAACTGAAAACAGAGACTCTGGTATTAGTACATCCATGTTCATAGCAGCATTATTCACAATAGCCTAGAGGCGGAAGCAGCTCGGGTGTCCATCAATGGATGACTGAATGAATAAAATGTGATATATACATAAAACGGATGTTACCCAGCCTCAAAAGGGAAGGAAATTCTGACTTGCTACAACATAAATAAACCTTGAGGACATTATGCTAGTGAAATAAGACAGCACGAAAAGGCCAAATAGTGTTTGATTCCACTTATATGAGTACCTACAGGAATCAAGTTCATAGAGATAGAAGTACAGCGTGGTTGCCAGGGGGAGGGTGGGGGAGGGAGGGGATAAAGAGTTACTGTATAATGTATACAGAGTTTCAGTTTGGGAACATGAAAAGAGTTCTGGAGACCAACAGTGGTGATGGTTACACAACAGTGTGAAAGTACTTAATGCCACTGTGCTGTATACTTAAAACTTATTAACATAGTATTTATTTTTATTTTTTTTAATTCAGAGAGAGCAGGGGAGGCAGAGAGACAGACTCTCCGCATGCACTCAGACCAGGATCCACCCAGAAAGCCCACTAGAGGGCGATGCTCTGCCCATCTGGGGCATTGCTGCATTGCTCCATTGCTTAGCAACGGAGCTCTAATTAGCACCTGAGGTGGAGACCATGGAGCCATCCTTAGTGCCCAGGGCCAACTTGCTTCAATTGAGCCATAGCTGCAGGAGGAAAAGAAAGAGAGAGAGAGGGAGAAGGAGTGAGAGAAGCGAGAGGAGGAAGGGTGGAGAAGCAGATGGGAGCTTCTCCTGTGTGCCCTGACCAGGAATTGAACCTGGGACATCCACATGCTGGGCTGATGCTCTACCACTGACCCAAGTGGCCAGGGCCAACATAGTAACATTTTTAAAAAATCAATTAAAAAATATCTCAAGACTCCCATGTGCCACACTACAACAGATAAAAAACAAAATTTCTGCAAAATAATTTTCTAAGAATATGCGGATTACCAAAATTGTATCCAAAGAAGTAGAAAATTTGAACAAACACCATGGAAGAAATTAGAAACATCTGCTGAGGGATTAGACCCAGATGATTTCATGGGTAAATTCTTTCAAACTTCCAAGGAATCAACTATTTTTTTGCTATATAAAATATTCCAGACCGTGTAGTTTTTGAAAGCTTCCTTGTTTAATTTGTGAACTTAGCATACTACCAATACAAAAATCTGAGAAAGACAAAAACAGCATAATAAACAGTCTCAAAAAACTTTGACCCGTGTCGTATGAATATAAGTAAAAAGATTAAATATTTAAAATAAAATATTAAATTTTATGTTATATACGTTTTACCAGAACTTTAAAAACAAAAAGAGTAAGTCGTGTGGGATTGTTCTTCAGCCGAATGCTGCCAAACAAGGTCATCGCCAACCACAGCCCACGTGTGACATGAGTGAGAAACTTTTACTCTTTTATTCTTTTTTTAAGATTTTATGGCCCTGGCCAGTTGTCTCAGTGGATAGAGTGTCAGCCCGGTACAGGGATGTTCCAGGTTTGATTCCCACTCAGGACACACAAGAGAAGCAACCACCTGCTTCTGTCCTCCTCCTTCTCCTCCTTCTCTCTCTCTTTTCCTCACACAGACATTGGTTCAAGTATCAGCCCAGGCTCTGAGGATGGCTCAGTTGATCTGAGCATATCCACCTCAGGCACTAAAAATAGCTCAGTTGATTTGAGCATCAGTCCTAGATGGGTTGCTGGGTAGGTCCCAGTTGCGGTGCATGTGGGAGTCTGTCTATCTCTTGTCCTTTCACTGAAAAAAAAAAATGCTTCAAAGAATGGCAGTTTTGCAGCTTATTTTATACATTAGAATAAAGGAGGAGACATAGGGGGTTACATGAAATCCATTGGTGGTAGATATGGTAGATTAAGGAGGTGGAGAAATCTTTGAGGTTGAATAAAGAGGGAAATGGAGGGACACTTTTACAGTGGTAGGTGGGTAGATAGTTAATCGTTAGCACACAGAGATGGCCCGCAGAGAACAAGGTAACAATGAGGGCTTCTGTGGTCTCTACTCTGGTGCCCGCAGTTGTGCTCTGCGGTGGTCTGGAAAGCCTGTGACATTTCAAAGGTATGTTATCTTAGCTGCAAAAAGACACTAGACAGGTCACCTACAGTAGAGACTGACCTTTGCCCAGAAGCTACAGGTGTAGGGCATGACCACCTGCCGTAACTTGCTTTTAGTTAGGAATTCTCGTGTTGAGATCATCCCATGTAGTTACTTTCGGTCTCCAAGATTGGAGGGCCCACCATGCAGGCCTCCCCTGAGCTTGTCGGGTTTAACATGTGGCTTCTTTTTCATCCACACAGTCCACACTAGAGAAAAGCTGAACAGAACATAAAGAATGCTGGAATCTGGCCCTGGCTGGTTGGCTCAGTGGTAGAGCGTTGGCCCGGCATGTGGAAGTCTCGGGTTGATTCCTAGTCAGGGCACACAGGAGAAGCACCCATCTGCTTCTCCACCCCCTTCCCCCCCACTTCCTCTCTCACAGCCATAGCTTGAATGGTCTGAGCAAAGTTGATCCTTGGAGGGCGGATGCTGAGGATGGCTCCATGGCCTCGCCTCAGGCACTAAAATAGCTCCCATCTGCTTCTCCACCCCCTTCCCCCCCACTTCCTCTCTCACAGCCATAGCTTGAATGGTCTGAGCAAAGTTGATCCTTGGAGGGCGGATGCTGAGGATGGCTCCATGGCCTCGCCTCAGGCACTAAAATAGCTCGGTTGCCAAGCAACAGAGCAACAGCCCATAGGGGCAGAGCATTGCCCAGTAGGGGGCTTGCTGGGTGGATCCCAGTCAGGGCACATATGGGAGTCTGTGTCTGCTTCCCCTCCTGTCACTAAATAAGAATAAATAAATGAAATAATTTAAAAATAAAGAATGCTGAATGTTGGGCAGATAAAATATATTATGCTCACTTTGTTAAAGGTGGCGCTGCCCACATGGAAACCCGTCGCCCAGGTGATGGTATTGGTTGCCCTTCTTGCTTGGGATGGGCGTGATTATATTAATGTGTGTTGGGGGCTGGCTGTGGGCAGGCAGGATCCTTGTAGCCTGGGGCTTGGTTTTGGAACTAAGCCTTTCCCATCCTTTTTGATGTGGGGTGTTGCACTCTCGTGAGGAATCCCATTATGCCTCAGATAAGTATCAGAGACTTTGTATCAGAGAATTCCTTGTATGTATATTGGATTAAAGGTTTTGGTTTCTACACTATAAAGTGGGGCAGACTTGGAGCTTGCTCTCTCTCTCTCTCTCTCTGTTCCTGAGATTAGCATTAGAGAGAGCAGAAAAAGGAGAGCAGAGAAAGGCCACATAGAGGAGGCCAAGAGGAGCAGCCAAGATGGTGGAGTGCTGAGGGGAAAGCTGGTTTGTGCAGAGTTTGTGCAGAGAGAAGGAGATGGGGAACAGAGGTGAATAAGTCTGGTGAGCTAGAAACCTTTGATTCTAGGAAACTCGGATAAGTCAGTAGCTTTGTGAGCACTGAGTGAGTGGGTTTTGGAGCCCAGTGTGTGTTTTTACTTGCCCGCCGGGTGCGAGCTAAGATTAAAGCTAATTGGCTCCTTTGTTTCATTACCGTCTGTCCGAATCTAATGTGAACCTGCATAGGCCAGGCGGCTGTGATGGTGGCCGTGGCTACTGTCTATTTCAGAGACGGGTCACATCTCATTACACGCCAGACAATTCACAGCCCAAAAAGGCCACATGCACAGTGCCTGTGTGTGGAAGGGCCTTGACATGTCACACTGTGGGGACGAGGACAGTTTCCTCCGCCCTCAAGGCTCTTCCAGCTTCTCTGATTGACACACAGACAAGAGACAGATTAGCAAGAGAAAATAAGCAACTTAATCCCACACTTACATATGGGAAACCCACACACATGAGGTTCAAAGACAGAAAGGGAACTGGGTGTATGTGGCATTCTGAGCTAGGGACCAGGTGAGGTGCCCTGGGCCTCAGACGGTCATTGCAGGGAAAGCACGGGTGAGCAGTTAATAGTTTGCTTTCCTTTACTGTCAGGTCAAATGAGGTTATTTAAAAAAATTTTTTTAGCAAGAGAGAGAGACAGGCAGGAAGGGAGAGAGATGAGAAGCACCAACTTATAGTTGTGGCACCTCAGTTGTTCATTGATTGTTTTTTCTTTTTATTTATTTATTTATTTATTTGTATTTTTCTGAAGCCGGAAACGGGGAGGCAGTCAGACAGACTCCCGCATGTGCCCGACCGGGATCCATCTGGCACGCCCACCAGGGGGCGATGCTCTGCCCATCCGGGGCATTGCTCTGTAGCAACCAGAGCCACTCTAGCGCCTGGGGCAGAGGCCATGGAGCCATCCTCAGCACCTGGGCCATCTTTTGCTCCAATGGAGCCTCAGCTGTGGGAGGGGAAGAGAGAGACAGAGAGGAAGGAGAGGGGAGGGGTGGAGAAGCAGATGGACGCCTCTCCTGTGTGCCCTGGCCAGGAATCGAACCCGGGACTTCCACACGCCAGGCCGATGCTCTAGCACTGAGCCAACCGGCCAGGGCCATTGATTGCTTTTTCATACGTGCCTTGACCGGGGGCTCCAGCAGAGCCAGTGACCCCTTGCTCAAGCCAGCGACCTGTGGGCTCAAGCCAGTGACCATGGAGTCAGGTCTGTGATCCCATACTTAATCCAGCGACCCCGTGCTCAAGCTGGTGACCTCGGGGTTTCCAACCTGGGTCCTCAGTGTCCCAGGCCAACGCTCTATTTGCTGTGCCACCGCCTGGTCAGACAGAAAGAGTTTCTTACCAGCAAGGCCCTTAGTTCAAGTTCTAGGTAGTTATGGGAGGGGCGGAAGTGTCCCTTGAGCCAGCAGGGATTGCCTTTAGCTCAAAATAAGCTGCACAGGCCTGACCTGTGGTGGCGCAGTGGATAAAGCGTCGACCTGGAAATGCTGAGGTTGCCGGTTTGAAACCCTGGGGTCATTCTGACCCCCCAACACTCACGACACTGCGGAGTTCTCCGTGGAAAGAATCCCTGAGTGTAGAAGCTCCCAAGCCTTGGTTCCTCTGAGGATTCGCCGTGGAGAAAAGCCTTTCCCACGCGGAGAGCACAGGAAGCTCTCCGGACCAGCCCCACACTGTCCTCACCCATCACGGGACTCACAGTGTGAGGAAGCCTTGAGAATCCAGAGGCCTGGGGACGCCCTCAGCCGAAACTGGCCCCTCAGGGCCCCTGGCAGACCACAGCGGAGAGACCCCTGGGAGTGTAATGGGTGTGGGAAGGCCCTGGGGAAGCCTATCAACCTTCTGAGTGGAAGCCTCCTCTCTCTCAGGACCAGGCGGGTGGAGGGAAGGAAGCTTACTAATGATCGTGGAGACCTTCGTGAAGTGAACACAGGAGAATTCGCACGCTTTCAAAGCTCTTGAGTGTGGCCAGTGGGAAAGCTGAAAGAGATCACACCTCCCTCTCCCAGCGCTGATGCCGAACAGATTGTGCAAACAAGCCAAGGAGGGGAAGGCCCTCCTTGTAGCTCACGCAGATGTCCCAGAGCCCAGGCTCCCAGAGCCCAGGCAGCTGGCTGGCTGTTTCTGTCACAGGCCGGACAGGAGGTATGTCTGGCTCTGTAGCCCCCCCCCCCCCCCCGGTCTCTGTCGCAGGGACTCTGCTCTAACCGTGGAGCACGGGGCAGGCAGCCAGAGGGTCGGGACACGAGTGAGCGTGGCTCTGTGCCAGTGTAGCTTCCTTTACAGAAACCAGCAGCTGGCCACATCTGGCCCGTGGGTCATACTCTGCCGACTCTTTCCAGAGTCTAATCACCGGCCAGAGTCAGGCTGACTGGATTCCTTCTGCAGGGAAGTCCCAGGGGAGCATGGGCAGTGGAGCAGAGCCGTCAGTGGGGATCAGGACGAGGAGACGCACAGAAGACCCAGGGCCCCTGGCCGGGTGGCCCAGTCGCCCTAACCATTGAGCATTGTCCCAATACGCCAAGGCTGTATGCAGGTTCGATCCCCGGTCAGGGCACATACAAGAAGCAACCAGTGAATGCATAACAAAGTAGAACAACAAATTGATATTTCTCTCTTTCTCTCTCTCTCTACTTTCCTTCTTCTCTCTCTCTAAATATCAACAAGTAAATTTTAAAAATTAAAAAATAAAAAAAATTTAAAAAGATTTAGAGACCAGGTTCTGCCACAGAGGAGCTGGCAGACTAGCATCTACTCACTACTAAGCCGCAGGGCTTGGCCTGGCCTGGGCCGCAGTGGACAGACCCTCGACCTGGAGTGCTGAGGTCGCGGGCTCCAGGCCCCAGGCTCGCCCGGTCAAGGCATATACGACAAGCAAAGAATGAACAACTAAAGTGAGGCAGCTACCCTGTTTCCCCGAAAATAAGACAGCGTCTTATATTAATTTTTGTTCCTAAAGACGCACTCGGTCTTATTTTCAGGGGATGTCTTATTTGGGGGGAAATGGGAGAGGAATTGATGCTTCTCGCTTCCCACCTCTCCTCTCCCTGTAAAATCAAAATATAAAATCGTGCCCTGGCCGGTTGGCTCAGCGGTAGAGGGTCGGCCTGGCGTGCGGGGGACCCGGGTTCGATTCCCAGCCAGGGCACATAGGAGAGGCGCCCATTTGCTTCTCCCCCCCCTCCTTCCTTTCTGTCTCTCTCTTCCTCTCCCGCAGCCAAGGCTCCATTGGAGCAAAGATGGCCCGGGCGCTGGGGATGGCTCCTTTGCCTCTGCCCCAGGTGCTAGATAGAGTGGCTCTGGTCGCGGGCAAAGCGATGCCCCGGAGGGGCAGAGCGTCGCCCCTGGTGGGCGTGCTGGGTGGATCCCGGTCAGGCGCATGCGGGAGTCTGTCTGACTGTCTCTCCCCGTTTCCAGCTTCAGAAAAATACAAAAAAAAAAAAAAAATATATATATATATATATATATATATATAAAATCGCAAAAAAAAAAAAAAAATTAGAAAATAAAAAGCCACAGGGCTTTAAGAGGAGAGCAAGGTAGTATCTTTAAAAGTGAGTATTTCAGAGTGACTTTGGTAAGCACATTCAAGGTGGGGATTCATGTGAAAAGATTCACTCCTTCTTCGAAGAGATTTGAGCCCCCGCCCCCTGGCCAGGCTCCTGCAGAGGTAAATGTCAGCGTGTGTGCGCTTATAGGGACGGTGTCTACAGCTGTGGGGCTGGGTGTCTACAGCCGTGGGGCTGGGTGTCTACAGCTGTGGGGCTGGGTGACTCCAGCTGTGGGGCTGGGTGTCTACAGCCGAGGGGCTGGGGGACTCCAGCACGGGGGCTTGGGAAGGCCGAGCCGGGGAGGCGTGAGGGATCCTGCAGGAAAGACTGTGGGCATCGCGTGAGGCAGGAGCACGGCGTGGGGTGGGGGCAGGGCAGGAAAGCAGAGTGAAGGAGGCGCCTGAGGGCTGGGATGGTCACCTCGGTGCCGCCATGGGGCCGGGTAGAGCAGGACTGGGAAGGGACCTCTGGGTTTGTCCAGGGTGGTGCGCCAGTTCTCCTGGGCCACCATAACAAGTCACCACAACAGAGATTTGCTCTCTCCCAATCTGGGGCCGATATGTCCCAAATCAGGTGCCTGCAGGGCTGTGCTCCCTCCGAGGGTCCTGGGGGTGGGGAGGTGAATCCTTGGCCTCTTCCAGCTCCTGGTGGCCCCAGGTGTCCTTTGGTTTGTGGCTGTGGGACTCCACCCTCTGCCCTCCACCTTCACAAAGACCCTCCTTCTATTCTGTTTTGATGTGTCTCTTAGGACACTCGTCATTAGATTTTAGGGCTCATCCGCTAATCCAGGATGATCTCATCTCAAGATCCTTAATTACATCTGCAAACACCCTTTTCCCAAGTCAGTGCACACTCTTGGGTTCCAGGGTTAGGCCGTGGGCACATCTTTTGCAGGGGCGCCGTTCAACCCACTGCAGGTTTTGTTGGTTCTGGAGAGAGCGGGGGCCAAGGGGGTGCCGACGACAAGCATGTCTGGAGCTGGAGGGTAGAACTGAGTCACCCTGGCCCGCTGAAGGCAAAGATGCTGCTATACGCGATTCTGTCGGATGCAGCACCCCACACACATCCTCCGACCGACGGGGGGTGGGGGTGGGGGGGAAGAGGCGGGGGGTCGAGGTGGGGGGGGGAGGCGGGAGGCTTGTGGCGCAGTATTCCTGCTACGCAGCCCTTCTGGAATCAGCTGTTGCAGTGGGCGTGTGGCACCAGGGTCTCCAGATCCCTAGAAGCTACAAGAGCCTGTGGGGGGTGCGGTGGGGGGTGGGGGTGGCAGCGCTGCCAAGGCTGGTGGGCAGGAGGCAGAAGGGGACAAACTTGCACTGGCCCAAGCCGCCAGCCCTCGTCTGCATCCGGGGTTGAAGCCAGGTTCCCCCCGGTATGAATGTGCGTCCTCCCCGCCCTGGCCTGGTGGCTCAGTTGGTTGGAGCATTGCCCTGATTTGCCGAGGTTGTGAGTTTGATCCCGGGTCAGGGCATGTGTACCCACATAGGCTTGGCATAGGGCCAGTGCCCAGAGGGCAGGCAGTGGAGCCCACTCTAGCTCTTTTGCGTGGGATTTCTTAAACGGGGACACAAGCAGTGGTGTGCTTTGGGGGACGGTGGGTTGAGATCATCTCAGCCTTGAACTAAAGAGAACTAGACAAGGTGTTGAAAGGGGCCTTGGCCTAAACAGTCCACGTTCCAACGTGTGGACAGAGGCAGGGATGGAACTGCTCGCTGGAAAGGGGTAGCAGCTAGAGGGAGACGGTTTGGGGGGAGGGTGCATT
Source organism: Saccopteryx leptura (assembly GCF_036850995.1). NCBI lineage: Eukaryota > Metazoa > Chordata > Mammalia > Chiroptera > Emballonuridae > Saccopteryx > Saccopteryx leptura. The sequence continues at coordinate 386,215,434 of NC_089503.1, forward strand.
TCAAATCTAGTTGAAACAAAGCCTTTTTCTAAAAGGTTTTCCGGGGACACCCCAAGTAAATTGGGTCCCCTATCCTTTTTTGTTTTTCTTTTCTTTTCTTTTCTTTTTTGTATTTTTCCAAAATAAGAAGCGTGGGGATGGGGGGTTGGCAGACAGACAGACTCCCGCATGCACCTGGGATCCACCTGGCATGCCCACCAGGGGGCGATGCTCTGCCCATTCCTCTGTTGCAACTGGAGCCATTCTAGCGCCTGAGGCAGAGGCCATGGCGCCATTCTCAGTGCCCCAGCCAACTTTGCTCCTATGGAGCCTTGGCTGCTGGAGGGAGATAGAGAGAAAGGAGAGGGGGAAGGGTGGAGAAGCATATGGGCACTTCTCCTGTGTGCCCTGGTTGGAAATCAAACCCAGGACTTCCACACGCCAGGCCAACGCTTTACCACTGAGCCAACCGGCCAGGGCCCCCTATCCTTTCAACTCGCTGGTTCTGAGGGGCAGGGCTGGAGGGGAAGGGCAGGGGAAATACTCAGCTATCGCCTGCATCTCTGGAAGGGGCTTTGCTCTGAGCAGATGTCCAAGAGGACCGCTGCTCCTGCCACCTGCAGGAGCCGCTGCCCCTGCCACCTGCAGGAGCCGGCCGGTGAGCTGTGGGCCATGCACGCACCTGGCGGTGGTGGGGGGAGGGGGGAGGGCAGCGGCCCCTCCCGGGGTCACTGAGGAGGGGGTGTGGCAGCCCTTTCTCTGTAGGTTTGCTCGCTGGCCTCCTCTGCTGTCACCGTTGTAATGGCTTCCCACCTCTGATCTCCTCCCCTTCTCTGTCCTTATCCCCGACTGAGGAATGGCAACTTGAAGTGTTTCCCTGGAGTTGCCTTCTGTCCCCTTCGGCCAACGCCAGCTGAAGAAACGCTGCCGGGTGGCGGTGGGTCCCTTCCAGCGCAGCACAAGCCGCCCCTTCCCGTTCTGCCTCCCCACAGGAGGGCACGCTGCAAACCATGTGATGGCGACACACCTGTCCGCTTACTTCACGTGTGTTTACACACCGGCATCCCACGTCGGGTCAGATGGGCCAGGTGCTCAACTGTCCTGAGGTTTGTTACTGGAAACAGAATTGTAAAATAAATAAATAAATAAATAAGGTTAAAAAAAAAAAGAAAAACTAAAAGGGCCCGAACTGTGGTGGCGCAGTGGATAAAGCGTCGACCTGGAACGCTGAGGTCACTGGTTCGAAACCCTGGGCTTCCCTGGTCAAGGCACATATGGGAGTTGATGCTTCCTGCTCCTCCTTTCTGTCTGTCTGTCTGTCTCTCTCTCCTCTCTAAAATGAATAAATAAAAAATATTTAAAAAATTAAAAAAAATAAATAAAAATAAATAAATTTTAAAAAAAGTTAAAAAAGAAATGGAATTGCTGGAGAGGTCCACTTTCTAAGTCCTGTGCCTCTCATGTGTGTCATAATCAAAATGAGAGATCAAAATATTGAGAAAATTCTACGTGTGTTGTTTGCTAACCATTAGTTATTAAGGTCTATTGTAAGTAAATTTCAGGATTAGGGCCCTGCTCAGCTGATATTTCTGTAACGCCTGTTTCTTCTGAAATTTCATTTTAATGCCCCCAAATCTGTAAAGCACAGATTTTTAAAAAAAATTACAAGTTATTTTTGTAAAAGAAAAATTGTAGAAAAATATTTCCTATCTAATCAAATAGCCAGTTTTAGAGACTAAAGACATTCTTGAAAAGAATGTATAACCTGGGAATATTCGAGAAGTATCCATTTCATTGCCTACTGGTGTGCCAACTGCGAAGATTTTCTCTGTGATGTTCATTTGCGCTTGTGAAGTGCGGAGTGTGGCACGCAGAGCCACTCGGGGACCTGTCCCCAGAACTGAAGTGGACGTCTTTGTCACCCAGAGCTCTCAGTGTGACGCTGTAGTGTCCCTGCTGCTCTCACCCCTAACATGGCACTGATATGTAATCTGGAAATAAAACCCGGGTGGTTTCTGTTTTATAAACAATCTAATAGGAAAACCCTCGAAATGGAAAAACCGTCTTTGTTAAAAAGCAAACTTGGTTTCATCCTACATATTTGAATTTAAATGTATGGTTATGGTGAACCATTCCCACCGTTAGAAACGCTTTAGAGTCTCCCAGCCTGCTGCTCTGTGCAGCCTTTTTCGAGGGTCGGCGTTACAGACACAGACCCGACGCAGGTGTCTGAGAGCAGGGACCCCTTCTCCGTCATCCTGAGTGTCCAGCGCCGGGTGTGAGTGGAGGGTTGAATGAATGACTGAGTAAGGCCTGCTGGGCCACCCCGGGGAGGTGGTGGGCTCCGCAGCCCGCCTGTCTGGAGCGGGGTTGCAGCTGGGCGGCCTCCATGCGGCCGGGCAGGTGCCCAGGCGCCCGGGGCGCGCAGAGCCGGCGGCGCGGGAGGAAGGCGGGGCGGCAGGGGCGCAGCGCGCACCCGCCGGGAACGCGCGGAGGAGCACGGCGCTGGGAGGGCAGGCGAGGAAAAAGTATCCTTTCTCAGGAAAAGGCAGGAGAGAGCCGACCCTTAAAAACAAACCCTCCCCCTCTTCAGTAACCAGGGGGGACTGGGAGGCGCATCTCCGACGGGAGGGCTGGGGCTGAGAGGGTGTGCTGGGCACGCAGATCCGTTCCCACTGTGCAGGCGACACCCGCATCCAGCAGCGGCGGCGGGGAAGCCGGCTTAGAAGCCAGGAAACCGCTGTGAGACGTGAGCGAGAAGACCCGTAAGATCCAGGATTGCTAGCGAGCCACACAGACTCACGTCTCCAAATTGCCGAGCAGGGCGCCGGCGCGGCGGCCAGGTGTGCAGTCCTGCAAGCCAGGAAGTACGCACGTCTTCCCAACACGCTACATCCCGGGCAGCTCGCGCTTAGTATTTCATTTACTCCTCGGAACAACCCAGGGAGATAGGTCCTACCGTCTTGTTTCATCGAGGACATTCTCCTAGGTTACGTGCGTGCCCGAAGTCACCTAGCTGACCCCGGCTGCAGCTGACTCACGAGGACGAACGTAGTCACTATGCCAGCAGCTTTCAGACTGGAATTGGACTAAGACCCACAGTAAGAGATATATTTTAGATATCAGGCCAGCATGCATACATATGATATACAGGGGTCCTCCGGTTACAACACAGTTCCGTTCCTACGCGGTGATATAACCCGAATTTTGAGGTAAGTGGAAACACACCCTACCCTACCGCGAAGGGAACACTTGTGCTTTTAACAGTCCAAAACGGGGTAGGTGAGCGTACTGGGGGACGTCAACTCCCTCACTCATACGCCACGTTCCTGCGTGTTCTGCTCCACGCAACCAAGCTAGTTCGCCCAGCTTGTCCCTAACTAGGAGGCTAAGGGCGTAAGCCGAAACACTCACGTCTCAATTTTTATTTATTTATTTTTACAGAGACAGAGAGAGAGTCAAAGAGAGTGATAGATAGGGACAGACAGGAACACAGAGAGATGAGAAGCATCAATTATCAGTTTTTCGTTGCGACACCTTAGTTGTTCATTGATAGCTTTCTCATATGTGCCTTGACTGTGGGGCTACAGCAGACCGAGCAACCCCTTGCTCGAGCCAGCGACCTTGGGTCCAAGCTGAACTTTTTACTCAAACCAGATGAGCCCGTGCTCAAGCTGGCGACCTTGGGGTCTCGAACCTGGGTCCTCCTTGTCCCAGTCCAACGCTCTATCCATTGCGCCACCGCCTGGTCAGGCACGTCTCAATTTTTAAAAGTTTTCATAGGAGTAAAACGTGCTGTCGAGACTGTGTAACCCGAGGACCCCCTCTATAGTGAGAGGAGAATTTCATAAAGCAACATATACTCTACTACGTACAGTGTGCTCTCTGCTACTTTGTATTCTATTCATTCTATTTTATTTAAAATAAAGTGCTGGTCACAACCTGCTAAATGACTTTCATAATTTGTTAAGGGGACAGAACCTCCTCCCGGGGGGCTGTAGAAACTGTATTAGCACCTGCAGCAGCAGACCAGGAGAGGGCTTTCCCAGGCTCCCCTGAGTTCCTGGGACACTGGCCACCCTTCTCAGATAAACAGTGACAGCCGCCAGCGCACACTCTAGAAGCTCCTGGTCCGGAAGAAGCCCCTCCCAGCAGAGAGAACTTGTCCCCGAGACCTTTGGGGAAGAGAGCCACCCTGACTCGGTGTGAAGAGCAGTTACAAAGGGGAAAAATTCACGCCGGATTCATCTCTGTCCCGCGTGAAATAACTTCCACGAGCACTGTGGACCCCGCGCACCCGAATTTCAGCACAGTGTTTGACTAATTTCCTAGTAACCCCAAGGATAACTTGGAAAACACGGGGTGGTAAGTCAATTTATTCCCGGCTCTGGCCGGGCAGCTCAGTAGGTTAGAGCACCGTCCCTATAACCCAAGTTGCGGGTTCAGTCCTGGGTCAGCGCACATAACAAGAATCAACCAATGAATGCAAAAATAAGTGCAACAACAAATCAATGTTTCTCTCTCTCTCTCTCAAATCAATAAATTTAAATTTAAAATAAAAATTCATTTCTGGTTGACTGCCTATCCCAAACAGGGCTCCAAAGAGACGATCCATGAGGCAGTTTTCTGTAAAATCAAAAGCACTGTAAAAGAGGGCAAGTTATCGTTTCTATTCTTTTTTTTTTTTTTTTTTTTTTTTTTGTATTTTTTCTGAAGCTGGAAACGGGGAGGCAGTCAGACAGACTCCCGCATGCGCCCGACCGGGATCCACCCGGCACGCCAACCAGGGGGCGATGCTATGCCCATCTGGGGCGTCGCTCTGCCGCAATCAGAGCCACTCTAGTGCCTGAGGCAGAGACCACAGAGCCATCCTCAGCGCCCGGGCCAACTTTGCTCCAATGGAGCCTTGGCTGCGGGAGGGGAAGAGAGAGACACAGAGGAAGGAGAGGGGGAGGGGTGGAGAAGCAGATGGGCGCTTCTCCTGTGTGCCCTGGCCGGGAATCGAACCCGGGACTCCTGCATGCCAGGCCGACGCTCTACCACTGAGCCAACCGGCCAGGGCCCTCTGTCCCTATTTAATTGCACCTGTCCCCTCCACTCGAAGGTGCACCCTCTGCGGGCGGAGAACTCGTTTCATTTTGCCACCTCTGCCCAGCATGAAGCAGAGGCTCGGGCCCCACCGTGCTGCTCAAGCCCTCTGGGCGGGACGTCATCAAGGATCAGTCCACATCTGTCTGAAAGAGGGCTCCAGCCAGGACGCCGCCCGGAGCTCTGGCCTCAGTCTTCTCGTGCCCCACATTTTACCAGTTACTTGGACAGGGGAATGGATGACATACTTATCAAAGTTGCAGGTGGCAAAAAACTGGGACAGCCAAAGCGCTGGGTGACAGAATCAGTGTCCAAAAATAACTGAGCGACGGCCATGGCATGGCGAGCGAAGCCAGATGAAGAAGAACGGGTCTGCGCTCTGCCCCGCAGGGCGAAAACAACCTCATAAGGACGGGGCGGGGCGGGGGGTACATGTTTAACCGGACGCACGGTGCGGGGGGAGGGGGGCTCGTGGTTTTCATTTGGAGCTGATAAATGAAGCAGCTGTGAAAACTCAACCCAGTGAACAACAGAGTCAGGTCAGGGTCCCTCTGCTGTGAGCAGGTCAAACGACGCGGCGTTGTCCCGACCTTTATCAAGGACTATCTCGACACATTTCAAACCTTCCAGGGGAGAACAGTATGTTGAATTTGTCTGCGTCAAAACTGAGGATTTCTGTTCAGTAAAGGACACCATAAAGGTCCTGACTGGATGGATAACAGACTAGGAAAAGATGTATAAAATTAACACAGAATGAGTAGCTAGAGTATTCAAGAAACGCCTGTAAACCCAGAGAAAGGCAGGAAACCGGGAAGAGGGCACAGGGGGTGGAGCCTAGGGAGGCTGGGATCACACTGATCAAAGGAAGGCCGCCTGACCCGCGGTGGCGGTGGCGCAGTGAAGAGACTATGGAGCTGGGAGGCTGAGGTTCCAGGCTCAAAACCCCGAGGTCGGCAGCTTGAGCTTGGGGTCACCAGCTTGAGTGTGGGATCATCAAAATGATCCCATGGTCACTGGCTCGAGCCCACAGTCGCTGGCTTGAGGCCAAGGTCGCTGGCTTGAGCAAGGGGTCATTGGTTCAGTTGGAGCCCCCCAATCAAGGCACGTATGAGAAACAATCAATGAACTAAAGTGATGCAACTACAACCTGATGCTTCTCATCTCCCTTCCTGTCTCCCTTCCTGTCTCTGTCTTTCTTTCTCTATTTCAGTAAAAGAAATGCAAATTAAAACAATGGGCTTCTTTCTCTTCCTTGTGATAGCAGGAACACTCTCTCCAGCAACTGTTCTGGTGAAAACTATGAAATCAGTTGGGTAAACGTTGACAAAAGCCTCTGTAAAGAACTGACCGGAGCCCTGGCCAGATTGCTCAGTTGGTAGAGCATCTTCCTGATACACCAAGGTTGCAGGTTCAATCCCCAGTCATGGCACACACGAGAATTATCCAATGAATGCATAAATAGGTGGAACAACAAGTCAATGTTTTTCTCTCTCTCCCTTTCTCTCTCTCTTTCTAAAAATCAACAAATAGCCTGACCTGCAGTGGCGCAGTGGATAAAGCATCAATCTGGAACACTGAGGTCACTGGTTCAAAACCCTGGACTTGCCTGGTCAAGGCACATATATATGGGAGTTGATGCTTCCTGCTCCTCCTCCCCTTCTCTCTCTCTAAAATGAATAAATAAAATCTTTTAAACTATAAAAATCAATCAATAAATTAAAAACAAAGAGAAGATGGGACAACATCACTCTGTAGGGTCGCAGGAACAAGGATGGAGGAAAGAGGACCTTTGCCCACCAGAGAAGGGTGAGCTCCCCTTTCCACGGTGTTGGGCAGATAAAATGTATTATGCTCACTTTGTTAAAGATAACACGAGGAGGCCATCGCCCAGGTGATAGTAATGTGTGTTGGGGGTGGGCTAAAGGCAGGCAGAATCCTTGTAGCCTGGGGCTTGGTTTTGGGATTAAGCCTTTCCCACCCTTTTTGATGTGGGGTGGTACAATCCAATCATGCCTCAGAAAGTGACTTTGTATTAGAGACTTCCCTATTTTGTATATTGGATTAAGGGTTTGGATTTCTACACTATAAAATGGGGACAGAGCGGGAGCTTGCTCTCTTGGTTCCTGGGATGATTAGCATGAGAGAGCAGAGGGAGCAGAGCAGAGAGCAGAAAGAGGCCATGTGGCCAGGAGAAGCAGCCAAGATGGCGGAGTGCTGAGTGAGATGCCAGTTTGTGTAGAGTTTGTATCCGGGATAAGGAAGGAGATGGGGAACTGAGGAGAATAAGGCTGGTGAGCTAGAAACCTTTGATTCTAGGAAACTCGGATAAGTCAGTGGCTTTGTGAGCACTGAATGTGAGTGGGTTTTGGAGCCCAGTGTATGTTTTTACTTGCCTGCCGGGTGCAAGCTAGGATGAAAGACTATGGCCCACCAGTTTGTGGCTCCGTTGTTTCTTTACTGACTGTCCGAATCCAATGCGAACCTGCATGGGCCAGGAGGCTGCTTTGATAGTGGCCCTGGCTGTGGCCACTGGCTTTACACACGGTCTCCATCACAACCCAGGGCCTGCCCCAAGGGGAAGGCGAAGGGGAAGCCTACCACCAATAAGCGAGGATGAGGGTAAGCTAGAAGCGGACCGACCCACCGGCATTTTAGTCTGCTCCTGTCTGCCTGGGCGACCCAGGCATTCCCAAGCCTTCCCTTGACTTTGGTAGCTTGGCACTGACCATGCTCCCCGCTCCGGGGAGAAGCCAACGCAATTCTCTGTGGAGGGAAGTACCTTCATCCTGGGCTGGGCCTCGCGTACTGCTCACAAAAAGTAGGGGGGATTTCAAAATGAATATGAAGGGATTAAAAAAAGAAGCATTTGCCTGACCAGGAGGTGGCGCAGTGGATAGAGCGTCGGACTGGGATGCGGAAGGACCCAGGTTCGAGACCCTGAGGTCGCCAGCTTGAGTGCAGACTCATCTGGTTTGAGCAAAGCTCACCAGCTTGGACCCAGGGTCGCTGGCTCAAGCAAGGGGTTACTCAGTCTGCTGAAGGCCTGCGGTCAAGGCACATGTGAGAAAGCAATCAATGAACAACTAAGGTGTTGCAACGCGCAATGAAAAACTAATGATTGATGCTTCTCATCTCTCTCCATTCCTGTCTGTCTGTCCCTGTCTATCCCTCTCTCTGACTCACTCTCTGTCTCTGTAAAAAATTAAATAAATAAAAATTAAAAAAAGAAGAAGCATTTGATTTTTTAAAATTAAACAAGAACATCAGAAAAGCTAACAACAAGTCAAAGAAAGTTGTCCAATTAGGCAAATGAGATGTAAATCTAACTTTTATCTCATTGGTGAAAACGCACTCTACAAAAGGCTGAAAGTACTGGAGCATCTGCACGTTCCCTGATCCCCTCATTTTTGTGAGCAGGGTATTATTCTTATAATTTTTTTTTCAAATATAATGACCAATTAGGCTACCGCCCACTGTCTAAGAAGCCTAATTTCAGTGGCTCCCGGACTCCAACTATGACACTGGGGGGCAGGGATGGCACAGAGTATGGCCATCAGCAGCATGTCCCAGCACCCAGGGATCATGTGAGTAGGGGACAGTGCGGGTAAATGCGGAGTGCCACCAGAATGCTGGAAATTTCTTCCTGGCAGTGCCAGTCAAGTTTTGTGATACTATTCTAAGTTTTCAAAAAACGTGCTTGAAGAAAGGCCACTTTTTCCAGTTTGTGTAACAGTGCCCTGTGGCCTCGGGGCAACCCCATCTAAAGACTAGATATTGGAGCCATCTGATACAGATTATAAAATAAATAAGTTTCTTATTTTAAAGAAATAGGTTGAATATTTCTGCAGAAAATAAGGAACTAGAAAAAGTGGTATGACAGATTTAAATTTTTTTTTTTTTTAGAGAGAGAGACTGGGAGAGAGATGAGAAGCATCAACTCATAGTTGTGGCACTGTAGTTGTTCATAGATTGTTTCTCATACGTGCCTTCATGGGGGCCCATACTATTTTATTTATTTACTTATTTATTTTGTAACAGAGACAGAGAGAGGGACAGATAGGGACAGACAGGAAGGGAGAGAGATGAGAAGCGTCAATTCTTTGTTGCGGCACCTTGGTTGTTCACTGATTGCTTTCTCATATGTGCCTCGGTCGGGAGGCTACAGCAGACCAAGTGACCCCTTGCTCAAGCCAGCGACCTTGGGCTCAAGCTGGTGAGCCTTGCTCAAACCAGACGAGCCCACACACAAGCTGGCGACCTCGGGGCCTCGAACCTGGCTTCTCCGCGTCCGAGTCTGATGCTTTATCCACTGCGCCACCACCTGGTCGGGCTCATACCATATTTTAAAGTGAATTGAATCTAACTTATTAAAACCAAGTCCCCTAACTCTAAATACTAGGTGTGATTTATGCTGATGATATTTAAAACAGTTGGCAATTTCTGAACAGCCCTGGTTGGTGGTCCCTGGAAGCTCATCCTCAGAAGTGCTTAGCAGCGCAGACCCTAACATTCTAGTGGGCACACCCTGGCGGCCTGCCTGCGTCTGCGTCACGGACTGACTCCCGAAACGTGTTCCTACCAATCAGCCTTAATGTTTCCAGTTTGTTGAGTAAGATTTCTTTTTTTTAATTTTTTTATTATTTATTCATTTTAGAGAGGAAGACAGAGAGAGAGAGGAGGGAGAGAGAGAGAAGGGGGAGGAGCAGGAAGCATCAACTCCCATATGTGCCTTGACCAGGCAAGTCCAGGGTTTCGAACCGGCAGCCTCAGCATTTCCAGGTCGACGCTTTACCCACTGCGCCACCACAGGTCAGGCGAGTAAGATTTCTTGTGCAGAGGCCACCTAGAGGAGCTCCTCCTTCAGGGGTGGAATTGACGCTGCTTTGCGCGCGGCATTTGGAAGGCTCGGCTCAGATACATTTTTATTAGGCTCTGGGAACCCTAGGGGTTTCCCCTGAGTAAGCATCTTGTTAATTGCCCTTTTTTGTACACAAACAAAATCCCAAATCAGGAAAAGAAAATTAAAAACTAAAATTTTGCTACTTAAAATGCAATATTTTGTAGTTTTATGCATTCTTTTTCCTTTTTCATTAATTATTTAACACAATTTTATGACCCAATGAGGTAACTGGCCTGAATAAAAACTGAAACTGGGCCCCAGCCGGCTGGTTCAGCAGTAGAGCGTCAGCCCTGCGTGTGGAAGTCCTGGGTTCGATTCCCAGCCAGGGCACACAGGAGAGGCGCCATCTGCTTCTCCACCCCTCCCCCTTTCCTTTCTCTTTATCTCTCTGTTCCCCTCCCGCAGCCAAGGCTCAAATGGAGCAAAGTTGGCCCCGGGCGCTGAGGACGGCTCCATGGCCTTCACCTCAGGTGCTAGAATGGCTCTGGTTGTAACAGAGCAACACCCCGGATGGGCAGGGCATTGCCCTCTGGTGGGCATGCCTGGTGGATCCTGTCAGGCGCATGCAGGAGTCTGTCTGTCTGCCTCCCCACTTCTCAATCAGAAAAATACAAAAACAAACAAAAAAATCTGAAACTGGAAAAAAAAAATACATATATAGTCCAAATTATGCTGTTTTTCCCCCCAATAATAGTTCTGAGGGACAACAGGGAGAATTTGAAAGAGCATGAACTTTACTGTCATTCTGACCTGCGTCTGAATTGGGGTCCCCCAATTAACTGTAAACTAATGACGCTGTTGCAGTTTTCCTGTGTGAAATGGGACTGTCACTTCCCTTGCAGTTGTTAATACTATTCATTTTTATTCAGTGAGAGGAGGGGAGGCAGAGAGACAGACTCCCGCATGTTCAGTCAGTGGTTGAGACCCCAGTTGTCTCATAAAAGTCATACATGTTTAAATTATTTTTTAAAAAAAAAGGTGTTTGCGTTGCGGCCTGTGCGAGTAGTCGCTTCGGAACCAGTCTCCCGTGAGCGGCGCGGAGAAACCTCGAAGCGGTGGATCCCTGTGGTAACCTGGAGCGCAGAGAGCCAGGAAGACGGTTCCGTTTCCTCAGCGGCGGACTGCTGCAGTAAGAATGTCTTTCCCCCTCATTTGGATCGCCCTCCTCTGGGAATCCCAGCACCCCCTCCAGGGATCCCACCCCCCAGTTTCCTGGCTTTCCTCCACCTGTACCTCCAGGAACCCCCGTGATTCCTGTACCAATGAGCACTATGGCTCCTGCTCCAACTGTCTTAGTACCCACTGTGTCTGTGGTTGGAAAGCATTTGGGAGCAAGAGAGGATCATCCAGGCTTAAAGGTGAAGGAAAATGATGAAAATTGTGGTCCCACTACCACAGTTTTTGTGGGCAACATTTCTGAGAAGGCCTCAGACATGCTCATAAGACAGCTCCTTGCTAAGTGCGGCTTGGTTTTAAGCTGGAAGAGAGTACAAGGTGCATCTGGGAAACTTCAAGCCCCCGGATTCTGTGAGTATAAGGAGCCTGAATCCACCCTCCGTGCACTAAGGTTATTGCATGCCCTGCGGATTGGAGAGAAGAAGCTACTTGTTAAAGTTGATGCAAAGACAAATGCACAGCTGGATGAATGGAAAGCAAAGAAGAAAGCTTCTAATGGGACTGCTAGGCCAGAAACTGTCACTAATGATGACGAAGAAGCCTTAGATGAAGAAACAAAAAGAAGAGATCAGATGATCAAAGGGGCCATTGAAGTTTTAATACGGGAATACTCCAGTGAGCTCAATGCCCTTTCACAGGAATCTGACTCTCACCCCAGGAAGAAGAAGAAGGAAAAGGAGGACATTTTCCGCAGATTTCCAGTGGCCCCTCTGATCCCTTATCCACTCATCACTAAGGAAGACATAAATGCTATAGAAATGGAAGAAGACAAAAGAGACCTGATATCTCGAGAGATCAGCAAATTCAGAGACACACACACAAGAAACTGGAAGAAGAGAAAGGCAAAAAAGAAAAAGAAAGACAGGAAATTGAGAAAGAACGGAGAGAAAGAGAGAGGGAGCGTGAAAGGGAACGAGAAAGGGAAAGTGAACGTGAACAGAGAAAAAGAGAAGGAACGGGAGCGGGAACGAGAACGAGATAGGGATCGTGGGATCGTGACCGGAGAAAGGAGAGAGACCGAGACCGAGATCGAGACCGAGATCGCGGCCGCGATCGGGAAAGGAGTTCAGACCAGAATAAGGATCGGAGTCGATCAAGAGAAAAGAGCAGAGATCGTGAAAGGGAACGGGAGCGGGAAAGAGAAAGAGAGAGGGAACGAAAACGAGAAAGAGAACGTGAGCGAGAAAGAGAGAAAGACAAGAAGAGGGACCGAGAAGAGGATGAAGACGGTGCATATGAACGAAGAAAACTTGAAAGAAAACTCCGAGAGAAAGAACCTGCTCATCAAGAGCGCCTTAAGAATTGGGAGATTAGAGAACGAAAGAAAACCCGGGAGTATAAGAAAGAGGCTGAAAGAGAAGAAAGAAGAAGAGAAATGGCAAAAGAAGCTAAACGACTAAAAGAATTCTTAGAAGATTATGATGATGACAGAGATGATCCCAAATACTACAGAGGAAGTGCGCTTCAGAAAAGGTCGCGGAGTGATAGGGAGAAGGAGATGGAAGCAGATGAACGGGATAGGGAAAGAGAGGAGGAGGAGCTAGAGGAAATCAGGCAGCGACTTCTGGCGGAAGGGCATCCAGGTCCAGATGCAGAGCTACAGGGGATGGAACTAGAGGCGCAGGCAGCCACAAATAAAACAAGAACCAGAATCGGAGGAAGAGGAAGAAGAAAAGCAAGAAAAAGAAGAAAAACGAGGCCCTGGCCAGTTGGCTCAGTGGTAGAGCGTCGGCCTGGCGTGCGGGGGACCTGGGTTTGATTCCCGGCCAGGGCACACAGGAGAGGCGCCCATCTGCTTCTCCACCCCTCCCCCTCCTTCCTCTCTGTCTCTCTTCCCCTCCCGCAGCCGAGGCTCCATTGGAGCAAAGATGGCCCGGGGCGCTGGGGATGGCTCCTTGGCCTCTGCCCCAGGCGCTAGAGTGGCTCTGGTCGCGACAGAGCCATGCCCCGGAGGGGCAGAGCAACGCCCCCTGGTGGGCAGAGCGTCGCCCCCTGGTGGGCGTGCCGGGTGGATCCCGGTAGGGCGCATGCGGGAGTCTGTCTGACTGTCTCTCCCCGTTTCTAGCTTAAGAAAGCAAAAAAAAAGAAAAGAAAAAAAAAAGAAGAAAAACGAGAGGAACCCGTAGAAGAGGAGGAAGAGCCTGAGCAGAAGCCCTTGTCTCAAACCAACTCTGAGGCCTATCAGTTCCGCCCCATCTGTTTCCTCTGCCAGTGGCAACGCAAACCCCACCACTCCTGGCGGTGAGTCTCCCTGTGGTGCCATTATCCCTCACGAAAACTCGCCAATCAACAGCAACCTGAAGAGCATAGGCCCCAAATAGGACTAAGTCTTAAATTGGAGGCTTCCAATAGTCCTGGGCAACCTAATTCTGTGAAGAGAAAGAAGCTCCCTGTAGATAGTGTCTTTAACAAATTTGAGGATGAAGACAGTGATGATGTACCCCGAAAAAGGAAACTGGTTCCCTCGGATTATGGCGAAGATGATAAAAATGCTGCCAAAGGCACTGTAAACACCAAAGAAAAGCGCAAACACATTAAGAGTCTCACTGAGGAAATTCCTACAGCCAAACCTGAGCTCTTTGCCTACCCCCTGGATTGGTCTATTGTGAATTCTATATTGAACGACAAATTAGACCATGGATTAATAAGAAAATTATAGAATACATAGGTGAAGAAGAAGCCACATTAGTCAATTTTGTTTGTTCTAAGGTTATGGCTCATAGTTCACCTCAGAGCATTTTAGATGATGTTGCTATGGTACTTGATGAAGAAGCAGAAGTTTTTATTGTCAAAATGTGGAGATTATTGTTATATGAAACAGAAGCCAAGAAAATTGGTCTTGTGAAGTAAAACTCTTTACATTTAGAGTTCCATTTCAGATATCTTCTTTCCCATCCTTCAACGGACTTTGAATTTTTTTTTGTCTTCAAAGACATTTGTGAGCTCTGTAATTTTTTTTTTTAATGTAGAAAATATGAAAAAAAAAATTTGTCCTCCAATTTGTTGATGCCCCGTGTACTTCCTTGGTTGTACAGACATCTGAATCCAACCTTGGTTCTCTTTATCCTCACCAGGTACAGATTACTGGTATGTTTTATAAGCCGCATCTACTGTACACAGACTATCTTATATAATCTTGTTCTGCTGATTTGTTCCTTGTAAATATTAAAATGACTCCCCAATTCTTTTTTTTTTTTTTTTTTTTTTTTTAGAGAGGAGAGAGAGAAAGGGAGAGAGAGAGACAGAGAGAAAAGGTGGGGAGGAGCTGGAAGCATCAACTCCCATATGTGCCTTGACCAGGCAAGCCCAGGGTTTCGAACCGGCAACTTCAGCATTTCGAGGTCGACGCTTTATCCACTGCGCCACCACAGGTCAGACTCCCCAATTCTTTTGCAGAAAAAGTTAGTTGAAAAAAAATGTAAATAATAAAAAAAAAACACAAAAACTATGATCCAAAAAAAGAAAACTATGATACAAATAAGTTATAATTGGTTGTTTTAAAATCGTTCAAACTATAGGTTTCCTTCTATCCCTTTTTACCCATTGCAATTTATTTTAATTAATTAACTTATTTTGTTTTTAATTTTTGCATTTTTCTGAAGTGAGAAGTGGGGAGGCAGAGAGACAGACTCCCACATGCACCCAACCGGGATCCACCCGGCATGCCCAGTAAGGGGTGATGCTCTGCCCATCTGGGTGGGGCCTTTTCTCCATTGCTCAGCAACTGAGCTCTTCTTAGGGCCTAAGGCAGAGGCCTTGGAGCCATCCTCAGTCCGGGGAGGGGAGGGCAAATTCACTCCAATTGAGCCATGACTGCAGGAGAGTAAGAAAGAGAAAGAAAGAGTGAGAAAGGGGAGGGGTGGAGAAGCAGATGGGCACTTCACCTGTGTGCCCTGGCCGGGAATTGAACCCAGGACTTCTGCACACCAGGCTGATGCTCTACCACTGAGCCAACCAGCCAGGGCCCCACCATTCTACTTTCTATCTCTGTGAAACATGACTACTCTTAAGTCCCTCCAATAAACAGAATCATAAAGTACTTGTCATAAAATACGTGTCTTTTTGTGGCTGGCTCCTTCCTCTTAGCATGATGTCTTCAAGATTCATTCACGGAATAGCAGGTGTCAGAATTCCTTTCCTTTTTAAAGGCTGAATAACATCCCACTGCGTGTGTATTCACACTTCGTCTATCCACTCATCTGTCACTGGACACTGCTGCTGTCGTAATGTTTCTTATCAAAGTTAACCTCAAATTACAAGGCAAATAAATAAAAATAAAATAAAATGACAAGACAAGAGAGTGCTTATATGTGAAACGTATATTGCAGCCAAATCACTAGAGTTGTCTAAATCGCAAGCAATGTCAAGCTGTTATGCACACTCCCTGTGCTATCCAAACTTAAAACAGCCTGACCTGTGGTGGCACAGTGGATAAAGCGTCAGCCTTTGGAACGCTGAGGTCCCCGGTTTGAAACCCCGGGCTTGCCTGGTCAAGGCTCATATGGGAGTTGATGCTTCCTGCTCCTCTCTCTCTCTCTCTCTCTCTCTCTCTCTCTCTCTGTCTCCCGCTCCCTCTCCCCTCTATCTCTAAAAACAATGAATAAAAATTAAAAATAGTTTTAAAAAGTATTTTTAAAAAACCTTAAATCAGAAAGATCTCCATTCCCACACAAATTTGCAGCAGATAGATTTTTCGGAGCTCAAACGACAGTCCCAGCAGTGTATTTTGGACCTCGCTGCAAGTGCAAAAAACAATTTCTGTATTTAATTTAAGTTTGCAATTGAGGAGTTTCCACCTCGTCGTCAATTGGAGGTGATTAATCTACAATGTAATGACATGATAAGAGGCAAGTATCGAGAGAATATAACGGAATTCTATAAACGCCTGTCAAGTGATGGATGTGCTCAATTGCAGTCACGTGCTCCTGGATGGATATCAGTATCTGGCAGTGTTATCTGTGTGAAGACATTTTCAAAGATGAAATATGTAGACTCTCACTTATGGATCAGCGTTAACAGATAAACATCTGCAATTAATTTGAGGACAGAGAACGCTAACTTTGCATCCCAATTAAGCGACAGACTTGTAGTACAAGAAAACTTGACTCAATTATCATATTTCAAATTCTGTCAAAAAATGTGTGATTTGCCTGACCAGGTGGTGGCACAGTGGATAGAGCACCGGACTGGGATGCAGAGGACCCAGGTTCGAAATACTGAGGTCTCTGGCTTGAGCGTGGGGTCACTTGGTCTGCTGTAGTCCCCTCCCCCCCCAAGTCAAGGCACATGAGAAATCAATCATTGAACAAGTAAGGTGCTGCAACGAAGAATTGATGCTTCTCATCTCTCTCCCTTCCTGTCTGTCCCTATCTGCCCCTCCGTCTCTTTCTGTCTCTGTCACACACACACACACACACACACAGTATGATTTGTTTTCATTTTATGTGCTTGTATATTATCCTTGATATTGCTCCTTGGCCTGCAAAGCCTAATGTTTACTATCCGGTCCCTTATAGATTAAGTTTGCCAACCCCTGGTCTAGAAGAACCCTGGACAAGTACCTCAGGCTGCCCATTGGCTACTTCTAGTCACTCAAACTAAACTCACGTTCTTCTATTCCTGCCTTCCACTCATGAAATGGCCACTAGTTCAACTGCTCAAGCCAAAACTAGAGGTCTCCCTTGATTTTTCACTTTCCCACAATCTCTCTACAATAATCTGTTAGAATGTCCTGTGTCGGTCCTGCCTCCAAATACGAGAGCTTCAGTCCACTCGCTTCTCTCCATATCTGCTTTTTCCCGCATCTTTACACTGCTGGGTCTAACTGGTCTCCCTGCTTCCAGTCGGGCCCCTTAATGACCTAACATTCACTCTGTACCTAGAGGATCTCTAAAACATTACTCCTCTACTTCCAACTCTATTGCCTTCCCATTGCATTTAGAATGAAAATGCAACTTCCTGACCACAGTCTGGAGGGCTTTGAATAGCCCCGCGCAGCCTACCTCTTCAGTCGCATCTGCAATGGACTTAACGTTTTTGTATCCCCCCCCCCCCCCCGCACCCCCCTATTGATATGTTGAATTCCTACCCCCCCCCATTGTGATGTAGGAGGAGGTGAGGACTTTGGGAAATGATCTGGGTCATGACGGTGGAGTCCTCATGAATGGGCTTAGTGTCCTTACGAAAGGGACCCCAGGGGAGCTCCCTTTCTCTTCTGGTCACGTGAGGACACAGCCAGGAGCTGATGGTCTATGAGCCAGGAAGCAGGTCCTCAGGACGCGGAATCGGCCAGTGCTTGATCTTGGGCTTCCCGGCTCCGGAACTGTGAGACAGAGATTTCTGTTGCTGAGAAAGCCAGTCTCTGGGATTCTGTTACTGCAGCCCAGACAGGCTAAGACGACATCTCAGTGCTCTCCGGCCCCACCGGTCTCCTCGTCAGACACACCGACCCCTTCCTCTTTCTTGGCCTTTGCATCTGCTCAACACCTGACTGAAAACCGTCTTTCTTGCCCTGCTTTGCATCTCTGGGCCTGTTTTTTCCTTTGGATACCGGATCACTACGCACAGTCCTTTTCTGTCACTCTTCCCCTTATTACCTGGTTTATTTTCCTCACAGCACTCTGGTATGGGGGCCAGCAATGTCCCCTTTTCTGTCACTCTTCCCCTTACTACCTGGTTTATTTCCCTCACAGCACTCTGGTATGGGGCCAGCAATGTCCGCCATGCCTCAAACACCACCAACTGTAGGTGACCAATCGTCCTCCTTTAGGGCGGACAGTCCTTCTTTTGTAAGTTCCGTCCTCCCTCGAAGTGTCCTCCTACATGTCCTCCTTTTTGGTATTGGAAGACTAATCTGTAAATGTCCGTATTTGATCGATGCAGTCGATCCATTGCGTGTGATGTGACATATTTGTATCTGAATGAGTACTTTTTTCTTACAATTATTATTAAAAACTAATAGGCATGTAAGCATAGTGACAATATAAAATATTACAAATGTCTTTATTGTGCATTTATCATATTATAATGTATTATTTTTGCAATAATAAAATGTTTCTTTTATTTACGATATTGTTTTCTTCTTTTTATTTTTGTCTTCCTTTTCACTGTAAAAAAGTTGGTCACCTCACCACATGTAACAGGTGAGAGTGGAGAGCAGGGCAGATACTAACTGAATAAAGGAATTCCAAGAAAGCCTTTGATTTGGGAAAATAAGAGCTTAGTAGTCTAGAGCACATGGTGGGGGTCCTGAGGATCGAGGCGGTGTCTGGAGGAAGTGGCGTTGGAGCTGGTATCTAAGGAGTAGGATTTCTCTCTCCCAGGATGGCTATTTCCAGGGAGGGAACGGCTCCGGATAGAGAGGTGAGCATGCGGAGCAGGGTTAGGGCCGAGGCCCAGGGCAGACAGTCATGAGGGAGTCTGTTATCCCGGGACTTCAACTGCCCCTTAAGGACTCCATGCCCTCTTTGTTACTTAGACGGAACATCTGAGCAAGGGGCTCTGGCCAGAGGGTGGACCTGAGGGCCAGAGCTCTCATCTAGGAAATTTCATCCTGAATGACAGAAGAGATAAGAATGACTGGGTTATCATCCCAAAACATATGACTCGAAGAGGTTCCCAGGGGTTCCTGCTCCCCAGGTCTTGTCCTTCCTCCCTTCCGTTTCAGGAACCACCCCACCCCCTCCTACGGACTCCCGTTTCGGTAAGGTTAGTGACAGCCAGCGGCCGTTGTTTGCAAGGTGGGGATAGCCACCTACAAAGCGGGCACCCAGAGAACGGCCGGGGGCGGGCCTGCCCTGGACCGCGGCCTGGAGCCCACTCCCTGCTCCCTTCCCCAGCGCGCCCCAGCCCTCAGGGTACCACGCACGGCCCCTTCTGGGTGCCATACACGGCATCTTTCAAGGAACACGCTTTGGGGAAGAGAACGTGTGGCTTCAAGTCATGTCCACTATTTCCACGTCAGTCCAGCCACCCACACCCACTTGGCTGCTCCGGCAGGTGGAGTCCTGGGAAACCTCTGCTGACCTACCGCACGTCTCGGCTAAGCTCCCCTTGTGCCGCTCCCGCAGCCTGTACTGCCCGCTGGCGTGGACTCCTCACACTCCACTGTCAATTATCTGTCTAGTTTCAGCAGCCGCTGTGCACTCGAGGGCACAGTATACACCAGGGTCTGGCACAGTGCACTGCACTGCACGTGTGTAGAGCACACCAAACATACGTTAACACATGAAGCCGGACAGCAGTATAGGTAAAGATCATGTGAGCCAAGCCCTTTAATAAAAATCCCGTTAGGAGATACACACCTGTCCACCAAAATAAAATAAAATAAACAACAGTTCAGACTAGGAACTTACCAGAGGTTCTTGAGTGGCAGGTCCAGCCGAAAATCTAGCCCCCTGAAGTCCAAAGCCGTTTTCTCTGCGTCACTGTGAGACTATCCCATCCGCTCCCCGTCAGCACAGCCAGCTGCAGAACACACCAAGCCTTGGCAACTGTTTTCATGCTCTCCCCCCACATAAGTCAGTCTTGTCCACTGTCCGCTCTGGATTTCAGGGCAAAGCTTATTTGAAGAAATTAAGTAACCTGCGACAATTTCCCCATTCCAAAATCTGTCGTCCTGCTTCTCAACCAAGGGGCTGTCCTGTGCAGGGGGAGAGATGGGGGGCGGGTGTGGTCCCACTATGCAATTACTCTCGAGCCTTCAGCACCTGTTGTCTCAGCTCTGAAACCCTCTCACCAAAGCCACTCATTCAGGCCCTGGCTGGGTAGCTTGATTGGTTAGAGCTTCATCCCAAAGCACAGAGGTTGCCGGTTCAATCACTGGTCAGGGCACATGCAGGAACAGATCTATGTTCCTATCTCTCTCTCCTTCTCTCTCTAAAATCAATAAACATTTTTTTTTTTTTTTAAGCCACTGGTTCAGAGCAGCAGTGCTACATTGAGAGCATTTTGGGTCAGTGGCCATGTCCTGAGTTCACTGGTCACATTGCAGTCACTGTGATCAATATATGTGATTAGTGAGGGTCAAAAGTAGACAAGCATAGGCTATTGAGGGAATACTCTTTATTAAAGAGGGTTCTAGGACTTACACTTGGAATGCTCAGTTTGTTAGTGACCAACTACAACAGGGGTCGGGAACCTTTTTGGCTGAGAGAGCCATGAATGCCACATATTTTAAAATGTAATTCCGTGAGAGCCATACAACGACCCGTGTACGTTACACATTATCTAATAAAAATTTGGTGTTGTCCGGGAGGACAGCTGTGATTGGCTCCAGCCACCCGCAACCATGAACATGAGCGGTAGGAAATGAATGGATTGTAATACATGAGAATGTTTTATATTTTTAATATTATTATTTTTTTTAATTAAAGATTTGTCTGCGAGCCAGATGCAGCCATCAAAAGAGCCACATCTGGCTTGCGAACCATAGGTTCCCGACCCCTGAACTACAATATAAAAATAAAGATGTTGGGAAGATATCTACTGGTGAGAAAGCAAGTTATGACCTGAGGGGGTTCTGGAGACATAACAAGGAATGTACATAAAAAAGTCTGCTCACATGTCAGCAATGAGGAGGAGAAGAAAAGCTTAGAGCTTAGTCTCTCAGTCATTAAACTCTAAAACATATCCCTAGATGGAGACCAGCTCCTTTCATTCCTTACAGCGACTGAATGAAACATTCATCACTACAGCTTTTTGCTCTAACTCTTCTCTCTTCAAAAAACTTCTAATCTGAAACCTGGTTGCCTGTATCTGTTATGCTCAAGTGACCAATTTACATAAGGCCTGTAAATGACTTTTCTGTAAAGTGACTAGTAGAAACCTGGAGCGAGATGAGAAATCTGAAGTTTCCATATCTGTCAGGTTGATGTCCACACCCAAGAACAAGAGGCCCATAATTTCTCTCTCCTCTTGGCATGGTTACATGATCCATGAGTGGGGTGCCGTGGCAGTGAGGGGTCAGTGTCCAGCAGCAGCAGTGGCTCTTTTCCTAGAAGTCAGTGTATGGCCTTAGCAGTCACTTGTAAGTCCAGTGAGCGGTGGCCCAGCCCTGGCCTTTGCACAGGTCCTGGTGGCGAAGGAAACAGGCGTGGACTCGGAACCGACGGCCACAGTGGGGACAGGCGTGCAGGGCACCTGCGTGGGTCTTCATGTGCTCTGTCAGGTGGTGCTTCAGCTTGAAGCGCTTGTTGCAGATGCCACAGCCAAAGGGCCGAAGGCTAAAGGTCAGCATAATGTGCCGGTCACGCTTTGGTTTCACTGCAAAGCGCTTCCCACACAAGCAGCCAAAGCATTTTCCATCAGCAGGGGGTGTCCCCCCTAGCTTCACAGGCCCGTGGACAGCCTGCCCTGCTCCCCCAGGCCCCCCGCCCCCAGACAGGATTTCATTCCCATGGAGATCCACTGGCTTCCAGGACGGACCTCCGCCTCCGCCTCCTCCTCCTCCTCCAGATGTTGCCCCTGCGCCTGATGGGGGCAAGAGCCCTAGCTCTCCATTCCCTTCGGTGTCCCCTCCGGGAAACGCCGTGCTCTCCTCCTTGACCCCGCCAGACTGAGTTCCACCTCCTGATATCTCCTCCTTCGGCTCAAAGGGTTCTTGTTTAACGTAGAAGATTTTGGAGGGCAGCGCAGAAGTAGCGGCTGGAGGGTCCAGGGGAGGAGCACTCCCGTCCTCCGGAAGCCTACGGGAAGTGGCCGTTTTGGGCAGGGAGCGGGATCCGCGGGTGTGGGGAACCCCTGATACCCTTGCACGCTGAGGAGTCTGAGAGATTGTGGCCGACGCCTGGTCTTCATCATCGTAGTCTTCCTCCTCCTCCTCCTCTTCCTCCTCCTCCTCTACTTGGATCTGTAACACATCCCCCATATCACTCGCCTCCCCACCAGCAGGGCTCTGCGTGGAAGCAGCAGACTGCGCAGGAGTCGGGAAAGGAGAAGAGCGAACACACCAACCTCCTGCTGAGGATGTGGTAGAAAGCAGCGTGTGATAAGGGGTCGCCCCTCGGGTTGAAGTCCCATTACCTGAGGTCTCTAATTCTCTAAGAATCTCCGAGCACTGATCGACTACCTGCCACATCTGGAGGCCACTGGCCACAAGCAGGTGGGCCGGGAGTGCATCCAGAGGCAAGCGGAGGCGCCCCGAATAAATAAGCTGGAGCAGCCCCTCGAAGGCATCCGCTTCGATGACGCTGGGCAGGGTGAGACGCGGTGCATCGCCCAGAAGAAGTTTGTCGTGGAAGTAAGGCGAGGCGGCGGCCAACACGGCTTTGTGAGCCCGCAGCTCCCGGCCCTGCACCAGGAGGGACACATCACAGAACTTCCCCTCGAGCCTGTGACGGTTCAGGGCTTCCAGCAGCAAGGAGCTATGTTGGGGGAACTCGATCTGAATGGTCCGCGGGGTGGGGTTGCAGTTCGGAGGCGGGGGCACGGCAGGCAGAGGGGTCGCGGTCTCCATGGCCTCCTCCACCAGGAGGCCCCAGAGAGGATGGAGAACAGGAGACGAGATGCACGGGAGACCGCCCCCACCCCCCACGTCGGAGGAAGGCTGCGGAGAAAAAGAGAAAGGGGGTCACAGAAGCTCTGAATAAGGGGACCAAGTCGTCGCCTCCAACACCACCTGCCTCCCCCCTCCGCCCCGACACGCGGAAACTTTGCCGGCGGATCAGTCCTCAGTCCCGCGCACCCCCGACCCACCCACCCACCCACCCACTCAAGAGAAACAACGCACACCAACCGAGGCTGTAACTTCCAGGGGCTGTGGAAGAAGATTAAGGAGGTCCTTCCGCCGCGAGCCGCACTGCCCCGCCGGCCCAGGACTGCTCCCGCCGCCGACCGTCCCCCCTACGTCGCCCACCCGGTCCAGGTCCTGGGGAGGTGCGGCCGCCGCGTCGCCAGGACTCCCTCCGTAGCTACCGCGCCGCCCGGGCGGAAGTCACCGCCTCCCCCAGACGCCAGCGCCGGATGCGGTGGACGGGGCTAGGGAGAGCCAATTGGAGGCCTACATGCCTCGTGTTGATTGGCTGCGCGGGGGAGTGGGCGGTGCTGTGACAGTGCTGGCCTCCCGAGAGGACTGCGCGGGCGGAGGGGCGAGCACACGCGCCCCGCTAGGTGCTAAGAGACCGAGATTAACTGGGCGCCTAGCTGTGTGAGCTAGGCATTGTCCTACCACCCTCAGTCCTACCCCCGCCTTGCGAGGTTAGGTGTTGCCATCCTGTTTTCTCCAGCTGGCATGTGGTGGGTCTAGGACTGGAACCCAATTTGCTTAGGAATCGTGTTCTTCTATTTCACATGGAAGCATTTAAACCTTATTTCTAGGTAACTTTTCTTTAGAAAAGTACGTATATAGGTAGATACTTGCGATCTTTTTTATCACATATGCTGTTCCCTGACCTCTTTATCCTTGGGGTTCAGTGGGGCAATGGGAGAGCTGGACTGGGTGTTTGTCAATGCAAACCTGTTAAAAAGCAGTCAACAGGTCCAAAATGGAGTCACTTGTGCCAAGCCACGTTAAGGCTTACTTAACCTAATTGCAGTTTCACTCTCCCTGTAATGTAACCTTGACCCATCAACCTGGAATTCTCTGCAGTACTATTGCGGTAATCCACCTGCTAGACTCCTTTGGTGCCCCTTAGGAGGGTGACCTTGCCCAAAACAACGCATTCTTTGCTAATAATTCCCTTTTCTCACCCCTTGCCGCCTTCAAAATGTTTTCCCTTCCTGCAGCTGGGGTGAGCGCTCCTATTTGTTAGACGGGACGCTGCCCAATTCATGAATCGGTGAATAAAATCAATTAGATCTTTACATTTACTCAGTCCAATTTTTTTTTTAACAACCCTGCTCTAAAACAGAATCGCCTGAGTGGGAATGATATTCTAGGGCAGGGGTCTCAAACTCGCGGCCCGCATGCGGCCTGCCGAACAATTTTGTGCGTCCCGCAGACTAATCCACGAAGTTCAAAATATTTTGGATAAAATTAAGTAAGCCTAGGGGCCTACTTGTATTTTTCATTTCTCTAGCATCCTAGCTAGATATTAGTTAGCTTAGTTAATAGCAGTTGTGATGCAAACTAGTTTCTGGTCGTTTTGTGACACTGAGTAAACTGCATGTACGATTGTGCTTGTTGTACTGATTTTTTTTTTGTTTTCAACTGCAGTGAGAAAAGTGTTGCGTAACAGTTGCCTTTTGTAGACCTAGTGCGGCCCGCCTAAGGGCTGTGATTTTGCTCTGCGGCCCACATGCTGAGTTGAGTTTGAGACCCCTGTTCTAGGGGGAGACTATGGCATCACACAGGGATAAAGAGTTTCTCCTAGATTGTCAAACTCCTCTCAAAAAGCAGATGTCGTCACCCTGCTGGTCCTTCTGCAGGTCCCAGCCTAGGAAAATCAGCATGGTGATAAAAGAACAATGTCCGTTTATTAAACATGATTTTCCTGTTTCACCACACACTCCAGAAAAAAAGGAATTGGGGCTGGGAGTCGAGAAAAAAGGGACAGTGGTGGGGGGCAGGAAAGGCAGGGAGTGGGGCTGGGTGGGGAAGGAGAACGAGAAAACAAAATAAAACGGGTAAGAAGAGCATCTCCTTACCCTTCCGGTGGTGGGTGGGGAGGGCAGCGTCAGGGGAGGGGCCAGGAAGCGCTGTACACAGGGGTTGCCCCCAGCCCCCACACACACACCCCAGATATGTACAGTACAAACCCCAGATAATTACAACAGCCAAATAAGAGAGGAGGATAGGGGGTCCTGGGAGGGTCTGAGGTTGGGAAAGCAAGGAAAAGGGACAGGGATAAAATTTCACATATTTACAACTTTTATATAAGTATAAATTTGGCCCCGGCTGGGTGTATGTGGTTAGGGGTAGGGACTGAAAGGGAACTGTCCGTACAAAAGAAAGAAGGGTGGAGTCTGCGGAGAGTCTCAATACCAAACGCAAGAAAGGAGGAGGGGGCAAGGCTGGGGAGGGGACAGCAGTCCAGGAAGAGGGGGTTTCAAGGAGGCGCTTCTCCCCTCCCATGACCTATCCACCCCAAACCCCAACCATCCTACCTCCCTTATCCCGCCAGAGCTATATGTACAGAGAAACACGGAAAAATTGTCGAGCTGGCGGAAGAGAGGGAGGTAGAGGGAGGCTGGGGTGGGCGTGGGGGGGCAGGAGGGGGAGGATGCGAGTAGCCCAGCCCTGTCCTACCTCCCCCAGGGGACAGAGTCATGGAAAGGGACCCCAACACCCCTCCCCCACACAGGTCCCCCCACCCTAGGGGAGAGAGACATGGCTTTTCCTAGAGTAAGTTCCCCCCTCCCCCTGGGAGTTGAGACCAAGAAGAGAGGGACGGGCAAGGGGGGCTGTGTGTCACGGCAGGGCAGATCAGCGAGTCCGTCCTCCCCAACACACCCCCTCCTAAACCCTGACCCCTCACCCTCACCTCAATTCCACCCCACCCAACACACTGGGGGAGGGGGGGGCATCAGTCCCCTCACCCCGCTCTGGGACCAGCCAAGAGCAGATCAGGTGTGGGAGGAAGGGGAGACGAGTCCCTTTCCCCCCTCGCCGCCCCCACCCTGCCCCGGTGGCCCCTCCACCCCATCTGGGTCCTGGGTGGGGAGGGAGTCATTTAAGAGTGGTAGGAGGAGAAGGAGTTTGTGCGTGCTGAGCCCCCCCAGACGCTCCTGAGAAATCAAGGGGTAATAGGGCCCCCTCACCTGGGGTCCCCTCCCCATAACAAGGGGGACAGGGGAGGCCAAAATGGGGCGGTGGAGGGGAGTTAGATTGTCAGCTCTGGTTACTGCTAAAAAAATCACCCTGAAGTTGAAAGTTTGGAGGTGCCACACCCCCAGGCTGGGGGCAAGGGCCTGTCCCCCAGTGCTCAGGGGAACGATGAGGCAGAGGATGGGGATAGCACCCCGGAGTGAAGGGGTCAGTGTGGGGGTAGGTCGTGTCCTGGGGCAAGGGTCCCTGGGGGTTCCAGGGGGCAGCACCCCAACAGGAAGAAAAAGGGGCAGCTGAGGGTCCCCACTCTCCCTCCTGGAAACGGTGCAGAGGAGGTGGGGGGCTGGTGCCCCCAAGGAGGCGTTCAGGGAGGCAGTCCCGCTGTCCTTCGGCGATGTCCAGTTCTGGTGGTTGGTGCTGTTCCGGGGTGGGGTGCATGGGCAGGGAGGTCTGTGATGCTGTGTGGGCTAGTGGTCTGCGGTGTTTCGGAACTCGCCGTTCTCGGTGATCTGCAGCCGGGGTGGAGGGGGCGGGGCTGGGGGGGCCAGGCCGTTCCAAGGTGGGGCCAGTGTCACACGCGGGTTTGTTGGACCCAAGGGGGGAAGCTGCCTCTCCTGCAAGACACCAAAGAGGAGAGCGCGGACTTATTGAGACGCTTCGCAGGGCGCTGGCTGTCAGCCCCCTAGCAGCAGCCTCCCCCTAGCCAGCCCAGGCCTAAGCCACGCCCCATCCCACTCCCGGTTCGGGTCCCAGCCCCTCCTGTTTGGTTTCTCACCTTCAGTAGAAGTTACATCTTCTGGGATCAGGAAGAGAATCTTAGCCCAGAGAGTCACACCAAGACACCAGTTCCAAAGACGCAAGTCCCTACCTCCTCCCCACGCCACCGCCCAAACCTAACCCTGTATGTCCCTGGGCCCAGCCCACCGTCCTCCTCTTGGAGCCCCTCCCAGCACACCCCCAGTCCCAGGTAGGAACTCCGTGTTGAGGGGATGCGGGGAGGCAGTACAGCAAAACCTCATTAATCCAAACCCCCATGGATTTGGAATTTTTTTCATAATTTGAATAAAAACTGGGCTTGAGTTTTCCTTTGTGAAGAAAAGGGTGTGCTAAGCAAATTAATAGTGGAAATGTGTACGTAGGAGGAAGATTTAACCTATACCAGAAAACAGACTTTTCAATCCTGTGTATTCATTCACGCATGCTCCCTGAGGGCCTCGAGCGGAAAAGCCTTGATTCATTGAGGTTTACTTACTGTATATATTTTGAAGACATGCATTTCATTAAATAGACACTGTCATTCAGATTGTCACTTATTCAGAGTGGCCATCTTCTCAAATATAACATTCCAAATTAGAGAGGTTTAACTGTACTGGGGGGAAAGGAAGGGGATTCAGGGAAGTGATGTGGGAGGGCTGCCTCTCTCGCTCCGGCTAACTAGACGTTCGGGGGGGTCTGCTGCGGGGACACAGCGTACCCCAAACTCTGCCTCCACAGGAGGCAGAGAGGCTCGCTCCTTCCCACCCCGTGTCCCTCTTGGCCCCTCTCCCTGGGCTCCCACTGAACGGGTGAGGGCTACGGCCCCTACTCCCGCCCCTGCTCCTACTGCCACCCTGTTCCGGGCCCAGCTCCTGGCCCCGCCCTCTGCTCTGGCTTTTCCTGCTCCGAGAGGAGCAGAGTACCTTCCGTACTCAACTTCCGGTCACTCAGGTGGCTTAAAATACAGGCACAAAATTAATTTTTAAATGAGCGATTGGGTTGTTAAGGGACCAATACCCTAAAAGCGGTTTAGCAAAAGCTTCAAAATTAGGTCTTGGGCCACAGGGAATTTAGGCTTGGCAACCTAGTTATGCCGGCCTTATCCCTACAGGACACGAAGACCGTCCAGGTGGAAGCTCCCAGGTGAGCTCGCCCTTCCAGATCCGTGAGCGCACCTCTCAGAAGGCGATCGAAACCCCAGCCACAAGCAGAGCTGCCTTCTAGGCCTGCTGAGCATCGCACATTTGTCATCCGGCAGCGAGAGAGAAGACGGCGTGGGGTAGGGGACCGCGAGTATGGTGGGAGCGGGGGGCCGGGGGACCTCAGAGCCCCTTCCCTCTGTGTTTGCTGGTGACAGCACACAGGCCTGCCCGCTACACCCCCACGGGCCCAGATTTAGAAAGCAGATAAATTAGGGTGCCATTATTCATTTTATAAAAGAATTCACTGCAGGAGTCCTTTAAATGGTGAGACCCCCCGGTGCCTCGTGGCATCTGTTTACAGATCACCAACTCCTCTGAGACTCTGGGCAGGCAGAGTTAAAATGCCAGTGTGCGGAGCCACTGCCCACTGCAGACTGATGTCACAGAAAATGAAGCATCTCAGAAATGATGTCTGTGGCCGACAGGTCTCCCTTTAGCTGCTCTTTAGGTATGGCTGTGTCTGGCGGGGACACCGGGTGGTGGGACAGGGGAATGAGTGCATGTGTGGCCCAGGGTGTGAGCTCCCACAGGAAGAAGAGAAGTCATTAGCATGCTGCCCCGGTGTCCGCGCCTGGGAATCAGCATGGCTGCGGAGCCCACGGTCTTCCCGAGGAAGGCGTGTCAGCCCGGGCCCAGCTGGCACACCACATGGCCAGTCCACGTCCTAACATCTGTCATGGCTCCTCTCTTGCTCCTCCTCACTCCACCCACCCTGCCTGCGGCCCTGACATCTCAACAGCAGTCTTCCCAGGCTCCCGAGAGCCTCCCTAGTTAAGCTAACGGGTTCCTCCTGCTTCCCACCCGGTGGGGCGGCACAGGACCCCGGCACGCTCACCCTCACAGATGGAAGGAGAGAGAAGCAGGGAGAGGCGGAAGGAAGGGGGTCAAGAATAGAGGTTCAGGAAGGAAGACGAAACCCCAACCTACCTGCTGTGGTCAGAACAGCCCCTCTCGGCAGGGTCCCCACCCCGTCACCACTGCCACCCCTTAACACCCCCCCACCAGCCCAACCCCCAGAACACCAGTGAAATGGGGGATGACAGACGTACACTGGAGAGGGAGAGGGAGGAGAGGGGGGGGAGGACCAGGGTCTGGAGGAGGCTGGGGGCAGTGTGTTGGAAGGGCAGTGTGATCTGGGGGTGCGCGGGGCCTGTCCGGGTGGACACCTGGCGTTGGTAAGGGACACCGAAGCGATGGGAGGCAGAGGAAGTGCTCTCTCTCTGGGCAGTGCCGGGGGCGGGGGTCTGTGCAGGTGTCAGCAGGGCGCAGGGTCACGGAGGTCTCTCGGGTGTGGAGGGCAGTAGTGAGGGGGAGAGGCTGTGGAGAGTCGGAGGGCAGTGGGCTTCACGACCAACCTGCAGTGGTCCGGAGTCACCTCCCCCTGTGTCCTCCGCCCGTGGTCAAAGCGGAACCAGGAGAATTACCTGATGAGGAGCTGCAGGGGGAGAGAGCGGGGTCACGGGGTCAGGAGCCTGGGAAGGGGGGAAGCCGGGCCGTCAGAGCAAGAGGAGGGGTGTGGGTGGGAGTGTGGGGGGCAGGGGGCAGGAGTGGGGCCCGCAGAGCAGGCTGGTGACGAGCGAGGGAGCAGCAGGGAGGTGCAGAGCTGACAGGTGTGAGGACCAGAGCCGGTGCCAGGCTGGAGGAGGCTCGACCTAACTGCTGCGGGCGGGGGCGCTTAGAGAGGGGGCCACGACCTGAAGAGTCAGGAGAACTTTGTGGGGCTGCCCAGGAGTCAGGAAAACTGGGGAGCTAAGAGAACAGGAGAGGGAACCCCAAGTCCCCAGGGCGCCATCCAGAGCCTGGGGGAAGGAGAACTCAGCCGCCCGTGCTCTATCTCCGTGAAAGGCGGCTCCTGGCCCCCCTGGGCTACGGAGAGCGGAGAGCGGAGAGGAAGCTAGCTCCCTGGCAGCGCAGGGGGGCACTGAGGGCAGGGCGCCCGGGCTGGGCGCAGCCAGTCGGGGAGAGGGGGAAGGTTCTGGTAGGTCCTGTGGTGCGGAGGGGAGTGGGAGAGACGGTGGGAAGGCACAGGGTGGGGGCTGACACTGCCAGGGGTGACCAAGGCACAGACGACGGGATGAAGATGGGGTCGCAGAGAGACGGACGGACAGAGGACAGCGGGAGAGACGGCGATGGGCCTGGCTGGGTGCCGGTGCCGTGAGTGCACAGAGGACCGTGGGATGGATGGGGATGGGACACGGAGAAGATAAATGACATTGTAATTTCCACCTGAGCGTCGAGCAGCCTCTTCTTGGGCTCTGGCAGCGGCTCAGCCATGGTGGGGTGGTCCCTGCGCAGCTCCTCCTCCACCAGCATCAGCCTGAAGGGACGGGCTTCAGTGGGGTTAGTGGCGGGCACCGACCTGCCCGCGAGCTCACCCCAGGGCACCTGGCAGCTCTCCGGGAAAGCCTCTGCCTCCTCTCCCCGCCCTGTCCCCTGTCCCCTGTCCGTGTTCACCTCCCTCATGGGGCCCTCACAGAACGCTGCCGGCCAGACGCCCCCGGCCCTGCGTCCTCCCACTGGGGACAGTGCCCTTCCACGGATCCTCCGTGCCTGAAGACCTGGCCTCTCCGTTCCCCACTCCTCCTCCTGGGCGCCCTGCTGTGAGGGGGACCTACAACCATTCCTGTCCCAGCATCTCCTGCCTCTGACAGCAATTTCAAGGTGATTGCTCATGAAGGGTGACAATCAAAGGAGTTTTCAAAGAAAGTTTCACATGAAGCCTTGTTCTTACTCAAAAACATTTAGAATGAATACAATGGAGCTGGCTCTAATGGGAGTGGGGCCGGAGGGTCCCACCCAGTTCTTAGGATAACCGAGGCCCTTGCTGGGACACGTCCTTCAGTGCCCAGAGCTCTGCAGAGCCGCTGAGAACATGCACAGACTGTAAAAC
Source organism: Saccopteryx leptura (assembly GCF_036850995.1). Lineage (NCBI taxonomy): Eukaryota > Metazoa > Chordata > Mammalia > Chiroptera > Emballonuridae > Saccopteryx > Saccopteryx leptura. Next base: position 386,246,129 of record NC_089503.1, read on the forward strand.
ACAGGGCATGCCTTTTCTAACGGAACACCCTTGGACGGCTGGATGGGATGGCCAGAGGCTGCACTGGCCGGGGACCCTGCCTAGATTCGAGCTGAGTATCATGGGCTGGGCTGAAAGTGACCAGAGGGGAGTCCCAACCTAGGCTGGGGCATTCAGACATATAGTGACGGTTGCAGAGTCACAGGAACCTTTGCCAAGGACTTCAGAAGTGACTCTATCAAGAGAAAAGTCGGGATGTGGCACAGGGACACCTATGGTGCTAAGCCAGAGGGGCCGCCCTGGGGGTGACGGGGGAGTGGGAGTAGGGCGGGCTCTCCTCCTAGTGTCTGGGGCGGGAGCTCACTAGCTCTCTGCGACCTCAGGTCTGCCTGGCGGCCCCTCCCCGGGCCGCCCCTCACCTGCCAATGATGCTCTTGATCTGCGAATCCTTTTCTACCTGCTGCTGCCTTAGCCTCTTCTCGCTCTGCTCGAGCCGGGCCTGATACTGCATCAGGATTTTGCTGGTCTGCTCCTCCTGGGACAGGAGCCGCCGCTCGTACTCCTCCAGCTTCCGGTTGGACATGTGCAGCCGCTCCTTCAGCGAGTGGATCTCCTCCTCGTACTCCTTCACCTGCCCGCCGGGCACAGGACCCCGCGCCGTGAGGGGCGCCCTGTCCCCCTGCCCTCCGCCCCCAGCCAACCTCCACGCCTGCTGATCGCACGTCCGCATACACACCCACTTTTCTGAAGGCCCTTCCAGGAGCCGAGGGTCCCCAAAATGGAGTGACGTCACAGACTCCCACACCGAGAGGTACAGACAGGTCCTCACACGCACCCTCGGACCCATGAGGACCCACATGGGAAGCTATGCAGACTCACTGACACAACCTGAATGACTGTACCCAGAAATTAAAGCTAAGGGGACACCTCGGCCCCAACCCAGGCCGCAGAGCAGCCAGGGGAGACCAGGAAGGAGAGGCGCTGGCTGGGGAGAGGGATGGAGCCGGGCTCTGGGCTTCGCTGAGTCCGGGCCCAGAATGGACCGATGCCTCTCCGCGGGTGACCCTGGAACGCTGAGGCTGGAGGAGCTCAGGAGAGCCATTTCATCTAACCTGTGCCTCTCAAGCCTGGAGCTGTGCTATCTGATACAGCAGCTACCAGCCACGTGTGGCAATTTAGAAATCAAATTAAACTAAACTGGTTCCCCAGTTGCACTGGCCACACATGGCCGCCAGCTATCGTATTGCACAGTGGAGATTACTGAACACTTCCCTCAATGCAGAAAGTTCTAGACAATACTAGTCTAGTGGCTTCCTCCACAGATTCTTCATCTGAACTAGAAAACGGAAAAGGTGATTGAGAGACTATTGTCCCTCTCAGACGAGCACACCCACATAACCACCCCCCGCCGCAAAGGCCACGGGAGAGGAACTCCCCTGTGGGCTGGGCCTCGCTCTCCCGAGGCGCTTGCTGAACCAAGGCCCTCTGAATCAGTCCCCATGTCACCGCAGCTTCCCCCCGGAAACCGCTCTCAGCGCCCCGGCCGCACACAGCCTCATCCTGCAGCCGGCTCTTCATCTGTTCGGGCTCCTGGCGCAACGGCGTTCCCCAGGGAACTTCCAGTCGAGCTCTCTGAGTGCCCCAGAGCTCTCCTGTCTGCTTGCGGCCACCACCAGCTGCCAGTCTGCACGGTCTCGCCGCGCACGGCTGATACGCACCACGCTGCCACACCAACCCTGTCACCCATGCCCACGGGGCAGCGCCTGAGTCAGCCGGTCACCACTTGTAGTTACAACGCAACCCTGGGCCGTCCGTGGAGCCGGGGCTCGTGTTCCCCCGAGGAAGGACACGAAGGCAGGCCTAGCACGGGGCGGGCTTCTCCCCAGATGACCCACGACGTGTGTGCCACACAAAACAAAGCTGGGACTCAGTGGTCACGGGCTGGCAGTGTCTGGTCCCCCCACCCCCGACAGACTGACGGCTTCTCCAGGGAGGGGCCACGTGTTTCTCTCCTTCCCACCCTAACTACCTGACCCTGGCTGGTCCCCTGGGCCGGGACGCAAGGTCTTCCCTGCGGGGGAAGGGGTGGCTCAGGGGATCGGGCCGGCGGGGCCGGCGTACCCTGTCCAGCCGGCTCTCGTCCATGGACTTCGAGTACTCCTTGAGCTTGTACTCCTCCCGCTCGATGTGGGCGCTCTCGATGTCGGCTGACAGGTGAGGCATATTGGACACCCAGGCCACTGTCCGCTCGGAGGCTGGCATCGTGGGGTTCAGTGTGGATGGCGTCTGAGAATGCTGGGGTCGGGCAAGGCGGGGGCAGACAGAGAGGGGAGAAGTGGGGGGGGAGGTGGGAGGGGGAGGCAGGGCGCGTTTAGAGCCAATGCGCTGCCTCGGAGAGGGGAGTCCCAGTTCTGCTCCCTGGCCCTAGCTCTGACCACTGTGGGAGTGCCATTCAGGTCACCTATCGGGCCTCCCCTCTGAGTGTGAGCTCCATTCCACGAGGGCAGGGACCGCTGGCTGTCATTCACTGCCAGATCCACGGTGCCCAGTGCGGCCCGGGGCCCAGGGCGGGCGCTCTCCACTGCGTTTCAAGTGCAAGGAGGGAAGCGAGTCGGAACTGGAGGCCACGAGCTCTAATCTACCTGCACCTCCCACAGCCCTCTCCTCCTGCCCGCCCGCCTCCCCCCCACCTACCTGCTTGGTGATGGAGGGCTTGAGCCCCCCACCCCCTCCGCTGCCCCCGCTGCCCCCGACGCTGCCCTCCTTGCTGAAGCTCTGCTGCCGCGGGCGGGCAGGGCCGTAGCTGGGCTCTGGCGACTGCAGCAGGTTCCCGCTGGAGGGCCGGGGCTTCTGGGCGGCACTGACCGTCAGCTGCTGAGACTTGCCCCTCTGCAGAGGAGGCGGCTGGCCCCCGCCGCCCCCGCCGCTGCCCCCGCCACTCCCACCACCAGGCCCCGCGGGGGCGGGCCTCTGGGGACCGATGGTGATCTGGGGGGGGGACAGCATGTGCTGCAGGTTGTCCTGGAGTGAGAGCTGCCGGCGGCTGAAGTCAGTCCCCGAGGGTCCAAACTCGTCACTATAGCTGTGACTGTGAAGGATGGAGGCGGCAGGGGGCTTGGGGACCCCTGAGGAGAGGTCCTCGCTCTTGCTATAGCCATGGAATGGGGCGAAGGTGTCCCCGGGGGGCTCTCCACCTCGGTGGTGGTGATGGTGGTGGTGGTGGTGATGGGAGGGGGGCGGGCCATGGCCACCACCCCCTCCGTGGCCCCCTGGGGGGCCCGGTCCATCGGCAGCCATGTGGAAGAGAGGGTTCTGGAAGGAGAGTGGGATGCGCAGTTGCTGGGCAGGGACACCGTCCGTGGTGACCCCCATCTGGCTGAGGCGCATGCCGGCCGCCGTGATGGAGGAGCCGCTGCCCTGGGAGAGGCGTCCGGCAGGCGCAGGCCGCAGCCCCAAGGCGGCTGTCAGGGAGGCCTGGCTCGAGTGCAGCAGGTCCCCGACGGCAGCCAGGTTGGACACGCTGCTGCTGTTGAGGCGGCCGGTGGGCCCATCGCCCTGCAGGTCCAGCATGGAGACACTCTTGTTGACACTCAGCATCTTCTGCTCTGGCTCCGTGATGTCCGAGCTGCTGGTGCAGTAGGCTGGCGAGGACCGGGCCAGGGGCGGGCGGCTGACGTAGAACAGGTCTTTCCCCCCGCCAGGTGGCGGCGGGGGTGGCTTTTCCTTGGTTGGGGAGGGGAGGCGAGCCATGTCCATGGAGCTGTCGGGGGTGGGGGGAAGGGGCACACAAGCAGGAGGTGAGGCCCAGCAGCTGGCTGTGGGGCCTGCTGTGGTCCGGCCCAGGCCTCGAGGTGAGCGAGCAGCGGGACCCGCGGGGAAGGGCTGTGGGGACGGCGGGAGGGGACACGGAGGACAGGACGGGCCCCTTCAGGGGGCATGAGGCCTGGAGGAGGCGGATAGGGACAAGAGGGAGGATGAAGGGTAGGTCCAGGCGGATGTGGACGACATGAGGGCGCGTGGAGGACAGGAGAGGAGGGAGGCGAAGGCCCCCGGAGCGGGGCAGGGGAGCAGACAGGAGAGGAGGGCGGGGAGGGGAGAGCCCCTCACCTGTTGAGGCCTCGCGCCATGAAGGACTGAAGGTCGATGGAGCTGGAGAGAGAGGTGGAAAGAGGGGCAAGCACAGACAGACAGAGAGGAGGAGGTGGGGCGCAGGCGTGGGCAGACGGGAGGAGAGGCACGGATGGTGGGATGGCAGTGGCGTCGTGGAGGGAGAGACATGGCAAGGGGACGGACAGGGCGGGCATCCAAACCATGAGCAGCTGCTGAGGCGAGCACTGCCCGCCCCTGGCACAGCTGCCCTGGCTCGGGGGGCCCTTCCAGGGTCGGGGGCTGCTTCCCTAGCACGGGGTCACGGGGAGGTCTGTGCTGGGGGGCTGGGCGGTGCTGATCTACAGCCAGCACAGAGATATCAGAATGTTTGCACAGCACATGGTTGACCCAACCTGTCCTGGATGAACTGCGGCTGAGGGACAGGAGCAGGGTGGGGGGACAACGCCCACCAGAGCTGGCAGAGGGACCCCGGGGCTTACAGCGCGCCAGGGCCAGAGGAGCCGCTGCACTTTCTCGGGGCTTTAATGGGCTCTGCAGCCTAACCGCTGCCTGCGCCTGGCTCCTCACCACTTTCTCTGACTCCTGCCCCTCTGACCTGCCTCTCGGGCCTCAGGTGCTCACGGAGCCCAGGGCGGTGTGCCGGACATAGAGGTGCAGGTCTTGGGGCACGGGTGCAGGCGTCCCCAGGTGCTCACCTGTTGAGGTCCCGCATCATGTAGCCCTGCATCTCGGCCGAGGGGCCCCGCAGCACCACAGGCTGAGACCGGACTCGCTCGCTCTGGCGGCTTGGCTGCCTTTGGATATTGGGGTTCCTCAAAGCTGTGCTGATGTCATTGAGGAGCCGGGGAAGTGGGCCCAGCTTCAGAAGGGCTTCCTGGAAGAGTGAGGCTCTTACTTGGGGGGCTGAGGATCCGGCTCCCCAAGGGCCTCAGAGGGTGTGTGGGGAGGGCGTCTGAGCTGGGGGAGGGAGTGCTGACGCGTCTGGGAGCGGGGAGGGAGGCGTTCTGCTCAGGGTGGCCGCTCGGGCCACGGGAGCCTCCAGGCACAAGTGGGCATGGGCAGAGGGGCACGTGCTGACCTTGCTGAGCTGGGGCAGCACCTCCCAGAGCAGGGCGTGCAGTGTGGAGAGCTCGCGGCCCAGGTCGATGTAACCCTCGAAGCTGCTGCTGTTGGTGAGCGTGTCCAAGTTGGAGATCTCGTACAAGAACTGCTGCATGGAGCCCCACTCCAGCTCCAGAAACTCGTTCATGAAGCCCAGAAAGTCCTCCTTTGAGGTAAACCTGGCCAGAGCATCCAGAGGGCCGAGGTCACACACACACAAGGCCTTCCATGCCCGCCCCCCATCTCAGGGTCGCTGGGAACTCCAGAGACCCTCGCGGCCCGGCCCGGCCCAAGCCCGCCTTCCCGTACTTGGAGAAGTTGGCCAGGTTCTGGATGACCTTGGCGATGAGGGTGAGGGTCCGTGAGGTCTGCTCGTCTGGGTACTCCTGCATGAGCCCGAAGAGACTGGGCGACATGATGGCCGGGCAGAGGAAGCGCAGGAAGAGGGAGGCGCTGATGAGCCTGTCGGCGATGTCCTCCCGGCCCCGCTCCGCGCAGCGCAGCCGCCAGGACGCGAACACCTCCTTCAGCTCCCTCGGAAACACGCTGGGGGGCAGGGCGGGGGGACAGAGAGAGAGAGAGAGAGAGAGAGACCAGGACTGAGCCCCGGAGACCCTCGGCTTCAGGGAGCACGCCGAGGGCGGTGGCGGGAGGCGAGGTGTGGAGTCGGGTGATGGAGGCGGGCAGGGGGCCCGCCGGAGGAAGACGGAGGCCGCGGGAAGAAGAGGGCGACGGCAGAGGGACGGACAGATCAGGCGAGAAAAATGGAGGGGGAAGAGGTGAGGGCAGAGACACTTGGGAGAGACGGGGGCTGTGTGAGAGAGACAGGAAAGGAGAAGAGAAAGACACCGGGGAGAGACAGAGATGGGAGAGAGGCGGAGGGTCACTCGAGGTACAGGGAGCTCGGACCCCCCAGCTCTTCTGAATTCCAGGGCAATGAGGCGTGATCCCCAGTCCCTGGGACAGCTCAGAGCTCACCGCCCCACCTCCCGTCCGCCTTGATGTCCCCCTGACGCTTCACACCGACTCTGGTTAGAACAGAGCGCACCATCGCCCCACACCTGCAACGGGCTCCCCTCCTGACTGCCCCGGCTCTGTCAAGGAGGCCACAGGTCTCCCGGAGTCACCCCGACTCCCCACGGACAAGCCCCTTCCTTTCCACTTGGCCAACCACTGCTGGGGTCCTCTCCTCAAGAGGGTCCTCCCCACTGCCCTTCTCTGCTCTGCCTGCCAGCACCCGGGCCAGGACCCGGTGCCCCCGCCGGACTGGTGAACAGGAGCCCCCAACTAGTCAGGACTTCGCTCTCCCTCCTCCGCTACCCCCCCCCACCTCAGGATCTATCCTCTCGGTCACGAGAGTTCCTGCCACCAGCGCCATTAACAGCATACCACGACCTACTAGCGAACTCAAACCCCTCACCCTGGCAGCTGAGGCCGTCCATATTCTAACCCTAACCCCCCTGTCCAGACATCTGTCTCACCACGCTCCGTGAGCCACATGCTCCCTTAAATCTGTCCTAACTGCTGTCTCTTGAAAGCGCCTGCGCCTTCTCACCTTCCCCATGTGCCTTCTTCACAGCCTTCTCCTGCAACGTCTTCTCCCCCCACCATATCCACAGAGCAGAACCTGACCCAGTCTTCACAGCCCTGCCCTGGGGGCGCCTCCTCCAGGAAGCCCTCCCTGCTTTATCTCAAAGCTCTGCTGTCTCTGGCCTCATGTTACGTGGGGGACCCTCACTTGGCACTGAAGACATCCTACACTGTCTCGTGGCTTTCACATGTCTAAGCTGTCCCCCCTCATTCTGACAGGACTCTTCTGAAGGCGGGGCCCAGACCTCACTCCTCTCTGCCTTTCCCAGCACCCAGCATAATGCTCTCCCCGTAACTGGTCCCCAAGTCCTCTCTGAGGATGGACAGATGGATGGACAGATGAACACATGACTCCCCCGAGCCCGGCCCCCAACCCGGCGTCCGCAGTCTCACCAGTGGGAGTTGACCACCTTGCACAGGGCCAACTCACAGCACATCCGCAGGTTGGCCTGGTGCTCCGCCAGACTGGACGCCGTGCACTTGATGGGGTCCACCTCGCAGTTCTCCTCGGACTCATACAGGGCACGGATAAACTCCCCTGGAGGGGCACGACAGGGTGGTCACACTCTCCAAGGACAGGGGCAGCAGCTGCGGGCTTGGGGGACTCTCAGAGTTGGGTGGTTGAATGCCTGTGTCCAGAAACTCAGGGGTCAGAAGCATCGAGCCTGAGGAAGGGTGGCCTCGGGCCTGGAGTAGCCGGGTTTAGGGCCGGGGGGGACATCGGGTAGGTGTGGGAAGCAGGGGCCTGAGGAGGGCCATACCAATGGCATCCTTGAGGTATTTCTGACCAATCAGTCTCATGTACTCCTCTATGGCTTTAGTGGCGAGCGTGTTCTCGCGGAATATGAGATGCTCCCGTTCCATGAACCGGTCCACCTCAGACATGGCCATGTCCGAAAGGAAGTCCTGGGCCCAGGGAGACGCAAAGGTCAGCCTTGGTGCGGCCCCAACCCATGAAGACAGAAGGGGCCCTACCCTCCCTGCCGCCCCTCCCTGGGTCACCCTGCCCCAAGGCACAGCGCACCTTGGCCTTGCCCGTGCTCTGCAGGATGTGGACCAGGGCGCTGGCGACCTCCTCCTTGCCCTTGACGCTCAGGGCGGGCTCCAGGACAGCACACAGCATCCGGTAGTGGTTGGTGACGTACTCCGCGAACTCCTTGTACAGCTCCATGGGCAGGATGCTCATCGTCTGGTAGCGCGCCTTCAGCCGCACAGCGGGGCAGCCTCCTTTGCCCTTGCCCCCTGACCCGCCCCCCGAGCCCCCGCCCCCGCCCGAGCCCCCCATGCCCCCAGAGCCCCCGCTGCCCGTCGGCAGGGTGACGGGGTACCACTGCTCCGTGAAGTGGCGCCCAGCCAGGGTGGCCACGGGCACAGTCACCAGGCCGACATAGCCCGCCTTGTCCTTCTTGCGCTTTTTGTCCGAGTCACGGTACAGGTGCAGACGCAGGGCACGGACAGCTGGCAGGTTGTTGAACTCGAAGTGCTCGCCCCAGAAGACGGTGTCCCCTGAGGCGGCGCGGGGCTTGGAGGTGGTGCGCGCATACAGCATGTCGTCCAGGCAGAGCTCGCAGTAGTAGCGCTTCTTGGGCGGCAGCTCCCGGGCCTCTATGATCCACAGTTTCAACACGTTGTCCACCCGCCGGCTGTTGTCCTGGCGCGGGGTGGTGGGCATGACAGAGGACGAGGGACAGACAGAGAGACAGACACCAAGAGAGGAGACGCCGTGAGCAAGTGAGACAGTCTCTGAGACAGCGTTGTAACGCGGGCCACCAGTGCTCACGTGCAACCTGAGAATGTGACCCCGTTTGGAAACAGGGTCCCTGCACACATCGTCACATTGAAGAGTGGCCCCACAGGACAGGAGTGGGCCCTAGGCCCCTTGGCTGGTGTCCCCGGGGAGAGGGCAATGGCAAAGCAGAGCCACACAGAGGGCCACGGGAAGGCAGAGGGTGGCGGGACCCACGCACACGCCACTGGAGCCCCAGAGACCACCGGCCGCCGCTCTGAGGAGGCGGGTTCTCCCTAGTTCCCGAGGAGCCAGGCCCTGCCGGCTCCTCGACTTTGGACACTGAGCCTCCCGACCTGCGCAAGAACAGTTCTGCTGTTTAAGTCTGCGGCCCAGTCTGCGGTCATTTGTCACAGTGACCCTGGGACACTCATATAGGCGGCTCATCCATCAGACAATGCAATGTCAGTGCTGGGAAAAGTTTCACAAGCCAGAACCATCAACCAAAAACATTAAGGTAGTGTTTGAAGAGGAGAACGGGGGAGTCCTAAAAAGACAACCAGGAGTTAACGTGAAAAACATAAAAGAACTGCATCAATTACGGGATGGGTGCGCAGTGCAGCTAGTGTGGAAAGGGCCTGGGGACACTGCCGACCCCCAGGTTGTGGGAGGCCAAGGTGACGCTTCACCGGGAAGCAGGGCTGATGGCATCTAGCATCTTGGGTCTAGTTCTTTAAAAAGAACACTGAGAGGCCCTGGCTGGTGGCTCAGTGGTAGAGTGTCAGCCTGGCGTGTGGACATCCCAGGGTCGATCCCTGGTCAGGGCACACAGGAGAAGCTTCTCCTCCCCTCCCCCTCCCCTTCCTCCCTCTCCCTCGCTCTCTCTGTCTTCCCCTGCCACAGCCATGGTTCAACTGATTTGCTGGCCCCAGGCGCTGAGGATGACTCCATGGAGCCTCTGCCTCAAGCACTAAAAATAGCTCAGTTGGGCCCCAGATAGGTGGAGCATCAGCCCCAGACAGGGTTCCCAGGTGGATCCCAGCAGGGGCACATACAGGAGTCTATCGCCCTTCCTCTCACTTAAAATTTAAAATAAATAAAATAAAATAAGTAAATAAAAAGGACACTGAGAAACAAGGGGTCCCGTGGAAGAGGGCCACCAGGACTGTGCACTCACTAGAAAATGGGATACAGAGAACAGCTGATGGAACCGAGAGCATTTCTCTCAGGAAATGTAAGGCTCAGGAAAAACAGACTCGCAGCATTTGTGAGCCAAAGGAACCTCTGAGATCACGTAACCCAATTCCACTCCCTCCAGTTTCACGGAGGAGAAACCAAGGTCTAGGGCAGGGGTCGGGAACCTTTTGGCTGAGAGAGCCATGAACGCCACATATTTTAAAATGTAATTCTGTGAGAGCCATACAACGACCGTGTACATTACACATTATCCAATAAAAATTTGGTGTTGTCCGGAGGACAGCTGTGATTGGCTCCAGCCACCCGCAACCATGAACATGAGCGGTAGGAAATGAATGGATTGTAATACATGAGAACGTTTTATATATATATAATATATATATATATAATATATATATATATAATTTTTTTTTTTTTACAGGGACAGAGAGAGTCAGAGAGAGAGAGAGACAAATAGGAACGGAAAGAGATGAAAAGCATCAATCATCAGTTTTTCGTTGCGACACCTTAGGTGTTCATTAGTTGTTCATTGATTGCTTTCTCATATGTGCCTTGACCGCGGGCCTTCAGAAGACCAAGTAACCCTTTGCTGGAGCCAGCAACCTTGGGTCCAAGCCGGTGAGCTTTTGCTCAAACCAGATGAGCCCGCGCTCAAGCTGGCGACCTCGGGGTCTCGAACCTGGGTCCTCCGCATCACAGTCCGACACTCTACCCACTGTGCCACCGCTTGGTCAGGCTGTTTTTTATTTTTAACATTATTTTTTTATTAAAGATTTGTCTGCGAGCCACAGGTTCCCGGCCCCTGGTCTGGAGACCCGGCTAAGTCACAGTTGTGTCTCACAGAAACGCCGCGAACAGGAGCTCGGCAGCCGCCTGTCAGGGGACTGGCAGACATTTCTGCTCGCAGGGGCAGGGACCAGAGGACTTCCGGAGGGCCACCAGCTCTGTAATCCAGCCTATGGCTTCTCCAGCAGGGAAACACATCATGAGGTAGAATGAAAAAGAAAAGAAATGAGGGACTCGGAGAAACGTGGGGGCCACCCCTGTCCATCCGGGTCCCCTCCACTTCAGCTCCCTCTCCCCCCAAACCTCACCTCCTGAGCTCGCCTTCCCCCTCGACTCCCTGGGCCTGACCTTCGCCCTGTCCCCTCCACTCCTCGCTACCTTGTTGGGTTTTACTGCCCGCTGCAGATTCTCGATCCATTTGTCCCTTTCAGCCGCAGAACGACAGGCAAAACATTTTGTTCCTGATGACGTTGTCACCTAGAGAGGGGCGTGGAGCCAAGAGGGAGCTGACTGCTAGGGGCTGGAGACCCGCCACCACCTCTTCCTCCCCGGCCCTGAGGCTCCCGTCTCCTCGACACTCCCCCCCCCCCCCCCGGCTGCCTTCTCGAGGCCTCTCTGCCCTGACCCTCCACCTCCCCTGCCCCCTCTGAGCCTCCCCAGCCCCTCGACCCAGTACCTCAAAACAGAACTCCTGGCCCAGAATGGAGCTGTGCACGGGCTTGATGATGGAATCCTCGTCCAGGTTGAGCTCCAGGGCTTCAGCCGCGCTGCTGGGACTCAGCAAGGACTCGTGTGAGTGCGACTCCTTGAAGCTCTGCATCAGCCGGGCCCTGGGGGGCGGGGGCGGGGGCGGGGGCGGGACAGAGTCAGGGCCCCGCTGGCCTCAGGGCCGGGGCCTGCGTCCTCAGTCTGGCTCTACGATGGAAACTGGGGCAGGCGCCCCCTGAACCTGCCTCCCGCACAGACACAGGCACAGACAGACAGAAGCCAGCCTGCTCCCGGGGAGGGGCAGGAGGGGTGCGAGAGAGGCCACAGCCCTTTCAGGAACTCCCTCACCCCGACAATTCCCACCTAGGGAGGTGGGAGGACTGGGGACACCGCCTAGGAATATCTCAACCCAGCAATGGACCTTGGCAAGGCAAAAAAGAACAGGTGGGCCGGGACACCTCTTGGGGGGACCTCCAGAACCCAGAGTTTCGGTGTAAGGGACGAAGGGAGGCAAAGACCAGCGTGTGAAGCTGCCTGCCTGGGCCTGGCACACTGCTGGTGCCGACAGCATTCAACAAGTCAAGGAACGAACGACCGAGGTCAGAGGACAAGCTTTTGCAGAATCTGCGGTAACGTGCTACACAGCCCAAGTTGACTAAGGGGGAGAAGCCCCGGAAACAGGAGGAAGCTGTGGGCAGAAAGGGGGAACGGAGGGATTGAAGATGGGGACTGGGGAGGAGGAGGTGCTAGGGCGGGAAGGAGAAGGGGCAGGTAGGTGCAGACACAGAGGAGAGGGAAGGTGAGGGGGTAACCGGGAGACAGACATGGCCACAGACACGGGGGAGAAGAGGGGAGACCGGGAGCACAGAGGAGAAGGGGGCCAGGGGAACTGGGGACAGGGAGCACTGGGGCCAGGGGGAACTGGGGGCTGGGGGAACTGGGGACAGGGAGCACTGGGGACAGGGGGAACTGGGGACAGGGAGCACTGGGGACAGGGAGCACAGAGGAGAAGGGGGCCAGGGGAACTGGGGACAGGGAGCACTGGGGCCAGGGGGAACTGGGGGCTGGGGGAACTGGGGACAGGGAGCACTGGGGACAGGGGGAACTGGGGGCCGGGGGAACTGGGGACAGGGGGAACTGGGGACGGGGGAACTGGGGCCAGGGGGAACTGGGGGCCAGGGGAACTGGGGACAGGGAGCACTGGGGCCAGGGGGAACTGGGGGCTGGGGGAACTGGGGACAGGGGGAACTGGGGACAGGGAGCACTGGGGACAGGGGGAACTGGGGGCTGGGGGAACTGGGGACAGGGGGAACTGGGGACAGGGAGCACTGGGGCCAGGGGGAACTGGGGACAGGGGGAACTGGGGGCTGGGGGAACTGGGGACAGGGAGCACTGAGGACAGGGGGAACTGGGGGCCGGGGGAACTGGGGACAGGGGGAACTGGGGACAGGGGGAACTGGGGACAGGGAGCACTGGGGACAGGGGGAACTGGGGGCCGGGGGAACTGGGGACAGGGAGCACTGGGGACAGGGGGAACTGGGGACAGGGAGCACTGGGGACAGGGGGAACTGGGGACAGGGGGAACTGGGGACAGGGAGCACTGGAGACAGAGGGAACTGGGGGCCAGGGGAACTGGGGACAGAGGGAACTGGGGGCCGGGGGAACTGGGGGCTGGGGAAACTGGGGACAGAGGGAACTGGGGGCCGGGGGAACTGGGGACAGGGGGAACTGGGGACAGGGAGCACTGGGGACAGAGGGAACTGGGGGCCAGGGGAACTGGGGGCCAGGGGAAACTGGGGACAGAGGGAACTGGGGGCCGGGGGAACTGGGGACAGGGGGAACTGGGGACAGGGAGCACTGGGGACAGGGAGCACTGGGGACAGGGGGAACTGAGGGCCGGGGGCACAAAACCCCGGGGAGCAGGGGTGCAGGGCAGCGAGCAGAGCGTGTGAAGATGGCAGGGGATGGATGGAGAGTAGCGAGCAGTAGGAAAGCGGGAGGGGAGCTGGAGTGGGAGCCTCCACGAGGCTATTTATAGCAGCACCGTCATCTTGGGCTCCACTGCGTCAGCGCCACGCTCCCCCGGCCCCCCGCCCCCGCGGCCAGGAATACCATGCCCTCACCCCCCCTGCCAGCCCCAAATCCAGCTCTAGTGACATGGGAGGGGGGCAGGGGAGGGTCTGACTCACCTATCCCAACCTCCCTACCTGCCTGATCTTGGGGGTGGCCAGACATGGGGGAAAGGAAAGACAGGGTTCTTCCTGGGGAGTGACTGGGGGAGTGGAAGCCCAGACAGAGACCCCAAGAAGCAGACATCAAACGCCCCTCAGTCCCAGCCTCGGTGACAGTATGCCCTGGACGTCTCCGAGGACGCCCTCCTCACACTCCCGTCGCTGGATTAACCCGTCGGCCTGTCCACCTGCCGGCCTCCCCTTGGCTATCCTGCTCTCAGCTGCCCTCCCCTCACCCACCAGATCTGCCAGCACCGGCCCCACTGCACCCTGCTGCCCCTCCACACACCCTTCCACCAGATCGCCCCACTCCTCCCCTTCCCCGGACCCCTCCGGGCCTCTGTACAGCTCCTTCAGTCTGGCCTTCCTTCTGTCGGCCAGAGGAGTCCCTCAGCTTTACCTCCCTTCTCTTTCCCGCCTCTCTGCATGTTCCCTCCGTCTCTGATCCCGTAGCACCCCCCGGCCAAGCCGAGGCCTTCAACCCGGGTACTCGAATAACCCACGTTCCTCCTATCTCACTGGAGAACCTCCCCCCCCGGCACACAACCAATGTACCCCTCCCGCCCCAGCCCTGTACCGGTCATGGTCAGCACTTCGGAACCGAGGCAGGATCTGGCGGAAGCTGCTGGTCCGGTCAAGTTTGGGTTGTGACTTCGTGCGTTTGATGGAGCTTTTCAGCCTCCGGCTCAGGAAGCCTTGCTGGGGGTGGCGGGAAACGGGGACAGGGTGGGTTGGGGCAGGGTCACTTATCCCTACTCAGTCCTCAGCTGGTGCAGTGCCCGGCTGAAGGCGGGGGGAGGAAAAGGGAAGTCTCTAGAGGCGGGAGGAAAGGGGGTGAGAGCCCTGCCACCAGCTTGTCTTCCTCTGCTCCCTGGTGCGAGCGCGCGCACACACACAGACACACACGCACACACACTCACACACAGACACACAGACACAGACACACACACAGACACACACACACACAGACACACACACTCACACAGACACACACACACACACTCACACACAGACACACTCACACACACACACACACAGACACACACACACTCACAGACACACACACAGACACACACACACACTCACAGACACACACACAGACACACACACAGACACACACACTCACAGACACACACAGACACAGACACTCACACAGACACACACACTCACACACACACACACACTCACACACACACTCACACACACACACAGACACACACACAGACACACACACACACAGACACACACACTCACACACACTCACAGACACACACACACAGACACAGACACTCACACACACACACACACTCACACACACACACAGACACACACACACTCACACACACACAGACACACACACACACAGACACACACACACACACACTCACACACTCACACTCGCACACACACACGCACACGCACACACACACACACTTACACACGCGCGCACACACACACTCACACACACTCACACACACACACACACTCACACACACTCACACACACACACACACACACACACACTCACACACACACATCCCAGCTTGGAGAAGGTAGGGGGGCTGGTCAGAGAAGCAGGGGCAGAGCCAGGAAGGGAAAAAGCACAGAGGTAGGGAGTCTCTCTCTCCCCTCCTCCCACTCCTGTCCCCTTTCTCAGAATCCTGGGGCTCCAGCTGAGGCTGGAGGGGAAGGGGGGCCCAGCTGAGCCACATCTGGTGGCACCTTCACTCACCGAGGGCCGGAAGGGCGCAGCGGGGGCGGCTTCCATGCTGTACTGCTTGCCCCCTGGGACGCTCTTCCTCCTCGAGCGACCCAAGTGGTATTCTGGAGGGAAGGCCAGGGCCAGAGGGGAGTCAGAGAGGGGTCGCGGCCACGCCGGGTCTCCAGCCCCGGCCCCGGCACGGGCACCCCCTCCCACTGCCCCTCACTCCAGCCTCACCTACCCCCCGGGAAGCAGCAGGAAGAGCAGCGGCGGCCCAGAGGCTGGCGGTGGGAAGGAGGGGGCAAGGACCCTGAGTCTGAGCCCCCCGAGGGGGACGGGGTGGGAGGCCCTAGGCCCATGACTGGGGCTGGCGGTCAGCACAGGGGCATGGCCCAGAGGGTCAGTCAAACCCAAGTGATAAAGGACATGGAAGACAGGTCCACAGAAAAATGGGTCCCTGGTGTCCACCCCCCCAGGAAGAGGCTAGCTGGGGGGGGAAGTGGGGTTAAGGTCATTGCCCATAAGCAAGCTCTCCTCTTTCCTCAGCTGGGCACATCTCCCACTGGCCCCCTGCCGCCTGGAACCCCCGTCTGCCTGGACGGCCAGAGCTGCCTCCCATGACCCCCTCCCTGGACTGGAGGGGAAAGTCCCGAAAGGCCCGTGAGGAGTGGCCAGGGAAGCCGCCTGGGAACAGAGGATTCAGGGGCCGGCCAGGTAGGGGGAGGGGAGAAGGGGCCAGTTGCACGTGCACCGCAGTGGCAGGGACTCAGAAGTGGGGGGAGGGGAAAAGAGAAGAATGCAGGGGAGTGGGGGAAATGGACAGTGGGGGTGGGGGGACTCCCAAGTCAGGGTAGAGAGAGGAGACGGAGGGGAGGTGAATGCGGATGAAGCCTGGGACTACCAGGAGCCCAGAGGAGTGGTAGCTAGGAGGAGGAGGGAAGCTGAAGCCCTCTGCTGGCAGGGAGTTTGGGGGGGGCAAGGGGCTAGAGGAGAATGAAAGTGGGGGATGCCAAGCGCCGGCTCCAGCTCCAGAATGGCTGCCCAGGCCTGGGCTCCCCCCTCAGCCCCACAGTCACCACTGCAGCCAATGGGGGGGCAGGTGCTGCATCAGGGGCGGGGCTACCATCTCCACAGCAACAAGAAGCTACAGCATGGAGGGGGCTGGACCGGAAGAGCTGCCAGTTAACACTCTCGATTCCAAAGCAAGGGAGGACCACACAGCTACATTCTCACTGCTTCCGGATTTGCCAATTGCCCTAGAATCAGTCCCCCAGGTTCCCTCTGCCTCAAAAAACCAAGTATTAGGAGGTCGGCACACACAAACGTGGATCCCATGACACAGAAGCCCTTGTGAGTCCCTCAGGAAGACGTGTATAAAGCACAGAAACACACACCAAGCTGTGGGGGGACGTATATATGACAACCACGATGCAAAACTAACCAGGGATCTAGGTGCTTAGAGGGCATACAGACAACTGTGAGCACCGAGGTGCCGGGGATCCACAGCCAGACCCCGAGGCCCACACACCCCACTGGCACATGCTGAGACATGTGTGAGCACAACAGGGCAGGGCACACGTGGGCCCAGACACTCACATGGGAGCCGCTGGTGTGGACATGTGGCCCAGGTCCCTCCGGCAATCAGGCAGGTAGGCAGCACATTACAGCAACGGACATTTAACCCTGAGGCACACTCAGGACCATGACACATGTCTGAGTACACCACGGTCCCGAACACGTCAAGGTATGCCTGAATCCCACAAGCACAAAAACCCTTCATTCACAAGTAAAGCCCAGCTACATTCACTCTGTCTCGGAACGACTCCTTGCTCTCCCCCAGCCCTCCCTGACTCCAACACAGGCATCAGCGATCGCTAGCAGGATAAAGCAAAACCATCAGCAAACGTTCCGTTATCCTTCTGTTACACACCCAACAACGCATCCGAGGGCTCAGGATATCTTTGTCCTGGCCTGCATGTCTCAGGTATGGCTGCCTCACTCCCATTCCAGGGACTTGAGCTCAGCCATTATGTGCAGATGCAAGCTCCTCTAACAAAGGTATGAAGTCTAACTTTAAATCCCCTAAAATTTTGCTTTGGAACTAAAGAACAGAAGGAGAACTAATTTGCTCATTGGTCCGCTTGGTTCTTAGAAGCAATATAACCTTACACATTTTACAGAAAGTAAGAGCTGTGAGCTCACACATAAGTCACAGGTACACAGAGGCTACACACACATATGCTTACAAAGACCCACCGCCACAAGGATGAGAACAGCAGAAACACACAGGAAAGGGGAGCAGAGGGACAGAAACCCAGGGCCGCCTGTCCTTAGTGCTGCATGCGCTGCCATGTACAGAAAACACAGCTCACACCCGTGCAGGCACACACAGCAAACCTGATCCTCACAGTGTGACCCTGGGTCTCCAGGCCCCATCCCTGCACCACATATACATGCATGCACACCGTAACGGCCACCTACACAGCCCCGTAACACAGGCATTGTGCGCACACCCACACATGTACACACCCTGTGTATACAGACACAATTGCTCTCTCTCTCACACACAGCAAGAGCTCGAACCCCCGCCTCTTCACCCTTGCTAATCTTGCCATCATCCACAGAATGGGCCCCTGCCTTGCAACCCCCTAATTCCTGAGCCCTCCCTGTGGCCTTCCTTCCTTGTCACCCTCAGCGGGCAGCTCTTCTGGGGCGCCAGGGGAGGGCAGTTGGCAGAGCAGGGTAAGGAACAGAGTTAAACAGAGAACAGAGAAACAGGGAGCCACGCTCCACACTGGGGAAAGAAACCTCTCAGTCCTGCTGTGGCAGCAGGCCTCGCCGTGAGCCAGCCTCCAGGCCCGCGTGGCCGCCCCTGATCCGACATGTATAGGGTGCACCTGGGCGTCTCCTCTCTTTTCACTTCCTTCTCTCAGAGGTCACTTTTCCAAAAGGTCTGACTCCTCCCTTCCCCAACTCCCAGGCCCCTTCTCCCACCATCTCCACCCAGTTCCCCATCCTAAGCTCTCTTCTCTTTCTCTTTCAAATCTACTCAACTATCACCCACGTTCACAATCTTCAGCTACCCTTTCTCCGTCTCTTTTCTCCTTCCCAAGCCTCTTTCATTCCTCTTCTCCCTCTTTCTCCCCACTTTTCCTCTTTACCCCATACTTTCCCTCTTCAGCTTTTCTGTCCCCACTCCCTGACCAAGCAGGGGGCTCACACCGGACTAGCCCAAAGGTATTTCATGCACAGCAGGATTCCAGGAACACACACACACTCCTCCCTCCCCACTTGCACACCACCCACACCCAGACACACCCTGGACACCCATGCTGGGACTGACACAGATACCCAGATCAGTGATGGAGCACACATGCAAAGACACACACCTGCCACCAGGGACACAGAAAACCCTGCTCATGCAGCCACACATCCCCACACACAGGAGGCTGACCAGAGGTGAGCCTCAGCCAGGGCCATGCTCAGGGTCAGAGGTGACATGTACCAGCATGGCCAAGGACTGCCCCCCAGCCAGTGGCCGCCCCGGCAGCTCCCCAGGCAGGAACGGGCAGAGGCCGGATCCGACAGGACAGGTTGGCACCTGGCTGGATGCACATGTGTGCAAGCGTAACTGGGCCCCGTGTGCACATGGCACCGACACACAGAGGACACGAGTATGGGCACCAACATAAACGCGGACGTACGGGAGGCTGCCTCCACAGAGGGGCTCCAAGACCACCCCACGCGCTCGCGAGAGACCCTGACCCCCAAGAGGTCGGCCCCTGACCCCCATCTGCCCCCCACCACGTCCACTGCCCCCTCTCCAGTTACCATAACTACCCCCACTCGGAAGATGCAGCGAGAACATGCGGAGGGAGCAGCTGCTGCCGCCGCCGCCGCGGCGGCTTCCCACCCCCTCCCGAGCCCACGTACACGCGCGCCCCCGCACCCCCCCGCGCTCCGTGTCCGCGCGGCCCCGCCCTTACCTTGCACCGCCCCCCGGGGGGGTCGGGGGTCCCTGGTGGGGGAGGGAACCCGCCCCTGCACGGGGGAGGGGCGGGGAGCGGCGGGAGAGGGGGCGGCGGGGCCCGGCTCGCACCGCCCGGCTCGGTGGGGGCGGCGGCGGGGCCCGGGACGGCCGTCCCGGCCGCGCGGTGACGGCCACGGGAACCGCTCCTTCCGCCGCCGCCGCTCCCGCCGCTGCCGCCGTTGCCCGGGCCCCGCCGCCGTTGCTAGGCGACCGCTGCTGCCGTGGCCGCCTCTGTCACGAGCCCCGTCGCCCGGAGACAGCGCGAGAGAGACGGGGGAGGGGGGCGAGGGGACCCCCGAAACCAACCGGACCTCCCACCGTCCCCTCTGGAGCAGGACTCCCCCCAAACCACGGAGGGAGCCAGGGGCGGCGCCCCACCAAGCAGAGGAGGAGCCCTGATTCCAGTGCCCCTCAAAGGTCCGGCGACCTCTCCTGGGCTCAGCATCCACAGCCCCAAGCACACACCTTCGCGGAGCAAGGTCCCCAGACCCCTATGTCCACTGCACCTCCTCCATGCCCTTTACACATTCCACTTCCCCCCCCAAATCCCAACGTTCCGCAGCTGCCAACTCTTTCCCTAAATCCTCTCCCCGAATATCTCTAGCCCTGGACCGGCTCCCAGCCCCTACTGAAACCCCAGCTCAGCAACCTCCACGTCATCCCCAACTCCAAATCCGCAGGGGCGCCTCCACGCGGCACACACCCAGCAGACCCACACCAGAGACCCCAGACCCTGAAGACTCAGGGTCAAGAGAAAGATGGAGAATATGTGGGCAGAGGCACCAACCACCAGACATATGAAAAACACATCCATGAGCACGTGACCATGCCGGCCTGGACACACAGGTGTTCACATGTGCACACAAACCTTTCCCAGACATGGACATGACACACAGATGTAACAGACATCACACATTCTCAGTACACACTCCTCCACCTCCTCCACCACCATCGCCACCTGGCTTTGCCTCCCAGAGATGTGCTACCCACACACACCCATGGTCAGAGGTTTCCATGACAATGACACACATCCCTGGCCATCTACCCGGGGTCCCAGAGCTGACCCCCAAGGGCACTGAGGCCTGGGCTTATCAGAAGAGGAAAGAAAGAAGCAAAGAAATTAGAGCTAGGCACTGGCTGTAAGAAAGAGAAACTGGAAGCCTAGATCCCTGGCGGGGGGGCTGGTGAAGAGAGGAGTCGCCAGCGGCTGGGCGGAAGGGACACAGAGGACCTGGACCCCAGGTCATGGAAGGGAAATACAGTGATGAGGGGGTTTCTGGGGGCTGAGGGCCTCTCTCTGCACCTTGGCTGCAAATCTCTGTTCTCTGCCTTCATCTCCCCTCACTGTTCCCATGGAAACCTTTTAAGCGAACTTCTCAGGAAGACAAAAATCTTTTTTTAAATGACTAAAGAGGGGGGTGGAGGGGGGGCAGAAAGAGGGAGCGAGGGGGAGAGACAGATGGAGAGAGAGAGTTGGAGAGACAGACTGAGCAGTAAGTAGCTCTACAGACAGACAGAATGGAGAAGAGATGGGGGTCTGACGGAATTCCACCGGAGCAGAGCAGAGCAGAGCAGAGAGGAGGAGGACGCCCGAGGGGTGGGGGAAAGGAGAGATCGGGCGGAAAGGGAAAGGGGGTGACAGAATTGCACAAAATAGAAGCAGCTGATGAGAAGAGGGAAAAGGGGACAAGAGAAGAGGGGCGGGCTCACAGGCCAGAAGGTCTGGAAAAAAGATCAGGAACGTGGGGACCCGACAGTCGGGTGGGGAGCTGCGGGCTGCGGGGTACGGCAGGAACTAGGTTATTCTCTCCCAGATCCCCGACCGAGGGCTGGGAGAGGCAGGGGCAGGCACACCGGGACAGGAAGCTAAAGATCTAAGGAGACTATTTTTACAAGCACCAGGAAAAGTCAAACTTTGCTGCTGGAAAGGAACAAGGGAACGCACGAGAGCAGAGACTGTCACCCCCAGCCTCAGCCCGTTCCAGATCCGGGAGGAGGGCGCCTTCTCCTCCCGGCCCCTCCTCGCTAGAAGCGAGAGCGTCTCCGCCCCTCCCAACTCCCGGCCCCGCCCCCCGACGTCCCTCGCCCCTCCCCCCCCTCGCCTTCCCGGTCCACCTTGAGCGCTCTCCCCGCGACTGTCCGAGGCCCCAGAGCTGCTCGGACGCCGTACCATGCTCGCCGTGGGGCCGTCCCTCCACCGGCACGGAGACTGTGCGTCTCAGCAGTTTGTTGCGGCTGGACTCGCTCCTCCGGTCCCGAATCAGAAGGGGGTGTATCTAAGGGGACGCAGGGTGTGTCAGAGCCCCCCCCGGCCCGTCTGGCCCACCCCGTTCCCTCCCCACCAAACAGGTTGAACCTCCCCTTCCCCTGGGCCTTCCTACCACCGGCCCCTGACCCTCGACACTCATTTTAAGTGTCTCTGGGTGAGTCGGTTTCTCTTTCCTTCTGTCCCACTCGACTCTCTTCTCCGTCCACTTCTTTTGAAACACCCACCAGGGAACTCTCCTGAACCTACTGGGCTCTTCCCCAAACCCGTCGGAAATGGGCTCCTTTCCCCTCGACCTCCAGCTCCTTCATCCTCCCAGCGTTCCGCCCCGCCTCCCACCTCCGTCACCCCCTCCCCGCCCTTGGTGCCTGTCCTGGCTCGTCTACTCAGGACCCACAGCTTGTCTCCCTCCCACGCCAGGCTTGTGGCCAGACTGGGACCCCACCTCCCCACCCTCCAGAAGGCCTGGCCACCTCCCCCCACTTTTGATCCCCTTCCTTGGCCCGCACCTCTACCTCTCACTTCCCCGAGCCTCTTCCCCATCTTCCGGTCTCTGCCCAGGCCCAGCTCTACGCCCATCCAGTTCCAGCCCCCTGTGGCCCGGCACACAGTTCTTGTTCCAGTTCCGCCACCCCTCCTCGCACCCTTCCTCCTAGTCTCCTGGCCACTCCTGCTGCTTTTCAGCTTGCCGGCCACCAGACATTTAGTCCCCTCGACCGTCCCCACCGTCATTCCTTTATTACCCCATCTGTTGTCCTCCCTCTTCATCCTCACAGGACAGTCCCCACTCTTCATTGGTTCTGGTTCCCCCAATTCATCCAACATAGCCCAAACCTTTGGTTAAGACTGTGACCACTAGTGAGTCACTCACATGTCCCCCAAGCCTGAAAAGTTGGACGACCCAAACCACCCCTCCCTTTGAAGTCACCATCTTTCCCTAGACAATCTGACTTGGCTCCGTGGCCTGAATGCTCTCTACTCAGCCATTTCTCCACACTCTCACGTGCCCCCACCAGGTCCCTCAAATCCCTGGTGAACCCCAACTCCAATTATAACCACAACCTCCCCAACAGCTTTTGGGGCACATCTCTGACCACTGCTCTGGTCTTATAGGCTACACCATCACTCTGTAAAGCAGGTCCTCCAAATCCTCCACTCCCTGAATCACACCCTGGGCACGCACCCTTCATATTCACATCCCCTTTCTGGGGAGGAAGCCAGGGCACCCGCCTTTCCTAGTCGCATTTCTTCTGATGGACCCTCCACTGCTGACGCAGCGCCCGGGTCTGAACCCACGCTCCCCTGCTCTCCTCTCATTCTGTGTGACCACTGCCTCGCCCAAGAACCCTCTGTTCACTTCACGTCTTTCCTCCCGGCTGGTCTCCCCGCCCATGTCACTCTTCCTGCTCTTTTAAACAACGTCCCCTGCTCCCAGCTTCCCTCATCTCCAGCCATGTCCTCCCTGCATTCCTTCCTGACGTCCCGGCCAAGCCTCCTCAGTGTCTCTCCGAACCTGATCTCAGGCAGCTTCCCAGTCCTCACTGCTCCCCTGCCAACGTCCACTGACCTGCCGTCTCTCCCAGGACCCCCCAGCCCCTCCCAGTTCCCCGAAGACCCCACTCTCCGCTGCCTTTCCTCTGAGTGCCGCAGTTCCCTGCCCTCCTGCCCCGTGATACGACGGGAAAGGGGAAAGGACTGGGAGTGGTCAGGGATAGGTCCTGCTCAGTGCAGGGGACACAGGAGTTCCTGGGGATCGCTTTGAAGGGGATCCTTCCAAAGCAATCCCCTTGTCTTCACCCTTTGGGAAAGTTTCTAAGTTTCTCTTTCCCGTCCTAACTTACCCCACAGTATGGGCAGGTGGAAACAGGGGACACTCCCAAACCCACAGAACCACACCTCTGCCCCTCAACACTGCAGATGGCCCTCAAAGACCCCCCTTAGCCAAAGTGAGAGAATGCTTGCCCCTTTCCTTTCCTATCCCAACCCCGATCTCAAGGGCCACCCCCTTCCCACAGCCTGCAATGGTGCTTCTGTCTGCTCTCTCTGCTGCTCCTGCCCTATCACAAGCAAGGGTGCTCCCCGGCTCTCCACGCCCTCCCATGCTGCCCAGCAGCGTCTCTCCCCGCCTCCCTCCCTGCTCACCTCGTCCTCATCCAGCATCAGAAGCTGGTTCCCCGAGATGATGCAGAACCGAGGGTTCCAACCAGGACGATCATATGGGGAATGAACGTATTGGGTTCGGTGCATAGGGGGTCCCCGTACATCTGGGGGGACAGAGACACACAGAAATGGTAATGGAGGCTCTACGCATCTGGGGGGGACAGAGGACACTCAGAGACAGTGTCCACTAAATAAATAAATAAAGGAAAAAGCCCACAAAGTGGGAGAAGAGGACCCCCCCCCCACCTGCCTTGAGAAGGTCACAGATGGCAGTGAGACGCCTGGTAACTTTACCAGAAGTTCTGGGAACTCTATCTGGGGAAGCGAGGGACGGAATTCACATCACAGGGGTCTGTTGACTCAGGGGAAGAAACAGGAAGGGTGGCTCAGGGGTGGAGGATTATGACAGAGAGGATAAGGGTTTGGAGGCAGAAAAAAATAAAAAGGTAGAAGGCCACAAAACTGGCAAAGGAAGAACACACAGAGGTCGGTGGCCCAGCTGTGTCTGGGAAGAGGGAAGGCACCCAAATACTGAAGAAGACAAGAACTCAGAAGGTGGCACCACCCATCTGCAAGAGGACACAGCTGTGGGGAAGAAAGATGGGGGTGTGGCATAGGAGCACGTGGGCCCTAAGATTCTGGGGACTGAACATCTGGAGTACAGAGAAAGTGAGGGCGCTTACCTGCTCAGAGTCAGAGTCAGAGACAGACGTGAGTGTGCCTTCTCTCCTGTCTCTCCCCTATCCCCTGCTCCTCCCTCCTCTCCTAGCCCAGCCCTGTTCATCCTTTGGGGAAAGTTCCGGTTCTGCAGCTGGTAGGGAGGCGATGGGTCTGATCAGCATCTGGCTGATCACCCCTTGCTCATAGGTAAAAAATTCACCACCTCCCTCCCCCACCTAGTCTCCATAGACAGTATGGAAGCCGAGTCCAAGGGCTAGAACCTTCCCAAGGCACAGTGAGGGGCATGGGGAAGAAAGAGGGGAGAGGAAGAAAAAAATAGAAGATCCAGGCATGTGACATCGAGGAGGCCTCTAAAGACTGCAGCTGAGGATGGGGACAAAACTAGCAAAGAACAGCAGACCAAGGGTGGCCCGTGCTTAGAGATGCCCCCAGGGCCACCCTGCCCCAGCTCTGCTGTTCTTCCCATTCCACCGTCCCTGCAAACTGCCTCTTCTTTAAACCCCAATGCTACACATCATCACAGGGACACAGAGGACAGGCCCTATGGAAGGAAGAGGGAAATCAAGTTGGTGACATCAAAGTCGGCTTAAGGTATCCAAGTGTGAGTTTAGAGGAAAAAACATCAAATTCTGTCACCTTTACCGGATCATCAATCATGGGTATACTGCAGGAAAAGAACTGGTCTTTCAGCTTCGTTCCAACTTAATGCCCTGAGTAGGAGTTTTTGAAAAAACTAGCCCCTTTCTGTCTACAGGAATGTCATTTCAATTGACCCAAGCTGCAGAACAGTCAGAGAAGGACCCCCGGAATACAGCTACCTAGAAACCCCCGGTCTCTGAAGTTCTCATGACCTCAGTGCCGACTCGGAGACTCTACGAGGAATCCCCTCTAGATACAGGGATCACCAAGGGCTGAGACGGAACACTGCAGGCAACATGCCCTCTGCACTGGGACTCCGAGGACCCCCTCTAGATACAGGGACCACCAAGGGCTGAGACGGAACACTGCAGGCAACCTGCCCTCTGCACTGGGACTCCGAGGACCCCCTCTAGATACAGGGACCACCAAGGGCTGAGACGGAACACTGCAGGCAACATGCCCTCTGCACTGGGACTCCGAGGACCCCTCTAGATACAGGGACCACCAAGGGCTGAGACGGAACACTGCAGGCAACATGCCCTCTGCACTGGGACTCCGAGGACCCCTCTAGATACAGGGACCACCAAGGGCTGAGACGGAACACTGCAGGCAACATGCCCTCTGCACTGGGACTCCGAGGAATCCCCTCTAGATACAGGGACCACCAAGGGCTGAGACGGAACACTGCAGGCAACCTGCCCTCTGCACTGGGACTCCGAGGACCCCCAGAGGAGAAGGCTGTGGATACACATCATCATTTTGGGAGGGACTGGTTCAGGCTGCAGCCACAGGGAGGGAGGTTACACTTCAGGGGGTACCTGCTTCCTGGGAGCAGGGAAGGGCACAGGGAACTTAGCTTAGGAGCAACTCTGGAAACACACACACACACACACACACACACACACACACACACACACACACTGTCTGGACTTAAGTAATGATTCCGGGAGGCAGAGACAGAGGGACACAGCTGAGCACAGGGAAAGGCTTGCTAGGATGGGAAATCAGATGGGGGTCTCTTGTGGGCCCTGTTCCAACCATCACAACCTGTGTCTCTGTGCCCCAAATGTGCAACACCCAGAGAGTAGAGGAGACAAGAACAGAGGAATGGGTGATAAGAGCTGGAGTATTAGGGAAAATTGGGTAGGCACAGACTTGTGGTGACAAGATGAGGAATGGGGCAGGGAACAGAGGACGAGCTGGGGGACAGGTAACAAGGATGATCTAGAAGAGAAGGTAGAGATGGCGGTAAATCCCTAGTGACAAGGAAACATAGCAGAAGGGCCCAGCTGGACACGGCGCAGGGGAAACGAGGAGGACCTAACAGGAGTACTAGGTCGGGGGGATCAAGAAGGAGGGGGTGAAGAGGTGGTAGAGATAAGGAAGCTACCAGGAAGAAGAGAGGGAGAGAGAATGGACACCAGAGAAGGGACTGATATAGGGAAAGGACAGAAGGGGGACTCATATAAGGCACGGACACCATATGGGGGGAAAGATATAGGTGATGGACACCAGAGGAGGGAGGGGGAATGGAAATAAGGATTGGAGGTGGGGGAGGGGGTACAAGTGGTGAAGTGAATGGAGCAGATAAGACCCCAGGGGTTACATTATTCCGGTCCAGGGCCTTAATGGGGGTCAAAGTCTGGGCAGTCTAACCTGCCCCCTACTCCCACCAGTCTTACTTGTATTGCCCCCTTCCCCCCTCAACAAAGACACACATATTTGGCCCTCCCCCTACCCTGGTCTCTCCTCCCCATTCCCTCTCCTCTCTTCCCTCCATCTGGACCCTCCATTCCTCCCCACCCCACCCCCCACTGCCTCCCTCTCTCTCCATCTGGCCCCTTCTTCTCTCCCTCCGTCCTCCTCTCTTTTTCTACCCCATACCCTTCTCTGAGCACCGCCCCCCCATATCCTGACCCTCGTCTTGTTGGCTTCTCTTTGCACCTCTACATTTTCATTCCCCCTCCTAGCCCCATCCTCATTCTGCCCTTCTATTTCCTTCATATTTTCCTCATCTCTCAGCTCCCACCTCCAAATGATTTCTGCAGCTCTTCCCCAAGCCTAGCCTCCCTTCCACGCTTGCTGGCAATCTCTCTCCCCTTCGTTTTTCACCTCAGCCCTCTCCAAGGCCTGTTTCCTGGCTCCTCCGGCCCTGTCTACCCCTGGCCCCTGGCCTCCAGTCCCTCTTTTCTCACTGCTCCTATCCCATCTTCCCAGTCCTCCTCTCTCCCTCCATTTCAGCCTCTCCCCTCCCTGGCCTCCGCTCTGCCCCCTCCTACGCCCTGCCCCTGCCCCTCCCCCCGCCCCCCAACCGGCCCTCCCCCTCTCCTCACCACCTTACCTCTGAAGGGGGCATAGGACATCGCGGGGATGCTCCCCCGATGGATGGAGGCGCGAGACCTGCTCATCAGGCCTGGGGGGGGAGGGGGCGGGGGACGGGGGAGACAGAAGAGAGAAAGAGGGGGAGAGAGAGGGGGAGAAGGAGGAGGAGGTGGAGGAGGAGGAGGAGAGAGGAGGAGAGAGGTGCTGAGAGGAGCAGAGAGGAGGAGAGAGGAGGAGGAGGAGAAGAAGAGGAGCCAACGGCAGCAGCGGCAGCCCAGCCGGGAGAGAGAGAGGGGGGCGGGGGAAGTGAGCGAGAGAGGAGAGAGCAGGAGGAGGAGGAGAGAGAGACTCTGCAGCCCCCACCCCTACCCACTGAGAACCAGATACGGAGACCCTCACTCAAAAACACGAGGGAGGACAGTTCTCAAGATGCAGACCCCAGACTCTGAGAGTGGGAGACCCCAGATTCAGAGAAATAGACCTTGATGCCTGGGTGTGTGTGTGTGGGGGGGGGGGTACTCTGAGGCACAAATCCAAAATCTAGAGAAAAATGTACCTCAACCTCAGTTAAAAAAAAAAGGACCCCCCTGAGCAACCAGGCTCAAAAAGGTTCTACCTAGCCACAGACATCTTAGACTCTAGACCCAAATGGTAATTTCAGGAATCAAGACCTGAGACCCAGACTCAGAAAAAGACCCAGATTCAGAAAGAAGGTAGACCTCAAGTTAGAAAACTCAGGCTCAGAGAGAGATCTGAGACCTCAGATTTAGATCTCAGAGAAAGGAATGTGCAGACTCACAGACAGATAACTCAGAGACGGAAAACTCCAGAACCTGGGGCTGGGGTGGGGGAGAGAAGGAGAAGGGAGGCAGGGAGAGAGGGAGATAGCGAGAGAGAGAAGACATTCAGCTAGTCCAGAGATGGAGAACTCAGCAACCCCAAACTCATAAAGAAGAGTTTGAAAGACCTTGAAGAGTGATCACAGACCCGGGAACACAAACCCCTAAAACAAAAACAAAAGGAAACCCAGTGCTGAGAAAGATCCCGATGCAAACAACTGAAAAGACCCTAAAGAGATGTATCTCAGAGACAAACTCCAACCCAGAGACAGATCTCGGAGAGACCCTCCCCCAACCTCAGAGAGATAGGTATGAGAGAAGTCTCTCATCAGCCTGGGCCAGGCCCAGTCTTGCCCACACAGCTGCCCAGAGACCCCAAACCCTGGGGGCAAGAGGAAGACTGGGTAGGGGGAGTGGCAAGAGGCTTTCCCTCTGCGTCTTCCTCCCACCTCTCTCCTTTCATTGGTCCCCTCTCTCTATTTTTGGGTCACAGGATGTGCTTGGGCCCCAGGGAGGCTATGTAGGGCATGTCCTGGCTCCTAGGGGAATGGGTTAAGGGAAGGAGACCCAAAGCTGCAAGGGAGATCAGTCCTGGAGAAGAGCAGAAAAGAGACAAAAGGACCATCCCTACTTCCTGGCGTCCTCTCCATATCCCCAAGCTGCAGCCTCCTTCTCTCCTCCCAGGTTCACAAGTCTGTCTCCAGCGTCGGGCTCTCAAGTTCACCAGGCCGAGGCGCCCGGAGCCCCATTCTCGTCATCCCCTCCCAAGGGTCTCCCTCTGTCCTCTTACAATGCGTTTGTCCTCCCTTGGCCACCCTCTGGCCTTGCCATGCCTGCCTGGTCACTCCCCCCCACCCGGGGACAGCTGGCTTCGGATTACCATTGTTCACTCCCCAACCCAGGCATGTGTCAGTCCTAACCAAAAAGGCAGGGGGCGCTCCCTCCATCCCCCGAGGTTCGGCCTTCTCAGACCCTCCCACTCCTTTGGGCCTCGGAACAGTGTGGGGACCGAAGGGAAGCACACGCCGGGGATTAAGAATGATTCCCCACTCCACCACCTGACGCATCGAGTCTGCGGGGTCTCCAGCCCCGCTTTCCGAGCGCCAGCTCTTCGTCACGTGGCCGGCAGGGCGGGCCTGCCATTGGCTCCTTCGCGCCGCTCCTTGAGATACCGCCACCCAAAAGGAAAACCGGTCCCGTCACGTGACGGTGGAACGCCGCAGCGGCTCTCCTCCGCTTGCCATTGGCCGCTTCCGGTTTACACGGAAACGGGCGGGCCGTTTCCGTACCCGGCTGCGGAGCCTTCTGTCCATTGGTCAGCTCCCCCTTCGTTCCGCCCCCACCAGGAGGCCAGGGCGAATCGAACCACGTGAGCGCCGGGATTGGCTGGTTCTGGAGTGGTGCAGGTCAGCTCGTACTGTCACGTGGTGCGCGTTGTTTTCTCATCACGTGGCTGCCGCCCAGGTAAGAAGAGGCCGCTCTTCCTGGGGTTTTGGGGTTCTCTCTCAGCGTTCTGTTTGATGTTCAGCCCTCCTCTGCCAGCACAGGCTGCATGAGGCGGGCGCGGGCCCCCGCAATCCTGCTCGGCGGAGGGGTGAGTGACCGGCCCCGACCCTTGCGGTCCTCGAAGCCCCAACCATACCACCTGCACCCAAAACCCCAGAAGTTGGCCCCTGAGGACGGAGTTAAAAAACAACAACTGAGCCATTGCCTATTTCTTCACGTTTCTCACCCAGCTTCAGGGACCCTTCCTGCAGGGTGCAGAAGAGGGAGGGCAGAGCCCGAGTGTCTGTCCAGCGAAGGGCGTCCGGGGTGCAGCTGCTTGGGGTATTGGTGCTGAGACACCGCATCCACCTGCCCCCAGGCCGCTCTGCTCCTGTCGTTGCTTTGGATGCCGGCGCTACTGCCCGCGGCCCCCCGCCTCCTGCTGCTGCCCCGCGCCCTGCTGTCCATGGCGTCAGGAAGCGCCCCGGCCCAGCCCTCGCCGGCCTCCGCCTCCGCCTACGTGCCCGGCTCTGTCTCTGCAGCCTTCGTCACCTGCCCCAATGAGAAGGTCGCCAAGGAGATCGCTAGGTGGGGACCCCAGTGTGGAGAGGATGACCGCGAAGGTAGAGCTGGGGGTGCTGGAGGAGCGAGCTTTCCCGCTGCTTCCCGCCCGCCCCGGCTTGGGAAACCTGTCTCCGGGCGGCTGTCCATGTGGACACCCGGGGCGTGGGGCGCTCTGAACGGGGCTCTCTTCACCTCCAGGGCAGTGGTGGAGAAGCGCCTGGCGGCCTGCGTCAACCTCATCCCACAGATTACATCCATGTGAGTCATGGGAGCCCGGGCTCGCTTCATTTGGGGGCTGACTGGCCCTCACTTTCCTTGAGGGGAAGCCTTGGCTCCTGCAGCTCTCTCCCTGACCTTTGCAGTTACGAGTGGAAAGGCAAGATCGAGGAGGACAGCGAGGTGCTGATGGTGAGAGCCATTTCCACACCCACAAAACCTCAACCCTCTGACCCCCTGGACTCCCCTCCCTCACAAGATCCTGAAAACCAATCCCACCCGTGGGTTTAACCATGTTTTTCTTCACCCCTTAGATGATTAAGACCCAAAGTTCCTTGGTTCCAGCTTTGACAGATTTTGTGCGGTGAGAACCAGGAGGTGGTGGGGTGGGGGGGGTGGGACTAGTCTGAGGCCAAGGGTCCCTTTGGGCAGTCTTCGAGCGACACCTTCCCCATCTTTCTGCAGCTCTGTGCATCCTTATGAAGTGGCCGAGGTGATCGCGTTGCCTGTGGAGCAGGGGAACTCCCCGTACCTGCGCTGGGTGCGCCAGGTTACAGAGTCGGTCTCCGACTCCAGCCCAGTCCTACCGTGACGAGCCCTGCTCTTGCTGTCCCTTCAGACTTCAACACCCTCTGATTTCCAGGGGGTGACCGGCCGCAAATAAACCCTGTCTTTTGTTCTTTCTGCCCTCTGTCTGTTCTTGTCACGACGTGAGTTTGGCTGGAAGGCTGGCAGTGCTTCCAGTGCCCGTGTTCTCCTCTCTCAGACCCACTCAGCCGCTAGATTTGCTTATCTTTATTTCAGTCATACAGAGTCCGGGATCCTTGATCATCCCTCCCCTCCTCAGTCTCAGTCCCCAGGGGTTAAATAATTTTTAAAAATATTTTAAAAGCTGTAACAAAATAACATCAAAGGCAATAGGAAGAGGAATGGGAGAAAGGTCAGAAATCATGAAAGGAGTAGAGAAGAGAGAGCCTCTTTTCCACCCCCCACCTGGATTCCACCTGGACAGTAGGGAGAACTGGCCCCTACCTCTCCAGGTACATTGCCTCCGGAGGTGAGGTCAAAGGTCAGGGTATGAAAGTGCCGGTGTGGGGGAATGGGGAAGCGGGCAGAGGCAGGCTGTTCAGAAGATGCCCCCACCTCCCCACTCAACCAGGTACTGCACAGAACCATCAGGCCGTACTCTCCGAGCAAGGACCCGGACAGGGTCCCCTCGGGACAGATAGCCAACCCCGCCTCGGACACCTCCCCCAGTCCCAGGGGACAAACCGCGGCACAGGGCTGAGGGTGCTGAGCGTCTGGGAAGACCTGGGGAAGGGGCTGGGACTGAGGAAGACGAGGCAGTCATTGAGTGGGGGCTACTTTTAGGGATGTCTGCGGGGAAACCAACGTGAAGTTCCAGGGGTGACCTAGGGCGAGAAGGCAGTTGTGAGTCCAGCCAGACACTGGTAATGAGTGAAGAAGTGACGAGACTGGCGACCTAAGAACAGGCGAAGGGGTGGAATCTCACCTGTCTGGGGGCTCGCCATCCCCAGAGGTCCCTGCGGTGCTGGCAGAGGGGTGGAAGGAAGCAAACATCCGGATGGGACTGCTGGGGATGGGGACGGAGAAAAGTCAGGACCTCAAGCCAGGGGGTTCTCCCCCTGAAACGGCAGAGCTCAGCCACGATCCCAGAGGAACCCCCATCCTGGGGACGAGGTATCGGCTCTAGAAATCTCTCTAGGACAAGAAGTGGGAAGCCCAGGGGGAGAGGGGAAAGGGTCCTGGGTGAAGAAGTCCAGAGGACGTAGACAATCAGAGCGGAGGTTCTAAGGGAGCATGTCTGGTTGGAGGGGCGGAGCACTGACCTGGGCAGGCAGCGGGCATCTGTGGGCCGGAAGTTGTAGCCGCTGCTGCCCTGGTAACTCTGGTTAGGGCTGGGGGGTGGTGGAGACACTGAGGCCTAGAAGTAGGAGCAGAAGACAGAGCTAACCCTTGATTCCTTCTCACTCCAGCTCTTGCCCCCCCTGGGGGTCCCCATCTCTGTACCTGAAGTGCCCTCTGCAGAGAGTCCTGCTCCCTCTGCTCCTGGGGCTCTGGCTGATGGCGCAGTGCTGGGGGAGGCCCCAGCTCCTCCATCTTCCCCTTCTGCCTCCTCAGGGACTCTGGCTCCGGCCTCCGGCGCTTCCCCAGGGGACGTGAGACCCCTCCCCCAGGGCCCTGCCCTGAAGGGAAGCTGTAAGAGGCCTCCTTATCCCCCCAGCCCCCTCCCGGACACCCCAAAGACCTCCCCATCTCCATATATATCTCCAAATTCACACCCTGAGGACCTCCCATCCCCCCTGGACCAGTGACCTGGTGGGCGATCCATCTCCAGTGGTGGACTCCACAGGAGGAGGGATCCGGGCATGGAGACCAAACAAGCATTTCCTCTTCTTAATTTCCCTCCCTGAAATGAAACTGGGGTGAGGAGAGAAATGACACAGTCAGTGCGATGGAAAAGGGCCCCTCTCCTGCTATTGCTCAATCCTCTGAAGAGACGACCCTCCAGGTGGTGGCAGGACCCTCCTCCCAGGCGCCCATACCCACATCTCCATCTCCTCCTGAGCCTCCTTCAGCTTACCGGTCCTTGTGGCTGTTGAGTGCCGAGAGGAGCTTGGAGGAACGTTCTCCCTTGGGGGTGTCTGAAAGCTGGGGAAGGAGAGGGAACACGAGGTCAAAGAAGCAGTCATTCCCTCCTTCCCCATTTTCATCACTACTTCAACCTGCCGTCCAAAGCTTCGCCACCCCTCACCTCCCCGAGGAGCAGGCTGTCCCAGTTCTCAGAGGTGAAGGGGAGGATCTCACGGTCAAAATCAAAGTATTTCTTCTTACAGCAGACGCTGAGATGGTAGAGGACGAGGTGGGCCACGTCCACCCTGGAGAAACAGGGAGCTGTCACAGCTGTGGGAGCATTACAAAAGGCAGGGGCATCCCAAGTGGGTAGCCAGGGCAGGCAGGGTGGAAAATGGGGTGCCGAGAGAGGAGTTACCACGGGGTCAAGCTCACCAGCGAAGCTGGAGCCTCCGGACCTTCTCGGGTCCCCCCCGGCACACACAGCATTCAAACTCGTAGAACCTGGATGAGCGAGAAGGAGAGAGCACCCCTTACACGGGACAGCTACGGCCCGCCACGACGGCTCAGAGCAAGGCCGGGTGAACAGTGAGGAGCACTGCAGAGGGAGCCAGAGAGCGGATCTGAGAGGAGATGCGCAGGTGTGGGGGGACGGAGGGGCGGCAGGAGAGTCCGCCGGGTCTCACCTGTCCCCGTAGAGGAGGGGCTTGCTCAGACACTGGGTGCAGGCCTCGTGAAACCACTGCAGGCAGCTGCGGCATTGCAGCATCTTCAGGTTCCACCTGAGGGGACACACGCGACCTGATCCCCAGAGCGCGGCCCGAATGCCCTGAACCCTGCTCACCGCCCACTGCCACCCCCCCACCCTGACCTTTCTCCTCCGTGCCCTGGGATTTCCCGCAACACCACACCCACAGCGCACCTGTTCCTGAACTCCCCTCCCCCGCAGTTACTCACTCCCCAGGACCACCGCAGTAACAGTAGCTCTGCTGCCGGTTGCTCAGGTGCCCAGCGTCCCAGTCCAGCCCCTTTAGTCCATATGGCAGAGAGAGCTTCATACCCAGCATGGCCCGGGCATAGGGGCCCTTCTTCAGTGCACCCCCCCTCTGTAGAGAGACCAGGCAGGCTGCCTCAGAGGGCTGGGGAGAGGAAAGGGCCAGGAGAGGTCGTGGGTAGAGGGTTCCAATGGAAGGAGCCTTTACCTTGGTGGCGATGGCAAAGACGCACTGGCGGCAGACCCAAGACATGCCGTCTCCCTCTCCCGGGGCTGGGGCCCTTGGAACGTGGCAGTCCTGGTGATAAGCTGAACAATGATACTGATATTAGAGCCCTTACTGAATTGTAAACCTGTGTGTACCAGGTACTGGGAGAGGAAGAGTCTTATCTACCTCATTGAATCATGGGCCACCGTCCTGTTTGGGGGAGGGTATTATCCTGATTTTACAGGTGAGGGAACTGCAGCTCCTAGAGATTAAGAGACTTGCCCAAGGTCATACGGTGAAGAAAGAAGAGTATCTGAACCACCCCCTTCCTGCAAAGCTCACACATCCACCTTCCATGCCTGTCTCTCCCTGATTTGGAAAGGGAGTGAGGGTACAGAGGACACTGGCCAGAGCAGTGGCTTTGGGACTCAGGCCAGAACAGGTGGCATAAGGACCAGTTCAGGTGGGGAGGGTCCGAGGCAGCCTGCAATGCCCAGAGCAAGCTGGACCATTCAGGGTCCTGTCCTCTCACCGTGGCGGCACTTCTCACAGCTGACCAAGCGGTTCCCAGGGACCACAGTCTCCGAGCGACAGACACAGCAGAGGAGTTCCTCCCCAGGGAGCGCAGCTGCGAGGGAACACAGGGTTAGGGGGGGACCTGTCCTTAAGCCCCTCTCAGTCCCCAAGCCAGGTTTCTGTCTTCTGGGGGATGCAGACTCCCGGGCCTCTAGGGTCTCACCAGGGCTAATGTCTTTCCATAGAACCAGAAACTGGGAGTCATCCTCAAACTGGACCAGACACACCTCCCGAGCACTGTCCACCTGGAACGGGTGAGCACAGAGGGTGAAACAGGAATCAGGACGAGATCAGGGGGACCGCAGAAAGGTGACAGGTAAGAGGCCAAAGGTCTTACCTTTTTGACAGTCCCCAAGTATAGCAGCCCATCTGTCCATCTGGCCAGCACATCTTGACCCTCCCAAAGTCGGGGCCTGGGGCCTGACGTGGGAGCAGGGGAGGCTGGGTCCCAGAGTGGGGGGGCACCAGAGCGGCTCAGCCGGGGGGGCTGTGCCATTGCATCCTGGGGGGCCTAGCCAGAAGTAAAATGGGAAGAGGTTATGAAAGCTGAGAAACGCTCCTTTTTTTCTCTGCCTGTTTCCATGTCAAGGACTCAAGCAGCTGCGCGCCCAGTCTCCAAATCCCTGAGACGCCTGGACAGGAAACCACTCAGCACCCCTCCTGAGCTTCCTGACTCCAACCAGCACTCCCAACGATGGTGACTGGGTTTCCTCCCGCTAACCACCCCCTCCCCCCCAACCTAGTTCTCTAGTCTCCCAGCTTCCGGAACTCCCCTGGGATGCTATATCCTGGCCTTGCGATCTGGACAGAAATGATGGCTGCAGGAGCAAAGGTTACTACTCCGTCCCTACTCTCACCTCCTTCTGCTGTTCAGAGGTATCTTAATTGGGGTGCTGTTACCCGGAGATGTATTTGGGGACCTTTTTTGGAGGTGTTTTCCAGAGTAGAAACAGCTGCCTCCCCGGGCCCGCGTGTCTCATTCGAAACAATCATCCGGGTGCCAGGTTATGTCAGGTCACCCTCAAATTCGGGGCTCCCCGCTCTCGGGTTAGATAACTTCCCTGAGTGCCCCGGGAGGGGGGCGTGTCCCCGTCCCGGTCTCTACTCCCCAGGACCACGAGCCCAACAGGGGACTTGAGTCGGCCCAGCCCGACCCGACGCCGGGTCTGGGAGGCTCTCCCGCTCGCGCCCTGCGCGCCGACCCCCGGCTCCCTGCCGCCCCCCCTCCCACGAACGTCTCCCGCCGCCTCCTTACCAGTGACAGCTGGGGCCGCCGGGAGCCGGGCAGAGGCAGACGTGGGAGACCGAGGCGAACCCCCCACGCGGGGAGGGCACGCCTGGGCGTCGGGGGGGCGTGCAGGCTGAGGCCGGGGGGTCCCCAGGCCCAGCCCCTTCGTCCCGGCGGCTCTGGGGCGTATGACGCAGCAGCCAAAGCAGCGGCAGCGGCAGGAGGAGGCGGCCGGGGGAAGGAGGGGAGGAGAGGGGAGGGACGAACCGGCTCAGGGGGAGGGTGGTGGGAGGGGAGCACCGGGGGGAAGGAGGAGCCGGGGGGCGTGGGGGCGGGCACCACCTCACCCCACCTCCCTCACCTCCACCAGGCCTGGAGGGCACCGAGCTGGCGGCGGCCGGACTGAGGTTGGGACGGACGGTCGGTCGGATCCGGCGGGAAGGAGAATCCCCTTGCCCCTTGCCCCGAAGGGAGACTCGCTCTGGGGGCAGGAGGGAATCCCCCCTCCCGGCAGCCCGTCTCCGGACTGGCCCCAGCCCCGTGCCACATCCGTTAACTGCCCCCGCACCCTCCATGGTCACTCCAAGTCCCGCCCCCAGCCCGCGACCCCGCCCTCCAGTCACCGTGCCTTTTGCCCCCGCCCCGCCCTCTCCCCTCGCGTGCCCCGCCCTCCTCTCCCGCCTTTGCCCCGGCCCCACCCTCCCGGTGGCAAGTTGTTTTCCCCCGCGCTTCTGCGCACGCGCGGCCCCTCCCGCGTCGGCACCTGGGAGGACCGAGCCCCGCCTCGCCCGGGCGGCGGCTTGCGGCCGTGGCGTGAGGGCGTCGTGGGCGTGCGTCTGGTCCCGCGCTCCCTGGGCAGGGGTGCGGACCAGCGCGGCTGGCACCGAGGCAGTGACGCCATGCAGAGCCAGCCAATGGGCAGCGGGCAGAGCCAGCCCTGGCCGTTCGAACGGGAAGGCAGGGAAAGGGCGGGAGGGAAGAGCCAGCAGTTACTGGAAGGGTGAGCCACCACCCCCCCCCCCCCGCGTCCTTGGCCTCCGGTTCCCACCTTGACGGGGCTGGGGTTGGGGGCTGTGGCGAGGGAAACAGCCAGCGGGCACACCCCTACGACAGGGGCGGGTACAGGAGCTAAAGGTCACGCAGGCTCTAGGTGAGGACCACGTGTCTGCGAGAGGAGGCTCCCCTGCAGCACACAAATGCTGGATAGAGTGGACAGAGCCCCAGTTCCCGTCTTGACGGATAACGAAAAATAACTCCTTTCTTGGGCAACTGCTAACAAAACCTTTATTTAAAAAAAAAAAAAGCACAAAAAACTTTTCTTTGATAGGCCCAGGTAACTGCACCCCACCACCACCACCCTATAAAGCATCTCCAGCCCCCTCCCACCCCTAGATGATCTGGATCTGTCTTCATTTCCTGTTGGCCTGGGCAGTACCAATAACACACTGGTTCACCTGTGGGCAGGGGGGTAGAGACAGACAGGATTAAAAAGTTTTCAGAGTAACCAAGAGGCCTGGTTTCCAGATATCGCCCCCAGCCCCCACTAATAGGGCTGCCCTCAGAGACTGCCGAAGGAAGGGCTCTGAAGGCAGGTGCACGCTGATCTCAGCTAGGGTTGGTTCTTATGCCCCTAGGCATGCTAGGTCTGAAAAGGCCTGAGAGGGGATGGAGGCCTCGCACAGAAGCAGAGACAGAAGAAGCTTTCGGACCACAGTTTAGAGAGCCCAGAGCCCTCCCATCACTAATGTGGATTAAGTTGGATAGAACGATACTCATTAAGGGACCAAGGCTCCCCGCAAAGGAATGATTTCTAATCTAGGGCAGGAAATGGACAAGATGACCCTGGAATAAAGACTCCTGGAGACTAGTCTAAAGGACACAGGAGCTAATTCGAAGGAGCACACACTGGACAAAGATGGAGCTATAGAAACGACAAAATTATAAAATTACCATTTTAACACTCCCTAATGAAATATCAGACATGGGTATTATTACTGCTTGATAAAAATCACTAGGTGAAAAAGTTGATGGGGATTTTTTTTATGGATACATCAGGCTGACAACATCCAAATGGAATGATCAATATTTGTGTCATTAAAAGTGAAATAACTAGGTATTAGGTGCCTCCTGACATGCTGCAATAGAAAGCATGCCACCCCATGTAAGTTTTCTTGCTAATAAATCTAAACCTGCCTGACCAGGCAGTGGCACAGTGGATAGTACATTGAACTGGGACGCAAAGGACCCAGGTTTGAAACTCCAAGGTTGCATGCTTGAGTGCGGGCTCATCCAACTTAAGTGCAGGGTCACTGGCTTGAGCGTGGGATCATAGACATGACCCCATGGTTGCTGGCTTGCGCCCAAAGATCACTGGCTTGAAGCCCAGGGTCACTAGCTTGAGCCCAAGGTCATTTGGCTTGAGCAAGGGGTCACTCGCTCTGCTGGAGCCCCCCCCCCCCCAGGTCAAGGCGCATGAGAAAGCAATCAATGAACAAGTAAGGTGCAACAACGAAGAGTTGATGCTTATCATCTCTCTCCCTGTCTGTCCCTATCTGTCACTCTCTCTGTCTCTCTTGCTTTACTAAAAAAGAAAAAGAAATCTAAACTTCATTTAAATCTAACAACAAAAATTATGGAGGAAAGAGGAAGCCCAACCAAAATCCAAAATCCAGTTATTCTATAGGACAAATGACCCTATTTCTTCAACAAATAAATGCCATCAAAGGGGATGGAGTTACTGTAGATTAAAAGATATTTAAGAGATAATTTCAACTAAATGATATAAATGGCCCTTGCTTTTTTTTTTTTTTTTAAGTGAGAGGAGGGGAGATAGTGAGACTCCCGCATGTGCCCTGATGGGGATCCACCCAGCAACTTTGTCTTGGGCCAATGCTGGAATCAACAAGCTATTTTTAGCACCTGAGGCTGAGGCATTGGGACGAACGGAACTATCCTTATCACCCACCCAGGCCAACACTCAAACTAATGAGCCACTGGCTACGGGAGGGGAGGAGGGAGAGAAGGGGAAGAGAAGCAAATGGTCACTTCTCTTGTGTCCCCTGACCAGGAATCAAACCTGGGACGTCTATATGACGATAGTAGATCCACTAAGCCAACCAGGCAGGATTTCGATCCTGATCAGAACAAGCCTAATGTATGAAAGACATTTCTGGGACAATCAAGTGACATGTAATATAAACTGGGTATTAGAGGATATTAAAGAGTTCATGTTGTTTAGTGTTAATGATATTGATATAACTTTATCTGAATTACTAGAAAGCAAGGGAAATCCTAATCAAAGCAGGTCAGGTCGGGGTGCTCCAGGCGGCTACTTCCAGACAGCAACAAAGGCTGAAAGTCCAAATGGAGCAGAAGGGTACACCTGATCAGAGACCCTAAATAAAGCCAGAACCCATTGCTGGGCTATAGCCTCAGAAAAATTAATAACCAGTGAAAAAAAATGACCCTTAGAGGCAGACAGTAAGCAAGTTTCTGACTTAGTTCTGGAGAAGGGACCGTAAGTCTCCAGGAGAACGCATGGCCGTGGCCACAGCTAAACCTCCTGGGGTTTGGGGTCTGAACTCACATTAGCTTGGAATGGTCTGAAAAACCTCTTAAGTCTCTTTTGATCCAGCAATCCCATGTCAAGGAATCCTTCCCTAGATAGTTAAGTAACTAAACAAGTAGAAAATGACAAGGTTTGTCAACATGGCCTTGTTTGTAAAAGGGTGGAAACTACCCAAGTGACCAGTAGAGGGAACTGGTGGATAAACTTTGGTCCATCCACACCGTGTAGTCCTGGGCTGATGTAAAAACAATGGAATGATCTGTGTGCTAGTGAAGAGTAATCTTGAGGCTGTCTTGTTAAATAACACAAGCCAGAATAATACATATATATATGAGGAAGAGAAAGGGAGAGAGATAGATGTCTTTTATATAAGGAGGAAGGGAGTAAGCACATGCCTGCTCCTTTGCATTTGGAAAAGGAAACAGAATAAGTCAAATGGTAAATGATAAAAGTGACAGGTGGGGAGGATAAGGTGGATAGGCTGGTGTGTAGTTTTCTATGCAGTTTTGACCTTTACCTTTTATTTTTTAATTTTTCCATTGAGCCACCAGGCCAGGGCTTTAACTACCTATTTTTAAAAACTTAAAAATGGACCCTGGCCAGTTGGGTCAGTGTTAGAGCGTCGGCCTGGCGTGCAGGAGTCCCAGGTTCGATTCCCGGCCAGGGCACACAGGAGAAGCGCCCATCTGCTTCTCCACCCCTCCCCCTCTCCTTCCTCTCTGTCTCTCTCTTCCCCTCCCGCAGCCAAGGCTCCATTGGAGCAAGGTTGGCCCGGGTGCTGAGGATGGCTCTGTGGCCTCTGCCTCAGGCGCTAGAATGGCTCTGGTTGCAACAGAGCAACGCCCCAGATGGGCAGAGCATTGCCCCCTGGTGGGCGTGCCGGGTGGATCCCGGTTGGGCGTGTGCGGGAGTCTATCTAACTGCCTCACCGTTTCCAACTTCAGAAAAATACAAAAAAAAAATTTTTTTTTTAAATAATAATAAAAACTTAAAAATGGGCTTGGCTGGTTGGCTCAGTGGTGGAACATCGGCCTGGCATTTGGAAGTCCTAGGTTCGATTCCTGGCCAGGGCACAGAGGACAAGTGCCCATCTGCTTTTCCACCCTTGCCCCTCTCCTTTCTCTGTCTCTCTCTTCCCCTCCCGCAGCCAAGGCTCCATTGAAGCAAAGGTGGCCTGGGGGCTGAGGACAGCTCCATGGCCTCTGCCTCAGGCACTAGAATGGCTCCGACTGCAGCATAGCCATGCCCCTTGGTGAGCATGCCAGGTGGATCCCGGTCAGGCGCATGCGGGAGTCTGTCTCTCTGCCTTCCCACTTCTCACTTCAGGAAAAAAAAAAAAACAACTTAAAAATGGCCCCGGCCTGTTGGCTAAGTGGATAGAGCATTGGCCTGGCATATGGACATCCCAGGTTCAATTTCCAGTCAGGGCACACAGGAGAAGCAACCATCTGGTGCTCTGCCCCTCCCTCTTCCTATTCTCTCCCTCTTCCCCTCCTACACTCAGTGGTTCATTGGTTGGAGCATTGGCCAGGGTACTGAGGATAGCTTGGTTGGTTGGAGGGCGTCAGCCCCAGGCACTAAAAATAGCTTGGTTTATTCAAGCATCAGGGGGTACTGGATGGATCCTGGTCAGGGTGCATGCAGGAGTCTTACTATTTCTCTTCTTCTCACTTAAAAAAAAAAACAACTTAAAAATCCCCCAAAACCAACAGTTAAAAATCAATTTAGGTGGGTCCATGCTGCTGATGTTTAGCTAGTATAAATCCTTTCGGGTTGGATGTGCCCCTGGTCACAGAAGGACAGAAAGGGTCCAGGGTCTGGGGTCGGTAGTAACTGCACCTTGGAGGCAAAGCGTAGGGAGTTGAGAGTCTCAGAGACGTTCTCTTCCAGCGGGGAAATGTTCACAAACATGAGCCTGTGGAAAGAACAGGGGACCAAACCCCAGCATTAATGTCCAGGTGGAGCCTGGACCACGTCTCCATTTCCCCTTACCACCCCTGACCCCAACAGTACAGCGCCCCCATAAGATCCCTGCGCCTGTCCCTTTCACTCACATCTTTGCGCTCCCACCCAGAGAGTTCTGTAGCAGATAGGTGAGCTTGCTGTTCCGGTACGGCACGTGGGACTCCTGGAAGGTGGATGCGGTCAGGTGATTCAGACTAGACAGGGTTCGGCGGGGTCAGCTCCACGTCCCACCTGCCCAGCCCTATGCCCACCTTGTTGCTCAAGGCCATGATGACCAGCCCCAGTGTGGACAGGCTGCTGTTAATGGCCTGTGTCTCCCGAAGACGTTCCCGCTCCCCAGGACCGAGGGCTAAGCCAGGGTCTAGCCGCTCACTCCCGGCCAGGTCCACAAGGTTGAGGGGGGCCCCGCACTGTAGGCCTCGTCCAGCGTGCTCCCCAGAGATCTGCAGCTGGAACACGCTGTGGCTGCGTGACGACCGCTCGTTCTGGGCGGTGCGGGCCACAGCCCGGTTCTGGCGGGCCAGCTGGAGCAGAGCCTCCACCTGTGGAGGGGAAGAGTGGGAGGCAAAGGCAGACAGGGCAATGTCAGGAACGGCGTGAGTGACAGCCAGCACCTGCCCTAGGGAAGCCTTCCTTCCAGCCAGTGAAGAGACAAGTAAAATGCACAACGTGTCTGAGAGTACTAAGGCGCAGAATAAAAAACAGAAAAATACGGAGTGGGTGAAGGCGAGGGTGAGTGGTGGTGGGGGCAGTTTTAGACAACACAGCCAGGTCCCAAAACAGAGAGGGAGCAAGCCGTTCCAGAAGAGGGACGTTCAGGTGAAGGAACGAGCAAGCACAGGGACGCTGACATGGGACAAGTGTGACTAGAGGAACAAGGAATGGGCCAGGAGGCCGACAAGGGCTGGCGGGCAGTGAGTAAGCAGTAGCAGGTGAGGCCTGAGAAGCAGTGGGCAGGGGGCCGACGACAGCCCGTCAGCAGGGGCCTCTCTGCCCTGACGGCCAGTGGCTGCGGCAGATCTGCCCCACAGCCCCCCCCCCCCAAGCTGAAAGTGACACTGCCCCTCACACCTCCCCTTCCCTTCCTCCTTTGTTCTCCCGCCCCTCCTCCCCCTCCTCCACCTGTCTCCCATCCACGCCTCCCTGTCCATCACAGCACCGTGGGCACTCACCTCTCGCTCACAGGAGACAGGAACATAGCGGGCATTGGTGACGGTGAGCTCCTCGCTCCCGGGTCCCGCCCGGTGGATCTCGCAGTCTCCGCCCTGGCCTTTCCGCGCCCTGGTGGCCAGGAGGTCTCGGACGGTCTCGTTGTAGATCTCCACGTAGCTTGCCACAAAGCTGTAGGTCCAGCCCTGGCTACTCAGCTCCTGGGCCACAGAGAACAGGTGCCGCAAGGCCCGCGGGATCAGCCCTTCCACTTGGGGGTCTCCCCCGGGCCCACCCTCCATTGTGAAGGTCTTGCCGCTTCCTGTCTGGCCATAGGCAAAGATGCACACTGGGTAGCCATCCAGAGCCGACTGGACAAGCATGGCAATCTCCTCAAACACTTCGTCCTGTCCGCTCCCCGGCGGGAAGACCCGGTCGAAGGAGAAGTCGTGGCGGGTGGGTGGAGCGGGCGCCCCACTCAGGGTCCCACGCCGCTCATCAGACCGAAGGAGGCTGAGGTGGGTGGGAGGATCCAAGGGTCCAGCGGGGCCGGAGGGAAACAGCAGAAAGCCAGGGGGCGGGGCGGGCTCCCCTGGGAGGACTGGGCGGACCCGGCAGAACACCCGGATGTTGCCTTTGAGCTCCTGGAGCTGGTTGTGCAGCCGCCGGCGCTCCATCTCCAGCCCATGGAGCTGCTCTCCCCGCTCGGCCAGTGTGACCGCCTGGGCGGCTGTCGCCTCGCGCAGGGACGCCACCTCCGCCTGGCTGCCGGACAGAGCTGCTTCTGATGCCTGCAGCCTCCTCTGCCCAGAACAAAACAGACACAGAGGGTGAGATCAACCGAGAATCGGGACAAGCCGTGATGGGTGGGGGCAGAGGTGGGGCGGCCCTGCCCTCAAGGACTTCACAGTCTGGCAAAGAAGGAGATACCAAATTTCTCCATGCTTACGACGCGCCCATGTAGAAGATGCACCTTAATTTGGGGACCCGAAATTTGAAAACAATGTATTACCTAAAGTTACTATTTTTTTTTTTTGGTGGCAGGGATAGACAGGGACAGATAGACAGGAAGGGAGAGAGATGAGAAACACAATTCTTCATTGCAGCTCCTTAGTTGTTCATTGATTTCTCATATGTGCCTTGACCGGGGGGCTACAGCAGACCGAGTGACCCCTTACTCAAGCAAGT
The DNA here is from genome assembly GCF_036850995.1 of Saccopteryx leptura. Classification (NCBI taxonomy): domain Eukaryota; kingdom Metazoa; phylum Chordata; class Mammalia; order Chiroptera; family Emballonuridae; genus Saccopteryx; species Saccopteryx leptura. The sequence goes on from NC_089503.1 coordinate 386,289,932, forward strand.
GACCTTGGGCTCAAGCTGGTGAGCCTTGCTCAAACCAGATGAGCCCGCGATCAAGCTGGTGACCTCAGGGTCTCGAACCTGGATCCTCCACATTCCAGTCCGACGCTCTATCCACTGCGCCACCGCCTGGTCAGCCAACCTAAAGTTATTGAACTCAAGTTTTATTAATCATAAAATTCATACAACTCCTCCTCATTACTGTCAAAACTCCCATCCATTAGCTTGTCCTCCTCTGTGTCTGATGACAGATCACTGTCTTCAACAATGAGCACAAAAACAAGCGCGAAAAAGTGGGAAATGCAGGTAAAAAGCCCCACAACCACTGTATAAGACACACCGTTTTTAAAACCCAAAGAGCTGTGTCTTACACATGGGGAAATACGGTAAGAAAATCGGAATCATGGTATCAGAGTAGGGGGTGCGATGGGCTTATCCAGAGGGGGCCCAGGAAGATGGTGTCCAGGCGGACACCCAGACATACAGGAGCGAACAAGGGAAGGACGGAGCACAGAAAGAACATTCCAGAGAGGGAAGCGCATGTGCAAAATCCCGAAATGAGTCTTCTGAGACCACAAGTATTCAATGGAGTTGGTACTCACTCACCAAGGGGTTGAGTGGCCACAAGAAGAGGGAAAAAGAGCAAGCGCAAACGCTTTTTTAAAATTGAACTTGTTGGGGTGGCAATGGTTAATAAAATGATGTGGGTTCAGGCCCTGTCCGGTTTGCTCTGTGGTAGAGCGTCGGCCTGGCGTGCAGGAGTCCCAGGTTCGATTCCCGGCCAGGGCACACAGGAGAAGCGCCCATCTGCTTCTCCACCCCTCCCCCTCTCCTTCCTCTCTGTCTCTCTCTTCCCCTCCCGCAGCCGAGGCTCCATTGGAGAAAAGTTGGCCCGGGCGCTGAGGATGGCTCTGTGGCCTCTGCCTCAGGCGCTAGAATGGCTCTGGTTGTGGCAGAGCATCGCCCCCTGGTGGGCGTGCTGGGTGGATCCCGGTCGGGCGCATGCAGGAGTCTGTCTGACTGCCTCCCCATTTCCAACTTCAGAAAATACAAAAAAAAAAAAAAATGATGTGAGTTCAGGTGCATAGTTCTGTAACACACACTCCGTATGTTGTGTGTTGGATGCATGGGGATTTTGGATCAGGAAAGAGAATGAGAGGGTGATGGAGCGAGGAGACACAGGTCAGAGGTCAGGGGAGCAGTGGAAACAGTGGGGTGGGGTGGGTGGAGTGGGGGCTGAGGAAGGCTGGGACAGGGGGAGGGTGGGGAGAGACACCTGGGGGGAGGAGGAGCGGGGTCTGGGAAAAGCGGCCCTCACCTCCTGCTCCTCCAGCCGGGCGGCCAGCTGCCTGCGCTCCTCCTGCAGCCCCAGCTGCTCCTTCTGCAGCGCCTGCACGAGGCTCTCCTGCGTGCCCAGCCGCTCCTCCAGCTCCAGGACCCGTGCACTCAGGGTCCCCAGCTGCTGCTGCCCGTGCTCAGCCTGGGCCCGTACTCGGGCCAGCTCCCCCTCCAGTGTCCTGCGCTCTGCGCCCAGGGCTGTGGCCTGCTGCTGAGCCTCCCGGAGCTGGGCCCGGAGCTGCTGGTTCTCCTGGTCCAAGGTCTGAGTCCTCTCACGGCAGCCTTTCAGCTCTGCTTTTAGGTCACACAGCTGACCCTTTAAGTCCCAGGCGGGGCGTTTGCCAGGTTTCTTCCCTTCCGGCTTGGGAGAAGCGGCTGCTGCTGAGTGGGCACAGAAAGGGCAGAGGTCGGGGAAGTCCCCGTCCTCCACCCCACCTCCCTCCGAGCAGCTAAGGGCCTCCACACCTGACAGGGAGGAGACCAAACGGGTCCTTCCGCCTACTCACCACCACCTCTGCCTTATCCCAGCCTCTCACCCAACACTTGTGTTTGTCACCTACTGCCAGGCTTCTGGGCAGGAACAGCAGGGCCTGGCTTCCGATTCTTCAACACTAGAGCGTTGGGGAGATGATGTCAGGAATTCTAGCCCAGCGACCTGTGCCTCCTCCTTCTCCCTCTCACGTACCCACAACCCTTCTAATCCAGCTCAAAGGGCTACTCACCTGCGGCGACAGCTGTGGAACACCGGGGTCCAGTCCTCTTGGGGACTTTGGGAGCTGCCAAGAAAGGCGGGAGGAAAAAGAGCCATCAGTCTCAGGGAGGCATGCACCCCGGCTGCACCGGGGCAGAGGACTTGCTTTTACTGGGGATTAGAAATGGGGTAACTTCCCACTTCCCCTCCATCTGGCCTGGGACCAGCCATGACTGAACTTGCCAGGAAACAAGCTGGACGGAGGGAAGCAGAAAGAACAGGGGACAGAACCAGATGGAAAGTACGCTTCATCTGTATCAAAGAAAGGTTGTAGAACACGTTGTATTGCTTGACTATCCACAGAATATTGCTGGAAGGACACACGGTGGCCCCTGGGGAGGGAACTGGGTGGCTGCGGGACAGAGGTAGGAGGGAGACTTTTCAAAAGTGTAACTTTTGTGCCTTTGAAATAAGTGAAACTTACCACCTATTCAAAATAAGCTAACATTGAAAGAAAAGAAGAAATCAGTCCAGAACACTGCTCTCTGCCCATCCACAGAACCCACCTGCGGTCCGGCCTTGCGCCTGGGACACGGTGGTGAGGACAGGTGCTTTGGGGTGGGACGGGGCAAATCTGGTCGCTGTGCCCAGGCCTCGTGTTCTTTTCTAGGGAAAGACAAGGAGGGGTCCACAGTCACCCTCCCTGATTAGTATACATACACGGTCTATCTCCCTCCCTCTCTCATCCGCACACGCGCGCACATACAGCTTTCCAAACCCTGCTCACCTTCTCAGGCTCCAAGACATCCTCCATCTGGTCAGGCCCCCTCTTACACCTGCTCCCTGGGAGAGGCAGCCGGGAAGGGACCTTGACCTGAGGCGTCTTCAACTCTATGTTCCCCTTCACTGCCAACAAGGGAGACCTCTGCTGGGAAAAGAGAGACACTTAAGACAACACCCTGGAGCACAAATGTCCAAAGAACTCCCCTTTTGGCCCCCAGCCTAATTCCCAACATCACCAGCAACAAGCATTCACTTTGTATCTCTTGTACCACAGATCCTGTGCCAGCCAAAAAGCACGGAATAGTGGGAGAAAATGCATAAGTGGGAGCACCTCTAAGAGAGAAGCAGGGCGGACATTGGACTTCAGGTCACCCTAAGGGTAGTACTTAAAAAAGCAAAAAGAAATAGATACTCCTTTTAGAAGGCAACTTGGCCCTGGCCGGTGGCTCAGTGGATAGAGCGTTAGCCTGGCGTATGGATGTCCCAGGTTCAATTCCCGCTCAGGGCACACAGGAGAAGTGACCATCTGCTTCTCTCCACCTTCCCCCTTCTCTCACTCTTCCCTTCCCACAGCCAGTGGCTCGACTGGTTCCAGCATGGCCCTGGCACTAAGGATAGCTCAGTGGGTAGATGCACTTCAGCTTCAAGCACTAAAAATAGCTCTGTACTCGAGCATCGGCCCTGATAGGGTTGCAGGTGGATTGGGGTGCATGCAGGAGTCTGTCATGTTATCTCCCCTCCTCTTACCTAAAAAAATAAAAGAAAAAGAAGGCAACTTAATCCTCATAGCAGCCCAGAAGAGGTGCTGTTATTAGCCTCATTTTGCAGAAGAAGGAAGGAAGGAAGGTATTAAGAGGTAAAAAAAGCTTGTCTAAGGTCACCAGCCAGTAAAAGGCAGAGCCAGGGTGAGAATCCAGTCTGATCTGGAAGCCATGTGTTTAACCATTAGACAACACTGCCTTGTCGGGCTTTGATGCTAAGCTAAGGAGGAGTTTAGGCTTTAGCTCTGCATATGTGGAAAGCTAGACAGTTTCTGATTAGGCATGCAAAAAAATGCCTTTCACATTAAATATACAATCATAAAGAACTAGAATGAGCTGTCAGCGGGCTGACTTGCATGGGAGGACTAGGAAGTGGCACGGCCAGTTTGGGGACCACACAAGCAGAAGTGCAGGTGGGGCGGCGGGAGAGAAGAGCTGCCTCCGGCCCGACCGGCGGTGGCGCAGCAGCAGCGTCGGCCTCGAAACCCCGAGGTCACCAGCTTGAGTGCAGGACCATCAACATGATCCTGAGGTCACTGGCTTGAGCAAAAGGCCACTGCCTTGGCTGGAGCTGCCCAGTCAAGACACATACGAGCCTGACCAGGCTGTGGCGCAGTGGATAGAGCATCGGACTGGGATGCCGAGGACCCAGGTTCAAGACCCCGAGGTCGCCAGCTTGAGCGCGGGCTCATCTGGTTTGAGCAAAAGCTCACCAGCTTGGACCCAAGGTCACTGGCTCGAGCAAGGGGTTACTCAGTCTGCTGAAGGCCCACGGTCAAGGCACATATGAGAAAGCAATCAATGAACAACTAAGGTGTCGCAATGCGCAATGAAAAACTAATGATTGATGCTTCTCATCTCTCCGTTCCTGTCTGTCTGTCCCTATCTATCCCTCTCTCTGACTCTCTCTCTGTCTCTGGTTAAAAAAAAAAAAAAAAAAGACACATACGAGAAGTGGTCAGTAAACAACTGAAGTGACGCAACTATGAGTTGATGCTCCTCATCTCTCTCCTCCATCTCTCTCTCCCTCTCCACTTCCTGTCTTGATCTCTCTCTCAAGAAGAGATCGAGTCAGTGCCTAGGGAAGATGTCTATGCCACAGTTACCAACCACTGTGGTTTGACTGGAACTGAGGGGTTTCTTAGGACACAGGAAACCTAGTGCCAACACCAGATCATTCCCAGGCAAACAGGGATAATCAGTCACTCTACTCCTATCTCACTGGCAGAAAAGCACCGTATACAGGCAGGTCAGCTTCCGGTTTTCACTAGAGGTCCTTTACTTCCAAGGCCAGTCTCTCTGCCCTTCAGTTCACTCCGTTCGTTCAGTGTTTACTAAGTGACAGGAAACGCCAGGGCTCTGGAGTAACAGCTGTGGTCTGCGCCCTCGGGATGCTCATGGGCGGTGGGGAAGGGAAGCATTTAAAGAGATGATGAAAACGTTACTTAGTGCGCCTGGCCTGTGGTGGCGCGGTAGATAGGGTGCTGACCTGGAACTTTGGGGTCACCAGTCTCAAACCCAGGGCTTGGCTGGTCAAGGCACACATCAGAAGCAACTACTACAAGTTGATGCTTCCCACACCTCCCCTCCCCTTCTCTCTCTCTCTCTCTCAAATCAATAAATAAAATCTTAACAAAATGAAAAATATTTTTAGGCAGTTCCTTGAGGATGAGAAAGTTGGCTTGATGAGTTTGAACCAAGAGCGTTGCAGGCAAAAAACAAGGAAGCCTGACCAGGTGGTGGCGCAGTGGATAGAGCATCGGACTGGGATGCAGAGGACCCAGGTTAGAGACCCCAAGGTCACCAGCTTGAGCGCAAGCTCATCTGGTTTGAGCAAGGCGCACCAGCTTGAGCCCAAAGTCGCTGGCTCGAGCAAGGGGTCACTCAGTTTGCGGTAGCCCCCTGGTCAAGGCACAAATGAGAAATCAATCAATGGACAACTAAGGTGCTGCAACGAAGAATTGATGTTTCTCAGTTCTCTCCCTTCCTGTGTGTCTGTCTCTACCTGTCCCTCTCTCTGACTCTCTTATCTCTGCCACACACACACACACAAAAAAAAAAAAAAAGCAAGGAAAAATCATTCAGTAATCCACTGTTGTGTTCAGCTGAGCACCGGGAAGTGCAGAGGAAGCGGGGTGGGGGCGGAGGGCTAGGGTTTGGGGGGTGAGAGCAGAGGCAGAAGTGAAGACTGGCGGTCGGCCCATGGGAAAGAGCCCGGAGTTTTCTGCAGGCAAGAGGGGACCCTACTGACTCTTTTAGTCAGGAGAATAATATGACTAGATTTGTCCTGAAAAAGCGAACTATGAGTGAAGTGAAGAATGAACGGAAGTAGAAGATGAATGGTATCAGAGGCAGGAACTGCACCATTCCTTCATCCGTCCATTCAGCAAGGACTTCTGCACTAAGATTTGCTGGAAGGCTGGCTCTGTGACAGATGTCGTTCTAGGTACTGGAGAGCCATGCACAACCAGGCTCTGCCTTCCCAGAGCTCACTGCAAAGGCAGCCCTTCCAGACTGGGGTGCCACACAACAGAACTAGCTCAGCTCTACAGAAGACAATCTATGTTCTCAGTTCCCCAAGAACGTATATAGACCTTAACATTCTAGGCGTCTAAAAGAGCAGTTGATTCAATAGAGACAGAGGATGTCTTAGGGCACTGGAGCTTAATCCTCAAGGAAATCAGTTGCAAGGGGCTGGTCTGAGTTTCAAGGGTAGAACTCTCTCTGAGAGAAGGTCAAGGAGGGGCTGTGTTACATGAAACCAAGCACAGGCGTCCCCTGTCTTATCTGCTGGACCTACCTACTAAGACCCCCAGTGGATGCCTAAAACCTCAAACAGGACTGTATCCCTATGTATATGTTTCTCCCAATACATGCACACCTATGATAAGGTATAATTTAGAGATTAACAACCACACCTAATAGGACAGTTTTGACAATATACTGTAATAAAAGTTATATGAATGGCTTTAGAGTCATTACTAAGTAAAATAGATCGACTTGAACACAGGCACCACAGTACCATGACAGTGGATCTGATAACTGAGAGGGCCACTCAGTGACGAACAGGTAGCGTATACAGGGTGGATATGCTGGACAAAGGGACAGTGTATGATACCGGCTGGATAGAACACATAGGCATGGACAGAATGGCATGCAACTTAAAACTGATGAATTGTTTATTCCTAGAATTTTCCATTTAGTATTTTTGGACTGCGATTGACCACACGTAACTGAAACCACAGAAAGCAAACAAAAACTGAGATAAAAGGGACCACTGAACTGACCTCACTAGGAGCTGCCTTGGGGGAGGGAGGGAGGGAGGGAGGGGGCAGGCAGTGAGGGAGATGGGAGTTCCCGCTGACTGCAAGATACCTGCCCTGGTTCCAAGAGTCAGGACCACAGGAGGGCGAGCTGGTTTGTTTCCTTTTGTTTTTTAATTAAACTTTTCATGTTAAAATCATTGTAGATTCACACACGTTGTAAGAAATAATACTGAGATCTAAGAGTCTCTTCGAGATCTAAGAGTCTCTGAAGGGCGAGGTTGGGAAGTTGAGCATTGGGAAAGTGACTTTGAGGCACATGTGATACAAACTGATACATTCAAGGATGTTCACAGAGCACCACTACAGAGAAACCTCTGAAACAACTGGATATCCTGGCTTAATTTTTAGTTTATTAGTGCTGTCTTTCCTTACATTAGATTTTAACACATTTGTTCTGTTCACAACAGTTCACTAGAGTGCCTAGTACAGTGTCTGCTACATGGTAGGACTCAATACAATACATTTGTAAAGGAATAATATCAGATGTCCATCGTTGGGGGAATATTTAAACTGTAATACATCCAGACCACTGGCTTCTACACAAATAAAAAGGGGGTAGAAAGGAGGTGGCATTTCCCCCCCTCCCATCTGCAGAAATGTGCACAAGGAATGCTTATTTTACCTTTGTTTAATCAAATGTAGCACGAAAACCAAATTTTTCTTTAAAATTTCCAAGGTCAGGCCCTGGCCGGTTGGCTCAGCGGTAGAGCGTCAGCCTGGCGTGCAGAAGTCCCAGGTTCAATTCCCGGCCAGGGCACATAGAAGAAGCGCCCATTTGCTTCTCTACCCCCCCCTCCTTCCTCTCTGTCTCTCTCTTCCCCTCCCGCAGCCAAGGCTCCATTGGAGCAAAGATGGCCCGGGCGCTGGGGATGGCTCCTTGGCCTCTGCCCCAGGCGTTAGAGTGGCTCTGGTCGCGGCAGAGCATCGCCCCCTGGTGGGCAGAGCGTTGCCCCTGGTGGGCGTGCCGGGTGGATCCCGGTCGGGCGCGCATGCAGGAGTCTGTCTGACTGTCTCTCCCGTTTCCAGCTTCAGAAAAATACCAAAAAAAAAAAAAAAAAAATTTCCAAGGTCAAACGCTGATTTTTTTTTTTTTTTGTAATAACCTGTGCCCCGCCCTGGCCGGTTGGCTCAGCGGTAGAGCGTCGGCCTGCCGTGCGGGGCACCCGGGTTCGATTCCCGGCCAGGGCACATAAGAGAGGCGCCCATTTGCTTCTCCACCTCCCCCCCTCCTTCCTCTCTGTCTCTCTCTTCCCCTCCCGCAGCCAAGGCTCCATTGGAGCAAAGATGGCCCCAGCGCTGGGGATGGGTCCTTGGCCTCTGCCCCAGGCGCTGGAGTGGCTCTCGTCAAGGCAGAGCTACGCCCCGGAGGGGCAGAGCATCGCCCCCTGGTGGGCAGAGGTCGCCCCTGGTGGGCGTGCCGGGTGGATCCCGGTCAGGCGCATGTGGGAGTCTGTCTGACTGTCTCTCCCCGTTTCCAGCTTCAGAAAATACAAAAAATAATAATAATAATAACCTATGCCCCTCAGGATCTACTAAAGACCTACAGCCCTGGAATTCGTGTGGGTTCACAAAATGTGTCCAAAGGTTTGTTTATTCAGGACAATTCCAAGAATAGAGTATTTCTTTTTCTCCCATCTATAAAGCTAGACACGATGACTCCTAACTTTGCACAATCAACATAAGCACTTAACGTATAAAAACAGATCCTCGTCCAACCCTTCCTATACCCACCCCCTTCCCTGCTCCCAAGGCAACCTCCACGTGTGCGTGAGGCCCCACCCCCTCCCCTCCTCCCGACCTTCAGCCATCCTCCCTCCCCTCCTCTATGTCATCAACTTGCCTCTCTCTCCCGGATCACTCTAATCAGCATGCAACAACATATGCTATTATATCTTCTAACCTAGAAGAGTCTCTTGACGCCGCTTTCCCCGACAGCTACTCCCTTTCTTCTTTGTAGCCGTCGGCAGCAAAATGCCTCAGAAGTGCTGCCTATATCGTATTCACTGCGTCCAATTGTCGCTCCTAACCCATCACAACCAGGCGTTCGTTCGGGGCGCACAGACCTTCGCCCTCCCAGCAGGAGGGGCCGAGGCCGGCCGGGAGCCGGGGGCTCGACAGCATAGGGGGCGGCTGGGCGTCGTCCCCACGTCGGGGACAGGAGACCCGCGCCGGCCCTACTCACCTGCGGCTCCATGTCCAGCTCCGTGTCACACGTGCCAGGCGGGACGCAATGGAAGAGGACAGGGCGCCGCGGCTCCCGGGACCCGCGTTCTCGCGCCCGCTCGTGACGCCGACGACCAGCGCTCCCGGCTCCCGCAGCCACCAACGCCGCGCCACACCCGCCACTTTTGAATTGCAACGGCTGCCACCCCACACTCACCTCTCCGCCCGCAGGAGCCAATCGTCGCCGTCGCCACACCCGAGGGCCAATCGCAGCGCCCTCCGCCTCCCGAGGCCACACCCGCCGGGTCGGCGCCTCCCCCCCTCTCGCAGCTCGGCCGGCGGCCCGGAAGGCAAGCCGGCGAGTCGTCACACTTCCCGCCTCCCTCCGCCTGTCTGGTCCCCCCGCCTCCTCTTAGCAGCAGTCACGCTAGGCTACCACTCGGCCCGGCCGCCGCCCGGGACGTCAGAAGGTGCCCGCGTTACGCCACGAGAACGTAACTGCAGCTGGGGGCGGGGCGCCGGAGGACCCGGGCCGCGCGTGCGCAGATGGGGACCCCTGCTGGGCGAGGGCGCGTCTGCCGCAGGGAGCGCACCGGGTGCCCCGGGCTGGGGATGCTTCGGTTTCGAGGTGTCCCCCCGCCGAGTTCAGCTGGCCCCGGCAGTGGGAGCTGGCGCCCTCCTGCGGATGCGAGAGTGGGCCACGTTGGCCCGTTCCCGGGTCACTTGGACGTTTCTTAGGAAATTTAAGGACGTCGGGTGCAGCTTGACGCTCCGTGGAAGGCCAAAGTGGGAATGCGAGACTCAGGGGAGGAGGATTTTTTGCCTGCAGACGCCTCACCAGACCGCCGTTAACTGGTGCTGGAGGACGGGTTTAGGACTTCCAGAGCCTCAAACCCACCGAGTATTTACTGCTGACATTTACGGGGTCGTTTGTGTTTTTTCATCCTCATCTGCCAGTGCACTATTCTCTCCGTTCTGATAATCGCTAAATTCACCAAGCTCTTACTATGGGGGCCAGTGCTTTATCTGCAAGGTAGATGGAAGGTTTTCAAAGGTTAAATATGTCAGCCTAAAAATATCAAGCATTATTTGAGACTCCAAGAATTGCAATTCCTGAAGCAACGATTCAGGCAGAAACCCAAATAGTATCCCAATTACAGAGTGAAAGCAAGGGGTTTATAGGAGAAGAAAGGATTAATTACACCAAGAAGAAGAAGAAAATCCTGTTGGTGCTGACAAGCTGAGCTACTGGGCTATGCAGGATGGGTCACTGATTCTTTCTTCAGGTGGAAGGTCTGTAATCATCAGTCCTTGTGATGTCCGCTTTCTTGCTGACTTTGTAAATAATTATGCTTCAGCCCAGAGTTTCAAGGATCAAGATGAGTGATGCAGTTCCTCTGGAATGGTTGCTCCAGCTCCCTTTATGTCCTTTCTCAGGGAATAAGCACAGGGCTACAGTGATTGGGATTGGGTCTATTAGGAGAGACAGTGACCAGGGCAAGAAAAGGGGAGGGGGGAAAGGGGGGTTATCTCACACACGAAAGGAGGGAGTCAGCAGTCTTAAGGTCTGCCAAACAAAATCACCAGATGTTAAAGGGCCTTGAAAACCAATATCAAGGAAGGGAAGCCTTGAAACCCTATATGTTAGATCTGATAACAGGGAAACAAACCCTTGAAACTGAGAGTATATATAACTCCCAAGACCCCACAGGCGGGGCTCTCAGGCTAGCTGAGCTGCCCCCTTGTGCCGAGTGTAGAGCTTTGTTTAAGAAACTGTTGCAGCCTGACCTGTGGTGGTGCAGTAGATAAAGCATCGACCTGGAACGCTGAAGTCGCTGGTTCGAAACCCTGGGTTGCCTGGTCAAGGCACATATGGGAGTTGATGCTTCCTGCTCCCCCCTCCCCCTTACTCTCACTCTCGAAAGAAAGAAAGAAAAGAAAGAAATGACAAGAACTGAGGAGGGAAAAGCCCCCTTGATCTTGGGATTTCTCCAGTGACAGGTCTAGATCTTATTAGCTTTAAATACAAGCTGTACCGCCTGACCTGTGGTGGCACAGTGGATAAAGCGTCGACCTGGAAATGCTGGGGTCGCTGGTTCGAAACCCTAGGTTTGCCTGGTCAAGGCACATATGGGAGTTGATGCTTCCAGCACCTCCCCCTGTCTCTTTCTCTCTCTCCCTCACTCTCTCCTCTCTAAAATGAATAAAATTAAAAATTAAAAAAAAATACAAGCTGTACCTGTTATCTCAAGCTACCTGTAACAAAAACAACCTGTGACTAATTTGCAGAGTGGCTCTACTACATTTATTCATCTGAGTTTCCAACCAATCTGGGTGGTAAGCAAGGCAGGGATTTTATTTATGAGACTGAAAGGCAGGGGACTGGGTGCATAATTGGAGACTGACAGAACTGGAACTCAAGACCTCTGTCCTCTAGTTCAGGGCTTTAACTTGGATTCAAACCTGCTTGTGGAGGGGAGCTGGCTATGAGGGGACACTTGTAATGTCTGAAAACTCTGTCCTTATCCCCCAACCTCTGGTATTCTAGGAAACCTAAGAAAAGCATGAGCTTGAAAATAAGAATGAGGCCCTGGCAGGTTGGCTCAGTGGTAGAGCATTGGCCTGACCTGTGGATATCCCTGGTTTGATTCCTGCTCAAGGCACATAGGAGAAGCACCCATCTGCTTCTCCACCCCTCTACTTCTCACTTCTCTCTCTCCCCCTACTGCAGCTATGGCTCAATTGGAGTGAGTTGGCCCTGGGTGCTGAGGATGGCTTCATGATCTCTGCCTCAGGCGCTAAGAAGAGCTCTGTTGCCAAGCAACGTTTCAGATGGTAGAGCATCGCCCCCTAGTGGGCTTGTCAGGTGGATCCCATTAGAGGCACATGCAGGAGTCTGTCCCTCTGCCTCCCCTCCTCTCACTGAATAAAAGAAAAGAATGAGAAGAGGAGTGAAGGAGAAAATTGGAGAAGACCAACACTTCATGGACAGGTAAAGAGGAAGAACAGAGGAAGGAAGCCTGAGAAGAACTACATAGCAAAAGACAGTTATCCAGTTATCAAAGTTCAAGCACAAATGTTAGAAACATGAACCCTTTAGTACATTAAAGGGAAAATGTTTATTCATCTTATTATATGTATAGAAAAATACTCAAAATATTCAAAATCCATTAATATTAAAGAAAACAACCCATAACCTGGTAAAGGACATTTTCGAAAATCCTACAGCACACATCACTATAATGGTGAAATGTGGAAAGTATTCCTCTTCAAATGAATGAGTCAGCCTGACCAGGAGGTGGCGCAGCGCATAGACTGGGATGCAGAGGACCCAGGTTCAAAACCCTGAGGTTGCTGGCTTGAGCACAGGGTCACTTGGTCTGCTGTAGTCCCCCGATCAAGGCACGTATGAGAAAGCAATGAACAACTAAGGTGCTGCAGCGAAGAATTGATGCTTCTCATCTCTCTCCCTTCCTGTCTGCCTGTCCCTATCTGTTCTCTCTCTGTCTCTGTGACACACAAAAGAATGAATGAGTCAAGGACACCAACTCAATAATCCTAGTGAATACAATAGTGGAAGTTTTAGCCAGTCCACTAAATGACAACAAAAATATTTAAGGATTGGAAAGAAACAAGAATGTTAGTGTTTGCAGATGAAATTGTTTTATATGTAATGACCCCAAAAGAAAATTCAGATAGAATTGATAAGTAAGTTTAGCAAGGCTGTTGGGTACAAACATGAATGTAGAGGAAAAAATCAATATACAGAGTCTGCCCTGCTGGATAGCTCAGTTGACTTGCAGTGATTTTCTTTTTTTTTTTTTTCTTCTTTTTTAAATATTAAGCTGGAAACGGGGAGAGACAGTCAGACAGACTCCCGCATGCACCCGACCAGGATCCACCCGGCACGCCCACCAGGGGGCAACCAGAGCCATTCTAGTGCCTGAGGCAGAGGCCACAGAGCCATCCCCAGCGCCCGGGCAAACTTTGCTCCAATGGAGCCTTGGCTACGGGAGGGGAAGAGAGAGACAGAGAGGAAGGCGCAGCGGAGGGGTGGAGAAGCAAATGGACGCTTCTCCTATGTGCCCTGGCCGGGAATCAAACCCGGGTCCTCCGCACGCTAGGCCGACGCTCTACCGCTGAGCCAACCGGCCAGGGCGCTGTATTATTACTTCTTAATGATTTTTCTTGTCCTATTAAAATTGTTACTGATTCACAATATGTTGAACATACAGTTAAACTTATAGAAACTGTTTACATTTCAAATGATAGTTCTGAATTACACAAATTGTTTCAAGAGTTACAACTTTTATTGTGGGAATGAAATTCACCTATCATAACTCATATTCGTTCTCATACAGCTTTACCAGGACCTACGTCTACTGCAAATAATAAAATTGATCAATTACTCATTGGATCAATGAAAATAGCTACTAAATTTCAGGCAGAGACTCATACAAATAAAAAAGGTTTAATGCAAAAAATTTAAATAACCAGGTAAGAAGCTCAAAATATTGTTAGAAACTGTCCTAGCCCTGGCCGGTTGGCTCAGTGGTAGAGCGTCGGCCTGGCGTGCAGAAGTCCTGGGTTCGATTCCCGCCAGGGCACACAGGAGAAGCACCCATCTGCTTCTCCACCCCTCCCCCTCTCCTTCCTCTCTGTCTCTCTCTTCCCCGCCCGCAGCCGAGGCTCCATTGGAGCAAAGATGGCCCAGGCGCTGGGGATGGCTCCTTGGCCTCTGCCCCAGGCGCTAGAGTGGCTCTGGTCGCGGCAGAGCGACGCCCCGGAGGGGCAGAGCATCGCCCCCTGGTGGGCAGAGCATCGCCCCTGGTGGGCGTGCCGGGTGGATCCTGGTCGGGCGCATGTGGGATTCTGTCTGACTGTCTCTCCCCATTTCCAGCTTCAGAAAAATACAAAAAGAAAAAGAAAAGAAACTGTCCTCAGTGCAGTATTATAAATGCTCCCCATTACCAGGAGGAATGAATCCTAAAGGACAACACAGTAATGACCTGTGGCAAATGGGTGTTACTCATATTTCTTCCTTTGGAAAACTATCTCATGTACACTGTTTTATTGATACTTATTCTTCTTTTCGATGGGCCACACCTTTGCCTGGAGAAAAGGCTGATTGTGTCATTCAACATCTTATTGAAGCTTTTAATGTTATGGGCATTCCAAAAGCAATTAAAACTGACAATGGTCCTGCCTAATACTTCTGCTAAGTTTCAACAATTCTTAGCATTTTGAAATATTAAACATACTACTGGAATTCCACATATAATCCACAAGGACAAGCGATTATTGAGTGTAGTAATCGCACTTTAAAAAAATATGTTACTTAAAAAAAGGGTGGGAGAAGGAAGGAGATTATCTTCTAGACTTATGTTACATAAAGCTTTATTTACTTTAATTTTTTAAAATATAGGAGAAAATAATTTGCTGCAGATAGACATTGGACAAAAAATAACAGTTCTAAGATGAATCAACCTGTGCATTATAAAAATGAGTTGGATTGCCTGACCTGTGGTGGCGCAGTGGATAAAGCGTCCACCTGGAAATGCTGAGGTCGCCGGTTCGAAACCCTGGGCTTGCCTGGTCAAGGCACATATTGGAATTGATGCTTCCAGCTCCTCCCCCCTTCTCTCTCTCTGTCTCTCCCTCTCCTCTCTCTGTCTCTCCCTCTCCTCTCTAAAATGAATTTTACAAAAAGAAAAAAAAATGAGTTGGATCAATGGGTACCAGGTGTAGTGCAACATCGGGGAAGAGGGTTTGCTTGTGTCTTTGCAGAATCCGGTGAAGTCCTTTGGATCCCTGCTCACAGAATTAAACTAACAACACGAGTAAGAAAAATAGATGCTTTCCATACCCGCCCACTGCCGAGATGGAAGATGTGAACTTCGGAAGAAGAACCTTAAAGGTGCCGCTGGCCGGTACTGAAAAGGCTAAAATACCAAGTTGGGGTCAACCTAAAAAGCTGACCTTTGAGGATAAAAAAAATGCTACAAGCTACTGGAAAAGAACAAAATGCTACTAACCTGTTTTTAGCAATGATTGCAAACAATTCCAGTAAGTACAGCTGAAAATTTTAGTTATTGGGCATATGTCCCTAATCCTCCTTTAAGCAGAGCTACTCATTGGGCAGAGAGTGCCATTCTTATTTTTGTTAATGACTCTTATTGGCTTCCAGGACCTTTTGATGATAGAGGTCCCTTAGCACCTTATGAAGAAGGAATGAGATTAGAAAATTATACCACAGGAGTTGAAGGAATACCGGTATGTATAGGACATGAGCCACATTGTTTAAAAATAGAAGCTCAAGCTTGGCTCTCAATTGTAAAAAATAATAGTAAAGGAGAAGGAAAAAAGTTTGTTTTTGTTACAAGGATACAGATTTTTTTTTTCTTTTTTTCTTTTTTTTTTTTACAGAGACAAAGTCAGAGAGAGGGATAGACAGACAGGAATGGAGAGAGATGAAAAGCATCAATCATCAGTTTTTCGTTGCGACACCTTTGTTGTTCATTGATTGCTTTCTCATATGTGCCTTGACCTCGGGCCTTCAGCAGACCGAGTAACCCCTTGCTCAAGCCACCGATCTTGGGTCCAAACTGTTGAGCTTTTGCTCAAACCAGATGAGCCCGGGCTCAAGCTGGCAACCTTGGGGTCTCAAACCTGGGTCCTCCGCATCCCAGTCTGACGCTCTATCCACTGTGCTACCGCCTGGTCAGGTACAAGGATATGGATTTAAAGGTAATACATTTGTACGTGATCCGGAACCTCCACCTGATTTACGGCCCTGTCAAACTGCAATTGTTAATCAGCTAAGTGAACGGGTACATTGGGAAAACTGCTCGGGTTTTACTTAATATTTCCTATGGAAACATCATAGATTGGAGCCCTCATGGTTCTGCCCGAGTTAAAGGGCAGGGTGCTGATCTAAGGTGGCATAAGAACAATGGTTCAATTACAGCTGATGGTCAACGTAATCATCCTATCACATAGCATGGAGGGGGGATGTCACCTCGAGCTCCTCATATAAAATTTGGCCCTATACAATATCATTTGTGGAAAGTAGCCACGGCACTTAAACATATGTCAGCATGGAAAGGAGAGATTATCCTTCTAATCATACTATGTTAACCTTTAAAAAGAATGAGACACATTTCATATCTGCTTGTGTGAGATTGCCTTATATGTTTATTTTAGGTGAAACCAAATGGACAGCTGAAAATTATTCAATAACTTGCAATAAGTGTGTTTTTATACATGCATTAACTCTTCTATTCTTTTTTTTTTTAAAAAAAATAGTCAAAGTCTATGCATTTTAAGAGCCCGAACAGGAGTCTGGATCCCAGTACAGATGCATCGGATGTGGCAGGGTTCCCCTTCCATGATGCTGTTACAGCATCTTATTAAGTCTCTGAAGCGAACCAAGAGACTGGTTGGACTGATCATCGCCATCATTATGGGACAAATAGCTGTAAACACCGTGGCTGCTGTGTCGGGAGTTGCATTGCATCAAAGTATTCAGACTGTGGACTTGGTACAAGAAAGGCATGAAGATTCTGAACAACTGTGGACTTCTCAATAACATATAAATAGCAACATTAATACTAAAGTTAATGATTTAGAACAAACTGTGATTATGTTAGGAGATCAAATTGTTAGCCTACAAAGACAAATTAAGCTAAAATGTGATTGGAAAGTAACTACCTTCTGTGTTACCCCTATTCCTTGGAATCATACTTATTTCCCTTGGGGAGAATGTTAAAAAGCATTTGTTAAATCATGGAAACTTAACTACGGAAATTTTAGATTTACAAAAGCATATTGATGCTACTTTTAAGGATTAGTTGAAATTGATTAACGGAGAAAATTTACTAACTGCTATTGCTGATGGAATCAGTAACTTGTATCCTCTAAAACAATTTAAGATTTTTGGAGGAACTGTAGGAGGCATTGTACTCATCATTTGTTTTATATTTCTTTTATTATATATAGTTAGAAGAAGAGACTGCGGCGTCAAGGGGAAATAGAGCAGCAATCTGCCATGTTATCTCTTATGCTACATAAAGGGCAAAGCAAAATAGCCTTTACACAGCATTCAGCTCTAGAAATTAGAAAGGAAATGTGTAAGTTTTTTAATAGGTAGAAACATCAGCTGCTAAACTAAGCATTTCAGAAGGGACGTTGCTCCTCCCTCACTCTCATGGCTGTAAATAACTCTGGCCTCTAAGATGGCTGGTCAGTCAATGATGGGTAAGATTCCTGAAGGCAAGAACAACCTAGACAGGCACAGCTGAAGAGGGGCCATCAGGAGAAGACTTAAGAACTAACTAAGGTGAGGCTCAAACCCTCACCCTGGAGAATGCAGGAGACTGCTGTCCTGAGGTAGTGGTCATCATCCACTGTCCAGGCCACCTAGAGAGGAGGACTCCGTGGAAACTCTAGGAAAACCAAGCAGCTGGTGATACTACCAATAAAGTAGCCCTGAAACCAATAGTGTTTTTAGAAAATTTTAGTGACTTTACTAGAACCCTTGCTGCCTAAGGTTTATTTGCAACCAATTAGAAAAATATTTTGCCAGCAAGAAATGGACGACTAAGAATAAGTAGAAGTACTTAGAAAAGTCAGTGTAGACTAAAGAAAAAAGAAAAAAGGGGGATATGTAGGAGGCGACTCTGCACCAATGTAGACGGGAGTTAACTGCAGAGCGAGGGTTAATAGGAGACAGGAGATCTTGGCGTGTGTTGGCCATGGAGAGACACTGGCCTGGGTTACTCGAGTGCATGTGCACAGGGTTCTTGGAGGAATGCCTCCAAGAACCAGATGTCCTTTGTGGTTGATAAGCTCGGAGACTCTGACTCTTCTCGTGTCCTTGTTCATGAAAAGAAACAGTAGACGTGCAGAGTTGGGGATGAAATGAATGGAAAAAAGGCTTGTGTAACTTTCTAGTTCTCTCTGCTGAGCTACGGCTTTTGGAACTCAATAAATATGCAGAGGCACAATTTCAAGGGGCTGAATTCGCCTGAGAGTTTCAACCCTCTGCCCATTTACTTGCATCTGGTGTGTCTTTTGCCTCGCGAGTCCAAACCGTAAAGAAATTCGTAACATCGAGCCACTGGCTACAGGACGGAAAGAGAGAGAGTAGGGGGAGGGGTGGAGAAGCAGATGGTTGCTTCTCCTGTGTGCCCTGATTGGAAATTGAATCTGGGACTTCCATATGCCAGGCCGACCCTCTATCCACTGAGGCCAGAGCCTCAATTAGAAAAATAAACAGATACAACATATTGAGTATATATGGTGTGTTTTATGAATGTAAAATAAAAAGAACTGTCAATGTAAAAAGAAAAGGAATCAAAATGCGAAACTCTTCACTGTTTTCAAATGTCTGTAATATAGTTATCATACCTAGGTGTGAACATAATACTTTAAAAAATGTTTTCTTGAGGCCCTGGCTGGGTAACTCTCAGTTGATTAGAGTGTCCTCCTGATATGCCAAGGTTGTGGGGTCGATCCCTGGTCAGGGGACATGCAAGAATCAACCAATGATACCATGAGTGAGTGGAGCAACAAATTGATATTTCTCTCTCTCTGTTTTTGGGGGGTTATTTTGAAAAATTTTTTGCGAGAGATAGAAAGACAGACAGGGAGGGAGATGAGAAACATCAATTCTTTGTTGTGGCACCTTATTTGTTCATTGATTGCTTTCTCATATGTGTCTTACGGGGTGGGGTGGGGGGTGGCTCCAGCCGAGCCAGTGACCCCTTGATCAAGCCAGCAACCATGGGGTCATGTCTATGATCCCACACTCAAGCCGGTGATCTTGGGCTTTCGAACCTGGGTCCTCAGCATCCCAGATCAATGCTCTATCCCAGGGGTCCCCAAACTTTTTACACAGGGGGCCAGTTCACTGTCCCTCAGACCGTTGGAGGGCTGGACTATAAAAAAAAACTATGAACAAATTCCTATGCACACTGCACATATCTTATTTTAAAGTAAAAAAACAAAACGGGAACAAATACAATATTTAAAATAAAGAACAAGTAAATTTAAATCAACAAACTGACCAGTATTTCAATGGGAACTATGCTCCTCTCACTGACCACCAATGAAAGAGGTACCCCTTCCGGAAGTGCGGCGGGGGCCGGATAAATGGCCTCAGGGGGCCGCATGTGGCCCGCGGGCCGTAGTTTGGGGACCCCTGCTCTATCCACTGCACCACTGCCTGCTCGGGCTTTCTCTCTCTATTTCTCCATCTCTCTCCCTTCCTCTCTCTCTAAAAATCAATAAATTTTTTTTTAATGTTTCCTTGAGACCAAGGAGTAAAGCCCCCTCTCAAATGATATCAATGAAGATGTTTTTGAGAACATTAGGTCAGATGGGAAGACAGGAAAACTCCTGCTTGCGTTGTTCTACCCAAAGACTAATAGAAATTCCTGGTCCGTTTGGTAATTGTTTTCCCCAGTGACGTCTAGTTCTCAGAAAGATAAGAGAATTCCTGACTCTAACTTCAAACAGATGGCTGGAGTCCCTTTGGCCATCTATCCTTCCTCGGCCGTCCCTCCCAAGTTACCGAAACACAGCGAATTGCACAGATTTGAAACAGGAGAGGAAGCAAGGTTGGGCCTGAGAACGCCCATTGGGCTGTAAGGCGCTCGGGGGCCAGGCATCATTCATGCTTCAGCTCAGAATGGCTGCAGGAACGCCACGTCCAACCACGTGCCTGTGTCGCCAAGTTCTGCTCCTACAATGAAGGTCTGAGGGAAGGTCCTGGAATGCTTCTCCCAATAGGAAATCCCACGTTCCACACTTGGAAATAACTGCTCAGTTCAGCGGGCTAGAGGTTGGGTCAGAAGAAAGCAATGCGGTTTTCCTTTTTTTTTTTTCTTTGTATCTTTCTGAAGTTGGAAACAGGGGAGGCAGTCAGACAGACTCCCGCATGCGCCCGACCGGGATCCACCCGGCATGCCCACCAGGGGGCGACGCTCTGCCCACCAGGGGGCGATGCTCTGCCGTGACCAGAGCCACTCTAGCGCCTGGGGCAGAGGCCATGGAACCATCCCCAGCACCCCGGCCATCTTTGTTCCAATGGAGCCTTGGCTGCGGGAGGGGAAGAGAGAGACAGCGAGGAAGGAGAGGGGGAGGGGTGGAGAAGCAGATGGATGCTTCACCTGTGTGCCCTGGCTGAATATCGAACCCGGGACTTCCGCACGCCAGGCTGACGCTATACCACTGAGCCAACCAGCCAGGGCCGATGCGGTTTTCTATATTTGTAAGGTGACCAACTTTTTTACAGTGAAAAGGAGGAGAAAAATAAATTGAAGAAAACAATCCCGTAAATAAAAGAAACATTCTATTCATTGTAACAATAATACACTATAATATGATAAATGCATAATAAAAACATTTGTAATATTTTATATTGTCATTATGCTTACATGCCTATTAACTTTTAATAATAATCGTAAGAAAGAAGTACTCATTTAGATACAAATACGTCACATCACACACAATGGATTGACTCTGCATCCATTGAATATGGACACTTACAGATTAGTCTTCCAACATCAAAAAGGACATGTAGGAGGACACTTTTCGAGGGAGGACGAAACTTACAAAAGAAGGACTGTCCTCCCGAAAGGAGGACGATTGGTCACCTTAACATTTATCATTTCCCGATGAGTCACGGAAGGTATTGCCCTAAGTAGAAAGGGGGTCCGTGCGCACACTCCCCCCCCTCCCAGATCCCGGCCTCCAAACACAGAGTCTTTCATCTGGGCTCTCCAGGCCCAGCTGGTTGCCAGGGAGGCAGCACGCGCCGCCACCACGCCCACCATCTGCGTGGATTGACCTCCCAGGAGACAGCCACTCCTTACGTAAGGTCCATCGCTGCTCCAAAAAGCAATGTCAGAGATCCAGAGAAGATACGCCCTTTAAAGTAGGTTGAAGGAAACATCTTCCTTTCTTCGGTCACTGCTTCTCAGAAAAACTTAGGTAGGGGAAAAAAAAGTGTTACTACACTGAATAACCTCTCGCTCCGTTTTTAGGGAAGATGCAAATTAAATGTAAGAACCACGTCTTGCGAGGCCACTGTAGCGTGGAGCCAGGCACCAGTTAGACGTGCCGCACCGAGCTGATGCCAGGCAGGCAGCAGGGGACAGCACAGGCGTGGCCCGGCTCTTTTTTTTTTTTTTTTTTTTTTTTAAGTTCTCTCCCAGTGAAGCTCCAGTGAGATAAGCAGACAGAACAGCAGTGGCAACAGCTAAGGGAGATCACGGATGTGACGCTTAGCGCAGCGCGTACAAGAGAACGCCTTACTGAGTCACAGCTGGGCACGGAAGGTCGGAGCCCGGCTCCCCAGGAGCAAGGAGCGGAGCAGGGCTGGGGCACAGAACAGTGTGGGAAGAGGAGGCTGGGGAGGTGGCGGGGGGTCTCAGGCATCCTTCGCTGTGTGTCCCTGGCTGCAGGTGCTGCTCCATGGGCCCCACCGGTACCCGGGGAAGTCACCCACCTGCTCCAGGTCTCTGTACCTCAGGCCCGATTGTCCCGTGTAGGTGGCTCTGCCCACCTCCTCCTCGGACTCTCAAGATCCAGTTCCACAACCCAACAACAGATGCTCCGGCTCTTCTGTTGTTGTGGCCACCCTGTGCTCTCCCTAGCTGGTCTTCAGTCAAGCTGGTCAAGGGACGGACGGTCTTTGTATAAACGGGCCTGCTCTTCTTGGTCCAGCCTGCTGGGGGCAGTGTGCAAAGCTCAGGATTGTCACAACCTCAAAACTGATCCCACCCGACCTGTGGTGGCGCAGTGGGTAAAAGCGTTGACCTGGAATGCTGAGGTTGCTGGTTCAAAATCCCAGGCTCGCCTGGTCAAGGCACATATGGGAGTTGATGCTTCCTGCTCCTCCCTCCTTCCCTCCTTCTCTCTCTCTCTGTATCTCTGTCTGTCTGTCTCTCTCTCTCTCTCTCTGTTTCCTCTCTCTAAAAAATAAATTTTAAAAAATCTAAAACAGCCCTGGCCGGTTGGCTCAGCGGTAGAGCGTCAGCCTAGCGTGCGGAGGACCCGGGTTCGATTCCCGGCCAGGGCACACAGGAGAAGCGCCCATTTGCTTCTCCACCCCTCCGCCGCGCTTTCCTCTCTGTCTCTCTCTTCCCCTCCCGCAGCCAAGGCTCCATTGGAGCAAAGATGGCCTGGGCGCTGGGGATGGCTCTGTGGCCTCTGCCTCAGGCGCTGGAGTGGCTCTGGTCGCGACATGGCGACGCCCAGGATGGGCAGAGCATCGCCCCCTGGTGGGCAGAGCATCGCCCCTGGTGGGCGTGCCGGGTGGATCCCGGTCGGGCGCATGCGGGAGTCTGTCTGACTGTCTCTCCCTGTTTCCAGCTTCAGAAAAATGAAAAAATGAAAAAAAAAAAAAAAATCTAAAACAAACAAACAAACAAAAAACTGACCCCATTCTTTAGAATGCAACGGTTGCGTCCGAAAGAGCGCAAGAGAAGACAGTAAGTCCTCACTTAACGCTGTTGATAGAATCCTGGAACTCCTGCGAATGACGTCTATGGAAACCAGTTATTCCCTTTCGGCTAACTGATATAAACACGAGTTAAGTCCCCGCGGTATCTCATCAATGTCATCGTGAACGCAATGATGTCATTCCAGGCCCTGCTGTGTATAGTTGAGAGAGGGTTGTTGGTTTTTTTTATGTGTGTACATTATCAGATTCCAAAAAAATAAAAAATAAGTTTAACGTGACCAGAAAAACAGATGGTCCCTTACATTTTCCTGCGAACTCTGGGTAAGACTTGCATTTGTGGCCATCGTCAACGAAGCTCTTCAGCGCCACAGAGAAAGTCACAGGAGGCAGGCGGCCACGGGACGGTGTTAAGTCAGCAGGATTAGGGAACTGTGAAGCAAAGCGGCTAGGTTGTTTCAACGCAGACAGACTGCAAAGAGCCATGACATTGTAGACCACGAAAGTGTTGCTGTATCTATTCTCTTAGTTGGGAGGTACGGGATTATCCAGGGGCTGATCTTTCCTCTCATTAACCCAGATTGTCATCAGTGTATCACTGTGCTTCACCTGGGCTTGTGTATTTTGTAATATATTTAAAAATCAATCTGTTCATAGATTTGCTTACGCCCGGCACACGCGAGGTGCCACCTGGCCTCAACGTGTCCAAACAGAGCTATTCGCTTTCTCCCCGGCTCCTGCTCCTCACCGGGTGCCTGTCTCCCACCTCCTCCCTCCAACTACCCTCTCTCCACCGCCGGGGCCAGACAGACGTATAGCTAATCTACCTCCAGGTCCTGCAGATTCTACCTGCTAAGCATCCGTCCACGTCTCTGACCTCTCTGCCTCTCCACGACCGCCAGGAGACCCGGCCCCTCCCGTCTCGCACCTGGACTACCGCAGCGGCCCCGGCCCCTCCCGTCTCGCACCTGGACTACCGCAGCGGCCCCAGCCTCTCCCGTCTCCTACCTAGACTACCGCAGCAGACCCAGCCTCTCCCGTCTCCTACCTGGACTACCGCAGCAGACCCGGCCTCTCCCGTCTCCTACCTGGACTACCGCAGCAGACCCGGCCTCTCCCGTCCCGCACCTGGACTACCGCAGCAGACCCGGCCTCTCCCGTCCCGCACCTGGACTACCGCAGCAGACCCGGCCTCTCCCGTCCCGCACCTGGACTACCGCAGCAGACCCGGCCTCTCCCGTCTCCTACCTGGACTACCGCAGCAGACCCGGCCTCTCCCGTCCCGCACCTGGACTACCGCAGCAGACCCGGCCTCTCCCGTCTCCTACCTGGACTACCGCAGCAGACCCGGCCTCTCCCGTCCCGCACCTGGACTACCGCAGCAGACCCGGCCTCTCCCGTCCCGCACCTGGACTACCGCAGCAGACCCGGCCTCTCCCGTCCCGCACCTGGACTACCGCAACAGACCCGGCTTCTCCCGTCTCCTACCTGGACTACCGCAGCGGACCCGGCCTCTCCCGTCCCGCACCTGGACTACCACAGCGGACCCGGCCTCTCCCGTCCCGCACCTGGACTACCGCAGCGGACCCGGCCTCTCCCGTCCCGCACCTGGACTACCACAGCAGACCCGGCCTCTCCCGTCCCGCACCTGGACTACCGCAGCGGCCCCGGCCTCTCCCGTCCCGCACCTGGACTACCGCAGCGGCCCCGGCCTCTCCCGTCTCCTACCTGGACTACCGCAGCGGCCCCGGCCTCTCCCGTCCCACACCCGGACTACCACAGCAGACCCAGACTACCACAGCAGACCCGGCCTCTCCCGTCCTGCACCTGGACTACCGCAGCGGCCCCGGCCTCTCCCGTCCCGCACCTGGACTACCGCAGCGGCCCCGGCCTCTCCCGTCCCGCACCTGGACTACCGCAGCGGCCCCGGCCTCTCCCGTCCCGCACCTGGACTACCGCAGCGGCCCCGGCCTCTCCCGTCCCGCACCTGGACTACCGCAGCGGCCCCGGCCTCTCCCGTCCCGCACCTGGACTACCGCAGCGGCCCCGGCCTCTCCCGTCTCCTACCTGGACTACCGCAGCGGCCCCGGCCTCTCCCGTCTCGCACCTGGACTACCGCAGCGGCCCCGGCCTCTCCCGTCCCGCACCTGGACTACCGCAGCGGCCCCGGCCTCTCCCGTCCCGCACCTGGACTACCGCAGCGGCCCCGGCCTCTCCCGTCCCGCACCTGGACTACCGCAGCGGCCCCGGCCTCTCCCGTCTCGCACCTGGACTACCGCAGCGGCCCCGGCCTCTCCCTTCTCGCACCTGGACTACCACAGCAGACCCGGCCTCTCCCGTCCCGCACCTGGACTACCGCAACAGACCCGGCTTCTCCCGTCTCCTACCTGGACTACCGCAGCGGACCCGGCCTCTCCCGTCCCGCACCTGGACTACCACAGCGGACCCGGCCTCTCCCGTCCCGCACCTGGACTACCGCAGCGGACCCGGCCTCTCCCGTCCCGCACCTGGACTACCACAGCAGACCCGGCCTCTCCCGTCCCGCACCTGGACTACCGCAGCGGCCCCGGCCTCTCCCGTCCCGCACCTGGACTACCGCAGCGGCCCCGGCCTCTCCCGTCTCCTACCTGGACTACCGCAGCGGCCCCGGCCTCTCCCGTCCCACACCCGGACTACCACAGCAGACCCAGACTACCACAGCAGACCCGGCCTCTCCCGTCCTGCACCTGGACTACCGCAGCGGCCCCGGCCTCTCCCGTCCCGCACCTGGACTACCGCAGCGGCCCCGGCCTCTCCCGTCCCGCACCTGGACTACCGCAGCGGCCCCGGCCTCTCCCGTCCCGCACCTGGACTACCGCAGCGGCCCCGGCCTCTCCCGTCCCGCACCTGGACTACCGCAGCGGCCCCGGCCTCTCCCGTCTCCTACCTGGACTACCGCAGCGGCCCCGGCCTCTCCCGTCTCGCACCTGGACTACCGCAGCGGCCCCGGCCTCTCCCGTCCCGCACCTGGACTACCGCAGCGGCCCCGGCCTCTCCCGTCCCGCACCTGGACTACCGCAGCGGCCCCGGCCTCTCCCGTCCCGCACCTGGACTACCGCAGCGGCCCCGGCCTCTCCCGTCTCGCACCTGGACTACCGCAGCGGCCCCGGCCTCTCCCTTCTCGCACCTGGACTACTTACTGCAGCGGCCCCGGCCTCTCCCGTCTCGCACCTGCACTACCGCAGCAGCAGCCTAACTGCCCCCTCACCCTCCCCTGACTCCTGAAGACTCTCTCTCCGTTCCACACCACCATGATATTTCAAAAGTGCAAAGACCGTCACTTCTCAGGATTAAGAAGCGTTGCTTCTCATTGCTGAAGACCCAAGTCTACACTTACCATGACATGAAAGAGAAAATGAAAACAACAGCTTTGCTCTGTGTTTGGGTTTGGGTGGGAAAACTTTTAGAATGTGATTCATTTAAAAAATATTAAAGAAATTGTTTTCCAGTGATTTGAAAGAGAGAGAGAGAGACAGAGAAGGAAGGAGAAGCATCAACTCATTGTTCCACTTAGTTGTTCCATTCAGTTGTGCATTCTTGATTGCTTCTTGCACATGCCCTGACCAGGGTCAGGGTGCTGGGAAGACGCTCTATCCACAGCGCAATCCAGCCAGGGTCTGGGATGAGTCTATTAATATCACAATCACAAATTGATATTTTTGTCTTTGAATATAGTGCCTCACTTATCTCAATTGATACCAGTTTTGATATCAATTTGAAATCACTAAATTTCACAGACACCTTTGCAACTTATTTAAACAATGTGTTGCGAGCATTTGGAACAACTGAGTCATATGATAAGAGGTCTTTGCAAACTTATCAGCCCCAAGAGACCTCTAGTTTCTTCTCTCTGGACACCAGACTCCCCAAAGCAGTAAGTGCAAAGTAAAAATGCATTCACTTTGGGAACGGTGCTTTGCTTTTTGAAGTTTCTCAGATCTAGTTAATGAGCCCTTTCCTAATTAAAAACAAACTTTCTTTCTCCAAAGAAAAAGTCACATATCTGATCTTATATTTTCTTAGGGGGAAGAAAAAGGCCCTACATATTTTTTTCTTTGGCCACGGCTTACATGGTCCAGTGTGCTGGCCCAGGCCCTCCCGGCCAGACTGCTCCAGGGCAAATCTGCCCTATGCTAAAATCTGGCTACAGACATTTTTACTGATTCCTCAAAAGCACTACATTCTCTCTCACATCCAAGCCTTCACATTTAAAGCTTAAAACAATTTTCCTTCTTCTCTTTCTCTCAAACGATGAAATACTTAAATAGAAGAAAACTACATAATATAACCATAATGAGCCTCACAGAATGACTGCACCCTTAATCAACACTAATCATTTGCCCTACTTTTTAAGATAAGTAAAACATTACAGGCGTTGTCTGGTTGCTCAGTTGGTTAGAGCATCGTCCAGACATGACAAGGTTGCGGGTTACATCCCTGGTCAGGGCACATGCTAGAATCAACTAATGATCACACGAATAAGGAAAACAATGAAGAGATGTGTGTGTGTGTGTCTCCCTTTCTCTCTCTCTAAAAATCAATAAATAAAAATGCTTTTTAATTGCAGACCCCATTGATGCCCTGCATCCTTCTTCTTTTTCTCCTTCTCTTTCTTCTTTTTCTTTTTTATTAAGTGAGAGGTAGTGAGGCAGAGTGACAGACTCCCACATGCACCCCAACTGAGATCCACCTGATGAGCCCAGTAGGAGTATTGGGCAACGCTCTGCCCATCTGGAGCTGCTGCTCCATTGCTCAGCAACTGAGCTATTTTTAGCACCTGAGGTGAGACCACAGAGCCATCCTCAGCACCAGAGGCCAACTTGTTCAGCCATTGAACCATTCTGCAGGAAGGGAAGATAGAGAGAAAAAGGTGAGGGAAGGGAAAGAGTGGAGAAGCAGATGGGCGCGTCTCCTGTGTGCCCTGACTGGGAATCGAACTTGGGACTTCCACACACTGGGCTGATGCTCTACCACAGAGCCACTCTGCCAAGGCCTGCATCCTTCTTCTTAATACTGTTACCCCGGCCCCAGAGGTAAGCCCTGGCCTCAGTGTGATGATTATCATTCCCATAAATGGTTTTATTACTATCACCATATCTTTGTGTATCTGTAAAAATACATAGCATTTTTAATGTGTTCAAACTGGACTTATTTATTAACTAACATATTGTAGTTTAGTTTCCTCTTCACATTACATTTGTCTGCTGCCCCTGTCCTTTGCAAGTAATTCAAGACTTTTTTGGCCACACCCAACGGTTTTCATAGCTACAGATAGTTAAAAAGAATTGAGCAAGATCTTGCTGTAGAAGTTTCAGTGCAAATTTTCAAATTTTGCATGCTGTGTAAATTGTAAAATATCAGAAAGAAGAAACACAGGTTACTTTTTTTTTCATTTTGACAGAGACAGAGAGAGAGAGAGTCAGAAAGAGAAACAGATGGGGACAGACAGACAGGAAGGGAGAGAGATGAGAAGCATCAATTCTTCGTTGAGACACCTTAGTTGTTCATTGATTGCTTTCTCATTCGTGCCTTGACCAGGGGGTTAGAGCAGCGCAAGTGACCTCTTGCTCAAGCCGGTGACCTCGGGGTTTCGAACCTGGGTCCTCTGCATCCCAGTCCAACAATCTATCCACTGCTCCACCGCCTGGTCAAGTACAGGTTACTTTTTTTTTAAGATAACCTGGTGAGTTCGTTTCAATAAATAACTAATAAATATGGTTTTGCCAAAGTCCAAACAGGTTATTCGTACAGTGTGTCTTTCTCTTGAATTGGTTGGGGACAGGAGAATTCTCTCATTATATTTAAATAAATGATACAATTGCATGGTTTGAAATTTAAAAGATACAAAAGGATATATATGAAAAGTCCACCAGCAAGAGCTATTCATTTCTTCCAAACTATTTATGTGGGAGGATACTCTAGGTGTCCTTCTGCAACTGGACATGTTCCAACAAGTTTTTTTTTGTTTGTTTGTTTTTTGTTTTTTGTTTTTATATGTATATACAGGGACAGAGATAGAATCAGAGAGAGGGATAGATAGGGACAGACAGACAGGAACGGAGAGAGATGAGAAGCATCAATCATCAGTTTTTCGTTGCGACACCTTAGTTGTTCATTGATTGCTTTCTCATATGTGCCTTGACCACGGGGGCCTTCAGCAGACCTGGCAACCCCTTGCTCAAGCCATCGACCTTGGGTCCAAGCTGGTGAACTTTTGCTCAAGCCAGATGAGCCCACACTCAAACTGGCGACCTCGGAGTCTCGAACTTGGGTCCTCTGCATCCCAGTCCAACACTTTATCCACTGCGCCACCGCCTGGTCAGGCCCCACAAGTTTTTTTTAAAGTAGAGCCTGACCAGTGGTAGCACAGTGGATAAAGTGTCGTCTTCGGATGCTGAGGTCCCAGGTCCGAAATCCTGAGGTTGCTGGCTTGAGCATGGGCTCACCAGCTTGAAGCACATGGTGACTGGCTTGAACCCAAGGTCACTGGCTTGAGCAAGGAGTCACTTGGTCTGCTATAGCCGCCGCCCCCCCCCCCCCGCCCCGGTCAGGGCACATATGGGAAAGCAATCAATGAACAACTAAGGTGCCACAATGATGACTTGATGCTTCTCATCTCTCTCCCTTCCTGTCTGTCTGTCTGTCCCTGTCTGTCCCTCTCTCTCTGTCTCTCACATAGATAAATAAATAAATAGACAGTGATGAGGCAGAGATGTGTCAGCACCAGGGACCCCATCATCACAGGAGGTGAGCCAGGGCTCTAGGGGTTTGATGAGAGGTGGCCCTAGGTATGTAGAGGCTCTGGGATGGTCATCATGCCACATGAGACCCAAGTGTCAGGAAGGGTCGTGGGGAGGACCCTGGATATTTTCTCATGGACAGACTGGGGCTTAGACAAGATTAGATTTCTCTCTCTCTGTCTTTTTAAGTGAGAGGAGGGGAGATAGTAAACCAGACTCCTGCATACACCCCGACTGGGATCCACACAGCAAACCCTGTCTGGGGCCAACGCTGGGACCAACCAAGGTATCCTCAGAGCTAGGGGCCGATGCTCAAACCAATCAAGCCACTGGCTGCAAGAAGGGAAGAGAGAGAGAGAGAGAGAAAGGGGAGAGGGAGGGGAAGAGAAGCAGGTGGTCGCTTCTTATGTATGTGTGTTCCAACCAGGGATCACCCCAGGACATCTGCATGCCAGGCTGATGCTCTACCCACTGAGCAAACTGGCCAGGGCCTAGAATCCTCTTTCTACTGCAGGCAGAGTCCCCAAAATATGTTTAAGGTTTTTTTTTTCTTTCGCTCTGTGTGACCAATTTTTGTTCAAATCTGAGATTTTAGATAACACTCTTTTTTCTCTTTTTAAAATTTAATTAATTGTTTACATAGATTCTAGGGTCACCCAAATGCCTCCCCCCTCTCCCCTATTCCTTTCAACATCTCCCTTGCCCCCTTCCCTACAGTGCCCTCCCCCTTCCCTTCAGGTTTATCTCATCCTCTCATCCCCTTTCCCTCTGTTCTCTTTTCCTCTGGTCCCTTTGATCCCTCCTCTGTCTCAATTCCGTTCCTCAGTTCTCATTACTCCTTGGATTCCTCACATGAGTGATGTCATATGATATTTTTCTTTCTCTGCCTGGCTTATTTCACTCAACATAATAGTTTCCAGGTAACCTCCATATTGTTGCAAAAGGTAATATTTCCTTCTTTTTCATAGCCCCATAGTATTCCATTGTGTATATGTACCACAGAGTTTTAATCCACTTGTCCACTGATGGACACTTGGGCTGTTTCCAGATCTTCGCTATTGTGAACAATGCTGCCATAAACATGGGGGTGCATTTCTTTTTTTCAGTCGGTGATATGGTGTCCTTGGGATATAGTCCTCTAAGTGGGATGGCTGGGTCAAAGGGCAGAACCATTTTTAATTTACCTCACACCAGTCAGAATGGCGCTCATCAATGAAACAACACAGGATAGGTGCTGGGGAGGATGTGGAGAAAATGGAACCCTCCTGCACTGCTGGTGGGAATGCAGACTGGTGCAGCCACTGCGTTGAACAGTATGGAGATTCCTCAAAAAAAATTAGATAACATTTTTGAAATCCCCCAATCTTCTCAAAACAGAGATGGCTCCGTGGCTTCTGGGGGCCCCTGCAGAAAGCGCCGTCCCTGTGGCCTCACCCCTGTGACGCATGCTCAGTGCGTATCGTGTTTCCTCGGCATCTGCGCGTCAGCACCAGGAAGTGACGTAGACGGAGGTACCAGGAATGCCCTCGCTGCTAAGACGCGATATCCCTGCTATCCCGGCTTATCTGTGTCTTGTGTCTTTGGCTAGCATCCGTTCACCCCTTGAACTTTAATACTCTGAATACAATGGCAAAGAGATCTTTCTCCTGGTGAGAGGATCATCAGCTTTGATCTTAGATGGTGCTCTGTTCATTCATTCAGCATGCCCTGCCTGAATACCCCCGGAAGACCGTGGCTGGGTCAGTTCCTGTGTTACAGTAATATAATGTTATAGTAATTAAATAGGTAAAAATATAGAAAACTATGGAAGATATACAGAAATAAATTAGGATATAATATTAAAAGCCGTTAAGGCAAGTGAATAAGACTATGCTGTCTGGATAGGAATTAATCTAGTGGGCACAGATAGGATAGAGAGGCTCTGCCTTTAATGCAGGGCCCAGGTAGTGCGTGTGTGAAGTTATATATAGAAAAGAAGTGGCTTGGCCCTGGCCGGTTGGCTCAGTGGTAGAGCGTTGGCCTGGCGTGCAGGAGTCCCGGGTTTGATTCCCGGCCAGGGCACACAGGAGAAGCGCCCATCTGCTTCTCCCCCTCTCCTGCCTCTCTGTCTCTCTCTTCCCCTCCCACAGCCAAGGCTCCATTGGAGCAAAGTTGGCCCAGGCGCTGGGGATGGCTCTGTGGCCTCTGCCTCAGGCGCTAGAATGGCTCTGATTGCGGCAGAGCAACGCCCAAAGATGGGCAGAGCATCGCCCCCTGGTGGGCGTGCCGGGTGGATCCTGGTGGGGTGCATGCGGGAGTCTGTCTGACTGCCTCCCTGTTTCCAGGTTCGGAAAAATACAAAATAAATAAATTAATTAATAAAAAGAAAGAAAAGAAGTGGCTTGATGTCATAACTCTGTAAGTTAACATAAACAAGAAGCTTCCCTAGGAACACCTTAAAAGTGGCTTGATGTGACATTTTGGTAGATTAACATAAAAAGGGCTCGCTGCAAGGAGCTCCCAAAAAGGTGGTTTGACGTGATAATCCTGTAGATTGACACCTGCTAGGAGGCGTTGGCCAGAGAAGGTACTAAAGCTGAGGGCCCCCTCTGCTGCTGTAGTCGCCCGACTGCAACGTGAACATGGACTGTCTCCACACCACTCTGAGCTCTGACCAAAGACAGACAAAAAGAGCACACCGACAGGGCCCCCTTAAGCTGTACCCAGGCAGGCCAAAAGGATTTATGAGTACAAATTATTATTATTATTATTATTATTATTTTATTTTTATTTTTTTACAGGGACAGAGAGAGAGTCAGAGAGAGGGATAGATAGGGACAGACAGACAGGAACGGAGAGAGACGAGAAGCATCAATCATCAGTTTTTCGTTGCGATACCTTAGTTGTTCATTGATTGCTTTCTCATATGTGCCTTGACCGCGGGCCTTCAGCAGACCAAGTAACCCCTTGCTCAAGCCAGTGACCTTGGGTCCAAGCTGGTGAGCTTTGCTCAAACCAGGATGAGCCCGCGCTCAAGCTGGCGACCTCGGGGTCTCGAACCTGGGTCTTCTGCATCCCAGTTCAACGCTCTATCCACTGTGCCACTGCCTGGTCAGGCATAAGTACAAATATTGATTGACTTACAACATGTAGAATTTATTACCATTCGACTTTAGGACCACAATCCTAGCCACGACTGCTCCACATCTGGCAGTGCAAGCATTGCCCAGCTGGGCGTACGACAGTGCGGACCAGCTTCCGGCAGCACTACCATCTCCGTGTGCACTATTTCAACTGTTATCCCAGACTCGGTACAGCAATTTGTGTTTTGTGTCTTGGATATTTTTCATCAAACCCCTCCCAAGATGTCTACCAAGAGGAAATTGTCTTTGCAAATATTAAACCAGTTGTACTGGTAATGCAGTGTTTTACTTAAACCTGATGAATGTAAAAATAAGAAACAAAATGGTGTAGAGATGATACAAATGGCATAAAATGAACAAAGAAAATTATGAAATTATGATATATAACAATAATGAAAGACTGACCTGTGGTGGCACAGTGGATAAAGCGTCAACCTGGAAATGCTGAGGTCGCCGGTTCGAAACCCTGGGCTTGCCTGGTCAAGGCACATATGGGAGTTGATGCTTCCAGGTCCTCCCCCCTTCTCTCTCTCTGTCTCTCCTCTCTCTCTCTCTCTGTCTCTCTCTCTCTGTCTCTCCCTCTCCTCTCTAAAATGAATAAATAAAAAAAATTAAAAAAAATCTCATGGTACAGAAAATTAAAAAAAAAATTTTTTATAACATCATTTCACAGTAGTGTATATAGCCTACTCAACTTACGACCAAATCGTGTTATGACCGGTCTGTTGGAACCAATTGTGGTCGTAAGTCGAGCACTAGCTGTAATAAACTGCCTGTGTGATTCTTGCAACTCATTTTTGTGTCGGTCGTGTCTTTCCTCTGTTGGCAGTTGGTGTCAGTACTCATAAGTAGCATCCTTAGAGCCGCCTCAAGAGTAGTCTGGAAGAGGCTGCCAGCCCTGCTGATTAGCAGAGTGTCTCACTGCACGAGGAAGTCTAGTCAGGGACACCTGATCAACCTAGAGCTCGGGTTCTACTGGGACAGCCTGGTGCTTACGGAGAGAGCATGTGACCTAGAAATTTTTTTTTTATTATTCAGTGAGAAGGCGGGAGGCAGAGTCAGACTCCTGCATGTGCCCCAACAGGGATCCACCCAGCAAGCCCACTAGGGGGCGATGTTTCATTGCTCGGCAACCAAGTTCTTCTTAGCACCTGAGGCAGAGGCTATGGAGCCATCCTTGGCGCCCAGGGTCAACTCGCTCCAATTGAGCCATGGTTGTGGGAGAGAAAGAGAGAGAGAGAGAGAGAGAAAAGAGAGAGGGGGAGGATTGGAAAAGCAGATGGGACACTTCTGTATGCCCTGACCAGGAATCGAACCCAGGACAATCACACGCTGGGCTGACGCTCTACCACTGAGCCAACCGGCTAGGGCTCAGAAATCTTGATCTACAGAGTAGACTTGAAGACACAGCTAAGGCCCACTATCTGCTAAATTTCTTTCCCATTGTTTCAAAGGAGAATAAGGAGAAGGTGGGGGGAGGTGCTTGAGAGGGTTCTTTTTAAATCATGGAGCTTCACTAAATTGTTCAGTGGGGTCACCCTCATGTGACATGTAGTGTAAACCCTGACAGATTTTCTTCTTTGTCATGGCAATCCCGGACTCAAGCTTTGATTGAAGAGGCAGTTGCTGCAGAGATGGTTATCTTAAATCAGTGGTTCTCAACCTGTGGGTCGCGACCCCGGCGGGGGGGTCGCGACCCACAGGTTGAGAACCGCTGTCTTAAATAAACACAGGACTAGATAAAAGGGCCAGACCACTTTCCCCTCCCAGACTCTTTTGTTTTTAGAGATTGCTAATATCAAAACAAACCGAGACTAAAATCAAAAATTCCCTGAGCAGAAAAAAACTAGCTTCATCATACAAACAAAGCTTACAATAGCTTATTTTGTAAAACTTAACTGGATCCAGGTCATGTCTTGATTATGCCTCTGGAAATCATCAGTTAAACTTCCTCGTTTCCCAAGGTTGACATAAGGTATCCACTGACCATATTCTACATCACTGAAGACAAGTCTAACATTATGAGCAATCACTGTGAGGAACGAACCCGGCTGAACCTGCTTTGTAACAGTCCCCCCTTGAACCCCTCCGTGGTTTGCTTTGAATGCTCCCTGATTGCAAACCGTCTTTTTGATGTGTGCACAGTAGTTTTTTTACTAATTGCTACTTAAGTGATTCATTATTTTTACTTCTGT
The DNA here is from genome assembly GCF_036850995.1 of Saccopteryx leptura. Taxonomy (NCBI): domain Eukaryota; kingdom Metazoa; phylum Chordata; class Mammalia; order Chiroptera; family Emballonuridae; genus Saccopteryx; species Saccopteryx leptura. The sequence goes on from NC_089503.1 coordinate 386,324,552, forward strand.
TATTTCTGAACTTTTGATAGGATTTTGGGTGATTTTGATAACTGACCCTTTGGGCCATGTTGGACAGATAAAATACATCATGCTCACTTTGTTAAAGATGGCGGCTCCTGGCCTTACATTTGGCGTAGTCTGTGGCAGGATTCGATACAGATCGGCAAGGAGCCGCCTCCACCTTTGAGCGGTGGAGTAGAGGACTGGCTGCTGTTATGGTTCCCTATGGCTGTCCTTTTGGGGACCATAGGCTGGCTGACTTTTACAGCCATGTGTGAGGAAACCAAGAGCTCTGTGGAAAAGGCTGCCCGGGACCTGCAAACCGAGCAGTGGAAGGAGCTGGAGCAAACGTGGGAGAAAGAGATGCTGACCCTGGAGCTGGAGGAAGCACTGGAGGAGGAAGCCGACCAGGTTTGCGAGATTCGCCTGGAAATGGAGCAGCCGCTGGAGAAGGAATCACAGGTTCGTGAGTCGCAGACTGCCCTGGACGTTGTGAAGAGCCAGCAGCGGCAGGAAGCCGGGGCTGAGACCAGAGCTGGGGCTGCAAGTTCTGCGGAGCAGAAGGTGTCAGTGGCCCGGGACTCGAGCCCGGCAGCAGGAGCTGGTGTTTTCAGTTCCTCTTTGGAGGGTGAGGAGTATCGGCCTGGAGTTGCGATCCGCAGTCTCCAGAAGGTGAGAGAGAGCCCAGCTGGAAGGAGCATCTACTATGGCCCCGGTAGGTCTGCGATTTTGGGACATAGGGGTGGACGCAATCATGCTCTCCGGAGCAGAGATGGAAATGCTGACTGCCATTGCTACGTGCTCCTCCTTGGAACAGTGTAGGACCTGCCAGGACGGCAAGGATGAGGGGCGTGGCTGAGGCCCCATGTGCGTGGACTGATTTCCTGGATTACCACCGGAGTGGGCACTGGCTCCTTTGTTGGATGGACTTACGGATTTTGGACAATGTGAAATACCCTGATGGGGGTGGGGGGCGCCTTTGCTGGAAGCTCTCCCCTGCCCCGGGAAGTTTTTCCCATGGCTAGAAAGAAGACCGAGGACATTTTGCGCTTTGGGCAAAGTGCTCAGAGACTGGTGAAGTGTACCTTTTTAATTGTTGAAATTGTATGATTTGTCATGTTGTTGTAATTTGTGTGATGTGCCTAATTTCCTTGCACAGGGATGCCGGTGATGTAGATTATGGGTAGTAAAGTGAGCATAGGGGTGGATTGTTGGGCAGATAAAATATATTATGCTCACTTTGTTAAAGATGGTGCTGCCCACATGGAAGCCATAGCCCAGGTGATATATTTTTTTTTATTATAAATAAATTTTTATTTTAATGGGGTGATATCAATAAATCAGGGTACATATATTCAAAGAAAACATGTCCAGGTTATCTTGTCATTCAATTCTGTTGCATACCCATCACCCAAAGTCAGATTGTCCTCCGTCACCTTCTATCTAGTTTTCTTTGTGCCCCTCCCCCACCCTTCCCCCTCTCCCTCCTTCCCTCCCCCCACCCCCTCCCCCTCTCCCTCCTTCCCTCCCCCCCCACCCCCCCTAACCACCACACTCTTGTCCATGTCTCTTAGTCTCGTTTTTATGTCCCACTAATGTATGGAATCCTGCAGTTCTTGTTTTTTTCTGATTTACTTATTTCACTCCGTATAATGTTATCAAGATCCCACCATTTTGTTGTAAGTGATCCGATGTCCTCATTTCTTATGGCTGAATAGTATACTATGGTGTATATGTGCCACATCTTCTTTATCCAGTCTTATATATTTTTTTTTACAATGATTAAAGCCTTTAAGCAAACTCTTGGCCAATACAGCAAGAATCCATAAAAGAGTAGTGTCCTTAACATGTTCACCAAGTCCAAGTTGGCCCCAACACCATGCCATATCCCTGAAAAATGCAACCCAACCCCAGTTCAGTCTGTTAGGAGCTGTCACAAGGAGCAGGAGTCCAGGAAAAGTCCACATCCAGGAAAAGTTCGCGTGGCACTGGAATTGTTGTCACAATTCTATACTTTGCAGCTCACGTCCAAGTCCCAATGACCGCTGCTTCTAGCTGGTAATGATTCAGGTAGACTGGAAAAGCCATCTGCAGCATGTGTGGAGATGGAGCTTCTGTTCTCCTCTGCCTGGAGAGATGAGACCAGGTTGCTTTTCCCTGGAGCTCTGCGACTGTGGCTTGGTAAAGAGAACCTTGGGATACACTAAGCTGGGTGGCAAAAGTACATTCATAATAGAAGTTGGCAAAAGTGGGAAAGAGAGCTCTAAATTAGGAGTAGGTCCCAGCCTGAAATATGAGTGGGGCATTGAGGTAGGAGGAATAAAGGAAACACTATATATTAAACAAAGCAGCAGAAAATAGAACTATCAACACCCACAACAGAGATCTTCGAGGGAAGAATAAAAAACCTGACTATTCAGACAAGACATAGTTAAGTGGCCCTTATGCAAATGAGATCACCCAGGTGATATTAATGTGTGTTGGGGGCGGGCTGTGGGCAGGCAGGATCCTTGTAGCCTGGGGCTTGGTTTTAGGACTAAGCCTTTCCCACCCTTTTAGATGTGGGGTGGTACAATCCCATCATATATTGGATTAAAGGTTTTGATTTCTGCACTATAAAGTGGGGCAGACCGGGAGCTTGCTCTCTCTGTTCCCGAGATTAGCATTAGAGAGGAGAGCAGGCTTGACCTGTGGTGGCGCAGTGGATAAAGCGTCGACCTGGAAATGCTGAGGTCGCCAGTTCGAAACCCTGGGATTGCCTGGTCAAGGCACATATGGGAGTTGATGCTTCCAGCTCCTCCCCCCCTTCTCTCTCTCTGTCTTTCCTCTCTGTCTCTCCCTCTCCTCTCTAAAAATAAATAAATAAATAAAAAAATAGAGAGGAGAGCAGAGAAAGGCCACATGGAGGAGGCCAGGAAAAGCAGTCAAGATGGTAGAGTGCTGAGGGAGAAGCCAGTTAGTGCAGAGTTTGTGCAGAGAGAAGGAGATGGGAACAGAAAGCTGAATGAGACTGGTGAGCTAGAAACCTTTGATGTTAGGAAACTCGGATAAGTCAGTAGCTGTGTGAGCACTGAATGAGTGGGTTTTGGAGCCCAGTGTGAGTATTTCTTGCCCACCAGGTGCCAGCTAGGATTAAAGGTAATGGCCCACCAGTTCTTGGCTCCGTTGTTTCATTATTGTCTGTCTGAATCTAATGCGAACCTGCATGTGAATGGCCACGGTGGCGGCTCCTGGCCTTACAGGCTACTTGCTTTTTCTTCTCCGACACTTTAAATCCCCACTCTTAGGTTTTTAAATTCACCCATGAAGAGTGAGCCCCGAACCCCCATGACTTCCCTGTGTGGCCCTAGGAGTACTACGTAATTTTCATGCCCTGTAAATAAAAAAACCTTTATTTCCTGAAGGTTATTGCTAAAGGGCGTCTGACAGTCATAATAAGAACCACAAAGACCAGCCCAACCACCACTTTGAGGATTAGTAGGCTGAAACCAGCACGTGACATGACATCTGTCCCTGCATAAAACTCAGGGAAATTCCAGGACTAGTCTTGCACCTGAGGCCCTGCCTCTTCTCTGAGTGGGATGGCTATGGGGCCAGACCACAGCCAGGCTGGTACAGGCACACCTCGGAGATATGGCAGGTTTGGTTCCAGACCGCCACAATAAAGTAACTACCACAATAAAGCAAGCTACATAAATGGTTTTTTGTTTTTGTTTTTCGTTTTCCCAGGCATATATAAATTATGTTTATACCATACTGAAGTCTATTAATTGTGCCAAGAGCATTATGTCTAAAAGAAATGTGCATATTATAATTTCAAAATAATTGCTAAAAAGGAAATGCTCACCATCATCTTAGCCTGCAACAAGTCATAACCTTTTTGCTGGTGGAGGTCTTGCCTCAGTGGTGATGGCTGTGGCCAATCAGGATGGTGGGTGACTGTGGCAATTTCTTAAAATAAGCCAACAGTGAAGTTTGCCACATTGACTATTTCTTTTATCAATGATTTCTCTGTAGCATGTGATGCTGTTTGATAGTATTTTTTTTCTAGAGTGAGAAGTGGGGAGGCAGAGAGACAGATTCCCGCATGTGCCAGGATCCACCCGGCATGCCCACCAGGGGGCAATGCTCTGCCCATCTGGGACGTTGCTCTGTTACAACCAGAGCCATTCTCCCACCTGAGGGAGAAGCCATGGAGCCATCCTCAGCGCCCAGGGCCAACTTTGCTTCAATGAAACCATAGCTATGGGAGGGGAAGAGAGAGATACAGAGAAAGGAGAGAGGGGGAAGGGTGGAGAAGCAGATGGGTGCTTCTCCTGTGTGTCCTGACCGGGAATCAAACACGGGACATCTATACGCTGGTTGACGCTCTACTGCTGAGAAAACTAGCCAGAGCCTTGACAGCATTTTACCACAGTGCACCTATCCAAATTGGAGTCAAGGCCCTGGCTGGGTAGCTCAGTTGGTTAAGAGCATCATCCTGATATGCCAAGGTTGTAGGTTTGATCCCCGGACAGGGAACATATATGAATCAATAAATGAATCCATAAATAAGAGGAACAACAAAGAGATGTCTCTCTCTCTCTCTCTCTTTCAAATCAATTAATAAATAAGAAATTTTAATTGGAGTCAATCCTCTCAAATCCTGCTTCTGCTTTATCAACTAAGTTTATGTAACATTCTATATCCGTTGCTGTCATTTCAACATCTTTACTAGGCATAATCTGATTGGTGGTGGCACAGTGAATACAGTGTTGACCTGGGATGCTGAGGTCCCCAGGTTGAAACCCGAGGTTACCAGCTTGAGCGCAGGGTTGCTGGCTTGAGCCCAAAGGTTACTGGCTGGAAGCCCAACAACGCTGGTTTGAGTCCAAGGTCACTGGCCTGAGCAACGGGTCGCTGGCTCGGTTTGACTCCCCAGTCCAGGCATGTTAAAGAAGCAGTCAATGAACAACTGAAGTGAAGTGAAAGCAAGTTGATGCTTCTCACTTTCTCTCTCTTATCTCTCTCTCTTTCTATGTGTGTCTCTCTCTAGAGACAATAAATAGTTTTTTAAAAACACTGTTTTTTGCTCATCCAGGGAAACAGCTCCTCGTTCATTGAAGTTTTCTCACGAGGCTGTGGCAGTCCAGTTCCGCCTTCGCCTCCACCTCTCGCTCTAGTTCTCTCGCTGTTTCCCCCACCGCTGCAGTTCCTTCCTCCGCGGAAGTCTTGAACCCCCTCAAAGTCATCCATGAGGGTTGAAGTCAACTTCTTCCAAACTCCTTTTCATGTTGATATTTTGACCTCTTCCCATGACTCACAACGTTCTTAATGGCAACTACAATGGCAATTATATCTTCCAATAGGTTTTCAATTCAGTTTGCCCTGATCCATCAGCAGAGTCACTCTCTGTGACCGCTGGCGACCTTGAGGTTTGAACCTGGGGCCTCAGTGCCCCAGGCTGATGCTCTCTTCACTCCACCACCACTGGTCAGGCAATAAATAAAATCTTTAAAATATATATATAGAGAGAGAAAAAGCAGTCAATGAACAACTAAGGTGCTGTAACTGAGTTGATGCTTCTCATATCTCTCTCTTCCTGTCTGTCCCTGTCTCTCTCTCTTGCTAAATATATATATATACATATATATAATATATACACTTATAGAACTAAAAGATGAAATAAGTAAATCTGCAATTATCATTTAGAGACTCAACACTCCTGTTTCAATAATTGATGGAACAAGTGTACAGAAAATCAGCAAAGATATATATACCTGAACATACTGTCAACAAATTTGACCTAATTGACATTTACAGAACATTTTCCCCAACAACAGAAGATTGACATTCTTTTCAAGAATACACCTGGCCGGTTGGCTCAGCGGTAGAGCGTTGGCCTGGCATGCGGGGGACCCGGGTTCGATTCCCGGCCAGGGCACACAGGAGAAGCGCCCATCTGCTTCTCCCCCCCTCTCCCCTCCTTCCTCTCTGTCTCTCTCTTCCCCTCCCGCAGCCAAGGCTCCATTGGAGCAAAGATGGCCCGGGCGCTGGGGATGGCTCCTTGGCCTCTGCCCCAGGCGCTGGAGTGGCTCTGGTCGTGGCAGAGCGACACCCCAGAGGGGCAGAGCATCACCCCCTGGTGGGCAGAGCCTCGCCCCTGGTGGGCGTGCTGGGTGGATCCCGGTGGGGCGCATGCGGGAGTCTGTCTGACTGTCTCTCCCCGTTTCCAGCTTCAGAAAAATACAAAAAAAATAAAAATTAAAAAAAAAAAAAAAAGAATACATGGAGCATTCAACATGAGAGATCATATTTCTGGGCCCTAAAACAAGCTGCAACAGTTTGACTTGTGGTAGCACAGTGGATAAAGCATCAACCTGGAACGCTAAGGTCACCGGTTCGGAACCCTAGGCTTTCCTGGTCAAGGCACATATGGGAGTTGATGCTCCTGCTCCTCCCCCCTTCTTTCTCTCTCTCTCTCTCTCCCCCCTCTCTATAAAATGAATAAATGAAGTCTTAAAATTTAAAAAAAAGAACCGTGGGGGGGAGGGTGGGGGTGAGAGAGGGGGGAGAGGGGAAGGGGAGGGGGAGGGGGAGGGGAGGGCAGGGGAGGGGGAAAGGGAGGGGAGGGGAGGGGAGGGGAGGGGAGGGAGGGGAGGGGCACAAAGAAAACCAGATAGAAGGTGACGGAAGACAATTTGACTTTGGGAGATGGGTATGCAACATAATCAAATGTCAGAATAACCTGGAGATGTTTTCTCTGAACATATGTACTCTGATTTATCAATGTCACCCAATTAAAATTTTAAAAATGCAACAAATTTAAAGTAATTAAAATTCTCTAAAGTGTGTTCTCTGACCACAACTAAATTAAATTAGAAATCAATAACAGAACGATATCTGAAAAATCTCCCAAATATTTGCAAATTAAACAACACATTTCTAAATAACCCATGGTTCAAATAGGAAGTCACAAGGAAAATTAGAAAATATTTTGAATTGAATAAAAATGAAAACATCACATATCAACATTTGTGGGACACAGCCCAAGCTTTGCTTAAACGGAAAGTTCAACATTAAACGAGAAGTTTTAAAACAGTAGTAACCTAATCTTCCATTTTAAGACATCAGAGTACCAGGGTCTGGAGCAGCTGCCGCCCAGCCCCCAGACTGCCCGGCACTGCGCAGAAGGGGCCCCGGCCGTGGTCCCAGTCCAGACAGGCCCATCTTGGCGGCTCAGAGACCCGTAGAAGATGTGGAGACTTTCAAGGAATGGGCTGCTGGCCAGAACAAACAGCAGGCGATCACCGAGAACACGGCCAAGCTGGGCCGGGAGACCGAGGAGCCAGCTGCACCAGGCGGGTGACCCTGGAGGTGGGCAAAGCGACCAGCAGGGCCGCAGAGCAAGAGACTGATGCAGAAGGACCTGGCGACCCAAATCAGCCAAAAGCAGCAGGTCATCGCAGAGTATGATGGGCCATTCCCAATAACCAGATTCTAGGCAAAAATGAGAGAGCCATTGGCCTCAAGTTCCCGAGGAAGGGCACTGGGGTGGCCGGGGAAGAAAGGGCCAAGGACACAATGAACACAAAGCCTCAGAATCAGTGCCTCCCGGCTGACCTCATCTGGCTGGCTGCCCTTGACCATCAGCGCCAGCGTGGGTCTCCTCACGTGGCCAGCAGAAGACCCGGAGCCAGCCCTGCCCCAGAACCCCTCCACCTGGACCTGCTGTCAAACAAAACTTTGCCAAGTGTTTGCTTCTCCTGATGGTTTTCTTCCCCTCCCTCCCTCCCTCTCAAATTGAGGTGCAGAATGCCACCTTCCTCTCCCAAGGTGCAGGGCAGATGTGGGTGTGGCTGCTGGGAGCTGAGTGGGAGCCCCTTATAGGGGCTGGTGCGGGCTGGGGTGGCCCAATCCTGCCCAGAGAGGGATGATGCCGCCTCTAGTCTGGCTGTCAAAGACACTAACAAACGTTTGCTGTCCAAAAAAAAAAAAAAAAAAAAAAGCAGCTGCCCTGGCCGGTTGGCTCAATGGTAGAGCATTGGCCGAGTGTGTGGCTGTCACCAGTGTGACTCCTGATCAGGGCACATAGGAGAAGCGCCCATCTGCTTCTCCACCCCTCTCTCTCTCTCTTCCCCTCCCGCAGCCAAGGCTCCATTGGAGCAAAGTTGGTCCTGAGTGCTGAGAATGGCTCCTTGGCCTCTGACTCAGGTGCTAGAATAGTCCCAGCTGGGCAGAGCACCACCTCATAGAAGACTTGCTGGGCGGATCCCAGTCGGGCATATGCAGCAGACTGTCTCTTGGCCTCCCTGCTGTTCTCTCTCTCTCTTCTAGATTTTATTTATTCTTTTTTTTTTTTTTTTTTAGAGAGAAAGGAGAGAGAGAGAGAGAAGGGGGAGGAGCAGGAAGCATCAACTCCCATATGTGCCTTGACCAGACAAGCCCAGGCAGGGTTTTGAACCTGTGACCTCAGCATTCCAGGTTGACACTTTATCCACTGCGCCACCACAGGTCAGGCCCCTGCTTCTCTCTTAAGAAAATAAAGAAAGAAGAAAAAGAAAAAGAAAAAGAAGAAGAAGAAGAAGGAGGAGGAGGAGGAGGGGAGGAGAAGGAGGAGGAGGAGGGGAGGAGGAGGAGGAGGAGGAGGAGGAAGAAGAAGAAGAAGAGGAAGAAAAGAAAAGAAAAGAAAAATCAGAAAAAATTTAAATCCAAAGCAAACAAGGAAGGAAGATTAGCAAAAATCAGTGAAATTGAGAGCAGAAAAAACAATAGAGAAAAATCAATGAAACCAAGGGCTGGTTCTTTAAAATCAATAAACCTCTGGACCCAACAAGAAACATTCTGCCTCAGGGCTTTCCACTAGCTGTTCCCTTGGCTTGAAATGCTTTGATGGGTTCATTTTTCTACTTCAAGTCACCTCCTGGGGCTCTTTCCAGGCCTCTCTAATCAGCAACTCAATGTCTTCCCACTCTCTGTCCCTTTGTTTCATATCACTCGCTGCAAGCTGGCACGTTTTACTTCTGAAGCAATGCATTGAGTCTGTGGACCTGTAGATCGCGATGAGATCACAGCGCCGCCCCCCCCCCTGCCCCCGTGACCTGCCCGGGGCTAGTTCTTCCACTGTCCCGCACGTGCTCAGGAAGGCTGCCCAGCGTCCTCTGCTCAAACTCTGGTATGCAAAGTTTTCTGGTCTTAGTTTTAAATTTAGTGTCTTCTCTCAGCCCTAAGACAGATTTGACAAGGATAGCTGGAGAACGGGCAGTGTGGGCATGCTCCTCGGAGGTACCCAGCTCTCTCCAGTGTGTGTGTGTGTGTGTGTGTGTGTGTGACAGAGAGAGAGAGAGAGAGAGAGAGACAGATAGACAGACAGGAAGGGAGGGAGATGAAAAACATCAATTCTTCATTTCAGTTCTTTAGTTGTTCATTGATTGCTTTCTCATATGTGCCTTGACCGGGGAGCTACAGCAAACCGAGTGACCCCTTGCTCAAGCCAGTGACCTTGGGCTCAAGCAGCGACCATGGGGTTTGAAACCTAGGTCATCTGCGTCCCAGTTTGAAGCTCTGTCCACTGAGTTACTTCCTGGTCAGGCTAATTATTAAAAGGTGTGGTTCCACTGTTTTCTTTCTTTTCTCTTCTCCCTCCCTCTTCTTTCTTTCTTTTCTTTCTTTCTTTCTTTCTTTCTTTCTTTCTTTCTTTCTTTCTTTCTTTCTTTCTTTCTTTCTTTCTTTCTTTCTTTCTTTCTTTCTTTCTTTCTTTCTTTCTTTCTTTCTTTTCTTTCTTTCTTTCTTTCTTTCTTCTTTCTTTCTTTCTTTCTTTCTTTCTTTCTTTCTTTCTTTCTTTCTTTCTTTCCTTTCTTTCTTTCTTTCTTTCTTTCTTTCTTTCTTTCTTTCTTTCTTTCTTTCTTTCTTTCTTTCTTTCTTTCTTTTCTTTCTTTCGAGACAGACAGGAAGGGAGAGAGATGAGAAGCATCACCCATAGTTTCTTCACTTTAGATATTCATTGATTGCTTCTCATATGTGCCTTGACCAGGCAGAGGTCGAGCCAGTGACCCTTTGCTCAAGCCATCAACCTTTGGGCTCAAGTCGGCCACCATGGATAGCTCAATCTACTGGCCTCTTTGTTTAATCAATTTAACACAACTAATGAAAGATTGTGTTAGAGTTAAATTAGCCCCTGTAAAACTCATATTCGCCTCATGCAAAACATTTTCTAAAGATAGAGTTAATTTGCTTGCTATTCTCTCTCCTAACAGCTGCCTGGCCTTCACTTTGAAATGTAGCAAAGCTTGCATTAGGGAGGAACCTGATCATTAGGGGAGACTTAAATCACAATAGCTGTTTATGCAGACAGGCTCACAGACTCAGGCCCCCAACTGTTACGGAGAGACTGACCTCTTGGCCATCTTCAGGATTTACCAAGGACACCAAGTCTGTGCTACATCAAAGAACTTGTGTCTCTGCGGCAGAATTCCCCTCATTAAGTCAGTAACCGAGGTCACAAACACCCCGATATGCTAATCTAGGCTTGTCCAGGTGCACGAACACCCAAGCCAGCAAATCCCCTGTATCTAACGCCCCCTCTCGCAGTTTGGGGCTGACACGTGTTGGTCTCGGCTCACTTGTGTGCTTGCATCCAGGCGTTTATAAAATAAAATTTCCTTTTGGAACACACCAGCCTCGTGTTTTCAGTTCATCATGAGCTTTCTGCCTTCCATTCTGGTGTCGAGACCCCGGAGGTGTTTGTGCCGGAGACAAGTCAGGGTCCAACCCCAACCCCCGGAGGCTGAGGCGTCACCAGCCCAGGAGCAGTGAGCAGCGGCAGCCCCTCTCAGGCTAACGCCAGGACCCCAGGATCCTACCTCCCCTTCCCCGGGGAGTTGAGAGACTAGTTCCCCCACCCACCCTCTGGTCGAACCTCTTGAACCCACCAGGACCTAATAGATTGGTTTCAACCCTGATACAGGGTTTGTTTGTTTTTTCTTGTAATGTGAACCCCTGTGGCGGCAGAAAACAATGATATAAGTTAGTTTTTTTGTTACAGAAAAATTGTAAAAGAAGGTTTTTTATTTTTTTGTGACAGAGTCAGACAGAGGGACAGACAGACAGGAAGGGAGAGAGATGATGTAAAGCCAGTAGCCACGGCCACCATCACAGCCGCCTGGCCCATGCAGGTTCGCATTAGATTCTGACAGACGGTAATGAAACAATGGAGCCAAGAACTGGTGGGCCATCATTTTTAATTCTAGCTTGCACCTGGCGGGCAAGTAAAAACACACACTGGGCTCCAAAACCCACTCATTCAGTGCTCACAAAGCTACTGACTTATCCGAGTTTCCTAGAATCAAAGGTTCCTACCTCACCAGCCTTATTCACCTCTGTTCCCCATCTCCTCTCTGCACAAACTCTGCACAAACTGGCTTCTTCTTCAATACTCCGCCATCTTGGCTGCTTCTTCTGGCCTCCTCCACGTGGCCTCTCTCTGCTCTCTCCTCTAATGCTAATCTCAGGAACTGAGAGAGCAAGCTCCCAGTCTGCCCCACTTTATAGTATAGAAATCAAAACCTTTAATCCAATATACAAAATAGGGAAGTCTCTAATACAAAGTCACTTATCTGAGGCATGATGGGATTGCACCACCCCACATAAAAAAGGGTGGGAAAGGCTTAGTCCTAAAACCAAGCCCCAGGCTACAAGGATCCTGCCTGCCCACAGCCAGCCCCCAACACACATTAATATCACTTGGGCGATGGGCATCCACGTGGGCAGTGCCATCTTTAACAAAGTGAGCATAATATATTTTATCTGCCCAACATATGAGAAGCATCAATTATTCATTGCGGCACCTTAGTTGTTCATTGATTTATTTCTCATATGTGCCTTGACTGGGAGGCTACAGCAGACCGAGTAACCCCTTGCTTAAGACAGCGACCTTGGGCTCAAGCTGGTGAACCTTACTCAAACCAGATGATCCCGTGCTCAAGCTGGCAACCTCGGGGTTTTGAACCTGGGTCCTCCGCGTCCCAGTCCGACGCTCTATCCACTGCGCCACCCCCTGGTCAGGTATAAAAGAAATTTTTGTTACAAAAAATTCTAAACAAAATTGTGCCATGCTTTATACCATTTGGGGTCAACAAAACCTATCCAAGGAAACAGGCCTTCTTATTAAGGTCAAAATGTTTTTTTTTTAAATTTATTCATTTTTAGAGAGACAGGAAATGCCGGGGTCCAGCCCCGGGGGGGATCCAGGGGTCCCACAGGAAGAGACGGCGTCGGCGAAATCGAGTGAGAGAGCCGAATTCTTTTCTTTCTCTTTATTCTCCGGTTAGCATTTACTGCCAGGCATCTCTCCCAAATGCTAGTATAGCTCCCTTTTTATACACGCACACCGAGTTACAATCACATGGTGTTAATTATTACTTTTGTTTCACTATGTTTTCATGTTTCCGGATAACAGTTAATTTACATCTATGAGTCACAAGTCAGGTAGCAAATCATTCAAAATACAAAATAACTTGAATAGCGATAACAACATCAGTAAAAGCTTTTAGAGTATTAGTTCTAAAAGGCTTGCCTCTATAGAAATTAACATAACATCAAGAATAGGTTTCATCCAAAGATATGCAGAGTGTACTTGCAAGATAGCCCAGCAGCAACGCAAGACATTCCATGGATTTCCCTACATTTTTAAATCTCATGAGAACATCTCATTGAGAAAGCCTAGCAATTGCCTTTAGTCAAAAGACAATTCTCTTAGTAAAACATTCTTTTCTTGCTGACTACGCTCTCATTCTAGGCCACACAATGGGCCATTCTACTATACCTACCTAAGATACTATTGTCTAAACAAATATTATTTATTTATTATATTTAAACACTAGTTAAGTTCTGGCTCTATTCTTCTCAGAGTGTACCACTATTTGCAGATCAAAGAAGAAAGGAATGTTTCTCTACTTATCACATGAAAAGGCTAGGGAAGATAAATGTTAAGTGAAGGCCTAAGGGTGCTCTGTGCACAGCCACTGCCTCCTAACCATTCACAAGTCACAAACTATTCTTTTTAACATGATTAAGAAGGAATTCTCCTACAAACTTAACCCTTTATGAAGGATATCATAGCCAGCCTCTTATGTCTATGAGCCCAGTTCAAGGGGCTTACAGGCTTTTCTGTGGAACTCACACCCTCTGTCTCATTTCTAAAGAAATTACTACAAATCTACAGGGAAAGTACGGTACTATTATCCCTGTGCCACAAATAATAGCACACACCCAGAAAAAAAGGGGGGATATAAGGCCAGATTAATTCAAAAGATTAAAGGGGGAAGTATCATGCCTTTCCTTGCGGTGACTTTGTCAACCCGCAGCTGTTGGTCTTTACTGCGGTGACTCTATCTTCTTTTGCTGTGACTTTGTCAACCAGCAATTGTGGATCTTCTTCTGCTGTGACCTAGTTAGCCAGCATTAGTGGATCGGCTCCCGACATCTCCCCCTTTTTTATTATTTAAATAAAGCTTTTGTATTTTCACCGCTATTTCCCTGTGATTGTTGTTTAAAAGTCGGAACATGACTGGAAGGATAAGAAGAGTGATAATTGCCACAGCTATTATTATGCCTATATCAGTAGCCAGAGAGGTCAGGCCATGCATAGAAAACATACTTTTAATGTTTTCAACAAATTGATCAGCTACTTCTGAGGCAGAGACTAAAGAGCCTGAATGTCCTAAGTTTTGTATCTGCTGATGTAATTTCCTTAAATCTAAACTAATATTACTATTATTCCATACACCTAACAAATGATTCTGTACATTATTCCATGCTATGATAGACTGATTGTATTCTAAAGGAGTCACACATATCCACCTGAATCCTGCATGGCATCTAAGAGTCATTCTAGCTTTCATAGCTAACAACTCATTACATATGTGAATAAAAGCCTCTTCTAAAGCATTCACTTTCAATTCTAACTTCCTATCTATAGTCTCCTGTACTGCTAATGCAAGAGATATATTACGAGATAAACTATCCACATGATTTGCAGTGTGAACTGATTGAGCTAAAGCAGTGGTGGAAGCAGTTACAGATTCTATAATAGCAATAAGAGGAGTAATTCCCAAAATCAATTTAGCAACAAATCGCTTTTCTCGATGGCGAGCAAGCACTTCAGAAACAGCCTGTAGTGCATGCAACCCTGGATTATCATACTAAGGCTGAGACAGACTAACAGGTAACATCACATAAGGTGGCTGCCGCAAAATAAACATAACTTGAGCTTTGGTGTCATAAGATAGACAGTTTGTTAAAACACAGCGAGAGAAAACATAGAGGTATCTTAACCGTTTTTCCATGAAATGAGAAATTTGAATCAGTTTTATACATAATAAAAGAACTACATGATTCTTCCAAAAACTTAGTATGATTATTAAACACAGGTATATCATTTCCTCCCCAAGTAACAGGCTTAACTAATGGTGGATTTGGAATATAAGCCCAATAAGATTTGTTTTGTTCAGTAGCCTCAACATTAAGTACCTGAATTGAAAGTACAGCTAGCATAGCAATAAACATATTAACAGGGTTACGCTCTATATTTTGTTGACGACAAATTGAATCAGCCCTTTCAGACAACGCCTTCAACTGGCCCCAGGTTGGTGGGTTGACAGTTCGAGTAGAGCGAGCCATCCGTTGATAGGGAGGTCGTCTAGCTTCCTGTAGTGACAATCGCTGTATTCCTCGAGTAACAGGATCATACGGAGAGCTCCTTGATGACCTCTGCTGGGAAGTCACTGATGACGCGGGTGGCACAGAAGTCTCCTCCGGACTGGGAGGGGGCAGCAGATTTCTAGAAGTCTTAGTGGGATAAATTACTGATTGTCTTTTTAGACATTGCAGCAGTGGGCGAGCAGGAAGATGAAATAAAACCTGCCCTGTAAAATTACTAAAAGCAATTTGAATTTAGATTCACAAATTTTTGACAAAGCATGGGACTGTTTTTCATTCCCTGGGGCAATACCTTCCACTGATATTTTTCATAAGGTTGTTTAAAATTTTCTGATAGCAGACTAAATGCAAACCTTCGACAATTCTGTGTAGCTAATGGTATAGTAAAAAAGCAGTCTTGTAAATCTATAACAATTACACTGTAGCCATGAGGCACTGCAACTGGTGAGGGGTTTAAGGGTTCTTATTCATCTATATAAATCATTTCCGTATATTTGGAGCTATTTCTAAAAAGACAAAACAATGTTATTAGCTGGATTAAACAAAAGAGGGTAAAAGTTTGCAGAAGAAACAGGTTCAGCATCTCCTGTAGGATTCCAGCATCTCTCAGCTGTTGAATAATTCTGTATATCAGCATTTAAAAGAAATTTTTTAAAGTAAGAAGCATGATAAAGAAGATTTGCAGTGGTTCCAGTATACGAGTTTTCTATATTTATAAAAACATTTCTACTTCATTAATTAACAGGCAATTTAAAGAACACATTAAAGCTGGAAAACTTTAGTGACTTTTATTATTTTCCTATATTAAAAACAAATCTACACCTTTGTTAGGCAAATCTACTCTGCTTCATGCTCTGCAGCGGCAGCAAGCAGCCTGAAGCTTGAAGCAGTTTAGTCAAAATCAACAAGTCTTTAGGATTTATGTTTCATACTATTTAAATTTAAATGAGCGCGCTTTATTTGTTTCAATTAAAATTATAAATTTGTAGGGATGATATTTTTATAATATTAGAGCCGGCATATTCAATTTTTGCATGCAAGAATTTAAAAAAATCACATTTAGACAACATTAAACAAAGACCAAACACAAACAAGAATCAGACAAAGTAGACAAATTAGACAAATTAGAGAGAAACCCGGGATTTTAGAGATCAGAATATGGCCTGCTTGATTTTTACACAGGGCAGTTTTGATTGGAACATATTGAATAGAAACTAAACAGAACTCTCTCTTGAAAAGTTTCAAGAACGGCCGTTTATGAGATTCTGTTTAGTCATATCCAAACAGGTGTTTCCTTTGCCCTCTTTTCAGGCATAGAATAGGAAAGAAATAAAATGAGTTGAGAGAAAGAGGAGAACAGAAAAAACTGTAATTTTTCCAAACTCTTAAGTCCTTCTATTTACTAAAGAAAATCAGATAATAACACAACTTTAAAACTCATCACAGTCTCTAATCATTCTTAAATTCTAATAGCTGGTACAACCGGCAGCCGAAATTCCTCCATTTCAACCCCCACAAGAGGCTTGTTTCTCATATTTTGCATGGAGGCATGGGGGAGGCCCGAGTGGGGACTGAGACAGACGGGAGTTGACAAATGGATTCAAGCTGGCGCCAATTGTTATTGGGGCCTGAGGCTGGCTCCCTTGCCAGTTTCCCTGATTATTACTGGGATTGCTTGCTAAATTTTGATTTTGTGGGGGCTGCCATTCTATTCCTAAATTTGGTCCTAATGGCTGTCCGTTTTTGTGAAATTTAGAACGGTACTGCTTTGCCCAATGATATCCTTCCTGACAGCGTGGACACAAAGTCCTAGGCAATGGGACATTATTATTAGCATTATTAATTATGGGAGCTGTCCCTTGCACTCCTGGGCCTGCTTGCCCACTCTTGTTAGGGCATTGTCGGCTAAAGTGGCCCGTTTGGTTACAAGTAAAGCAAGCAAGACTTCCCTCAGAGGAAGCTTCATTAACAGAAGGCATTTTTCCTTGATACATAGTCTTAATAAATTGAGGATACGTTTCTCCTTTCAAAGTTGCAGCAATAGTTACTCCCTGAATAAAAGCAGGATTTACATCCTGACAGGCTTTGATGAAATTCCCTATCATTCCTTCTCTCCTCACTGACCGCAACATGGCCTGGCAAGTGGAATTAGCATTTTCATAAGCCAACTGTTTAATTATAATATCTCCTGCCGCCTCATTTGAAATAACTCTTCTTACTGCTTGAATCAACTGAGCAACAAACTCCCCACAAGGTTCATCACCTTTCTGTTTTACTCCTACCACAGTAACATTTCCACCAGACGAAGCAGGCAACTTTCTCCAAGCTGATATAGCACAACCATTCACCTGCATCAAAGCCGGTTTAGAAAGTTTTAACTGTTCACTAACATCAGCAAACTCTCCCTCTCCCGCAATCATTCCTCCAATTACAGGATTATGAGTCCTCCGATTCCCAACTGCCTGCTGTTTAGCTTGCTCCTCATATTCAGCTCTCCAAAGGAGACAATTTCCTCCAGACAAACAAGCCCTAGCCACTTGTTCCCAATCATAAGGAGTCATCCAATTATGAGAAACTATTTCCACCAAAGACATAGTATAAGGAGAGGTGGGTCCATATTGAGTGCAAGCCATTTTCAACTCTTTCAATAATTTATAAGAAAGCGGCTCCCATGTAGGATCCTCCTCATCAAATTCACCAGCCACAGCCACAGGGAAACATAATGCCAAATCAGTTTCCCCTTGGTCGCAAGAAGCTTGAATTGCCTTCTGCAACCCTGTTAACCCTGATGATTTTTTCTTTTCATTAACATCTGGTGATTGTACTGGTAGAGGCAAAGACATTTTAATAGCCTTATTTTTATCCTTTTTGTCAGTCTTGGAGAGATATAATATAGGCAAGACTGTTTTTGACTTCCAATCCTCATTATTCCTATTATTTTTAGCTGCCTCATCTTCTAATTCAGCCTCATCTTTTGGAGATAAATGATTTTCACTATCATCCTGATGTTTACTTAATTTTAAAGAGGCCATAGCATGATTTGTACTATCTTGAGACTGCCTTTTACTTCTAATTAACGGAGTCTCTTCTTTTGGAGGAGCAGTTGCCTTAGAAAGTTTATGCATCTCATGTTCTGGATTTAAGGCATCTTTAATCAAGCTCCATAAAGCAAATGTATCAACTGGAACCTTTTCTGGTCCGTGAAGCTCATAATAAAGTTTTAAATCTTCTCCAACTTTAACCCATTTCTCGAAATCAAGCGTTCCCTCATCTGGAAACCATGGAGAACATTTTTGTACGAATTTCATAAAACGAGCTACTTGTTTAGAGGAGACCTTAACTCCTTTTTTAGAAAGTGTATACTTAATGACTTTTATAAAGAGTCTTCTTTCTTTAGACTCAGTATGGCCCATGACTTCTCAAAATCTTAAGTTCTGAAATTCTCCACCTATCCTCACCCTGTCTTTCTTACAGGGGGGTCTGCAGCACCCTGAGTGGAGTCCTAGCCGTCCCGAGACAACGAGGGGGGATTACCTGTAGGTCCCTGTATCGGGCGCCAAATGCCGGGGTCCAGCCCCGGGGGGGATCCAGGGGTCCCACAGGAAGAGACGGCGTCGGCGAAATCGAGTGAGAGAGCCGAATTCTTTTCTTTCTCTTTATTCTCCGGTTAGCATTTACTGCCAGGCATCTCTCCCAAATGCTAGTATAGCTCCCTTTTTATACACGCACACCGAGTTACAATCACATGGTGTTAATTATTACTTTTGTTTCACTATGTTTTCATGTTTCCGGATAACAGTTAATTTACATCTATGAGTCACAAGTCAGGTAGCAAATCATTCAAAATACAAAATAACTTGAATAGCGATAACAACATCAGTAAAAGCTTTTAGAGTATTAGTTCTAAAAGGCTTGCCTCTATAGAAATTAACATAACATCAAGAATAGGTTTCATCCAAAGATATGCAGAGTGTACTTGCAAGATAGCCCAGCAGCAACGCAAGACATTCCATGGATTTCCCTACATTTTTAAATCTCATGAGAACATCTCATTGAGAAAGCCTAGCAATTGCCTTTAGTCAAAAGACAATTCTCTTAGTAAAACATTCTTTTCTTGCTGACTACGCTCTCATTCTAGGCCACACAATGGGCCATTCTACTATACCTACCTAAGATACTATTGTCTAATCAAATATTATTTATTTATTATATTTAAACACTAGTTAAGTTCTGGCTCTATTCTTCTCAGAGTGTACCACTATTTGCAGATCAAAGAAGAAAGGAATGTTTCTCTACTTATCACATGAAAAGGCTAGGGAAGATAAATGTTAAGTGAAGGCCTAAGGGTGCTCTGTGCACAGCCACTGCCTCCTAACCATTCACAAGTCACAAACTATTCTTTTTAACATGATTAAGAAGGAATTCTCCTACAAACTTAACCCTTTATGAAGGATATCATAGCCAGCCTCTTATGTCTATGAGCCCAGTTCAAGGGGCTTACAGGCTTTTCTGTGGAACTCACACCCTCTGTCTCATTTCTAAAGAAATTACTACAAATCTACAGGGAAAGTACGGTACTATTATCCCTGTGCCACAAATAATAGCACACACCCAGAAAAAAAGGGGGGATATAAGGCCAGATTAATTCAAAAGATTAAAGGGGGAAGTATCATGCCTTTCCTTGCGGTGACTTTGTCAACCCGCAGCTGTTGGTCTTTACTGCGGTGACTCTATCTTCTTTTGCTGTGACTTTGTCAACCAGCAATTGTGGATCTTCTTCTGCTGTGACCTAGTTAGCCAGCATTAGTGGATCGGCTCCCGACAAGGAAAGAGAGAGAATGGGGGAGGAGCAGGAAGCATCAACTCCCATATGTGCGTTGACCAGGCAAGCCCAGGGTTTTGAACCAGAGATCTCAGCGTTCCAGGTTGATGCTTTATCCACTGCACCACCACAGGTCAGGCCAGGTCAAAATGAATTTTAGATAAGAGACCTTAAAGGCTCCAGTTATGAAGTCCACTACTGCACACACCACTCCTTCTGCTGTCCACCGACCACCACGTCTTCTCCCAGGGACCCCAGAGCCTCCACAGGGCTTCAGTTTCCCCCACAGACCTTCAGGCCAATGCCTAGGGAACAGGGGCCAGGAAAAGCCTCCAACCTTCCCTCTAAGACAATCTCTCTCTCTTTTTTTTTTTTATGTGCCTTGACCGCGGGCCTTCAGCAGACCAAGTAACCCCTTGCTCGAGCCAGTGACGTTGGGCTCAAGCTGTAAGACAATCTCTTGGAGAACATTTCCCACTAGCGACTCTCAGACGAGGAGCCCCCATGGAAAAATCTCACTCTTCCCTATTATTGCCTGAACAGGTAAGTCCTAATGGTACACTCTTGCCCTGCTAACCTATCACCGTCTTTCTTCTCCTCCACCTCCTCCTCCATCTCTTCTTCCTCCTCCTCTTCCTCCTCCTCCTCCTCCTCTTCCTCTTCTCCTCCTCCTCCTCTTCCTCCTTCCTTCTCCATCTCTTCCTCACCTCCTCTTCCTCCTCCTTCTTCCTCCTCCTCTTCCTCCTCCTCCTCCTCCTCTTCTTCTTCTTCTTCTTCTTCTTCCTCTTCCTCTTCCTCTTCTTCTTCTTTCTCCTCCTCCTCCTCCTCCTTTTATAAATTTAAAGAAACCTCCCCTTGGGCTGCTGCAGTTTCTCAGTTCCCACAGCCTCACTTCAGAGAGTCCCACCCTCACCTCCAACCAACCACTGTTAAGCTGGAGTAGACTTTAGATCTTTGATTGACAGCAGCTCACAGTAGCATACCAGATCGTTCACATTGCATTGGATGATTATATGATTGTTCCAAAGGCTCAGAGGCAGTCTCTCTCTCTCTCTCTCTCTCTCTCTCTCTCCCCCCTCTCTCTGGAATTAGGGCCAACCAGACAGATGGAGGATTGCAGCCGCCACTCCCCTTCATCCTGCCATTGCTGAGTAAGGGCTTCCGCCCCAGCCTCCCCGACCCAGCTTGCTGTCAGACGTAGGTCAGGATGGCAGAGGGGGAGGGTGACGTGGAGGAGGAGGATGTGTTCCTCGCTTTTGCGCAGGGTCCTTCTCCTCCCAGGGGTCCCCTACGTCGGGCCATGGACAAGGCCTTCTTCATCTTCCTGGTCCTCTTTCTAACACTGCTGATGCTGGAAGCTCTTTGTAAACTGCTGTGGCTGCTGCCATGGGCAGAGTTTGGGGGCTGGCTCCTGGGAACGCCTCAGCGAGAGGAGGAGCTGGAACTGTGACCACCCTTTCTAGAAACATCCTCTTGCCCTGCCACAGAGGTGAGAGGGGAGGTGGGGGGCCTGTGGAGGGGACACTTGGATAGCTTTAGAGCAGCTGTCTTAAAATTTCTGCACTTATTCTCCAGGAAACAACTGGGGGAAAATTTCTACTCCTTACATCTAAAATTTTTCATCATAAGGATGTCATTCTGGTATATTGGATAAATTCACATTTTAAAATAAAACAAGTCACCAGGGGAACCAAAATATCAGGCTGACCTGATACCTACTAGCATCCATTAAAAAATACATAAATAAGCTCTTACCTATTGAGAATCATTCTTTTTCTTCTTCTCTCTTTTTTCCTTGAACTCCTGTTAGCATTCTACTTCCCCAGAGAAAATGTTATACTTTTATACTTGAAAGTCTCAGATGAAAAACATCTTTTTTGACCGAAATTTGTTTTTCAGGGTTATTATTGCAATTAGTTGTGATAGCAGAACTGATCAAATTGCATGAGGATTACACACATTTTTATAATTGTTAAAAAATAAAGCCTGACCAGTAGTGGCACAGTGGACAGAGGTCCCTGGTTCAAAACCCTGAGAACGCCGGCTTGAGAGCAAGCTGGTAGGCTTGAGTGCGGGCTGGCCAGCTTGAGAATGGGGTCATTGACATGATCCCAAGGTTGCTGGCTTCAGTATGCCCCTCAACCCGCACCCACGAGAAGCAATCAGTGAACAACTAAAGTGAAGCAAACAATTTGATGCTTCTCACTCTCCCTTCTTGTCTCTCTCTAAAAATAAATTAAATTAAATATATATATTGATTTTAGACAGAGAGAGAAAGGGAGAGAGGATAACATTCATTTGTTGTTCCACTTAGTTGTGAGTTCATTGGTCACAAACTTGGTGTTGGAACCACGCTCGAACCGACTGAGCTAACCGGCCAGGGCCTAAAAATAGTAATAATAACTTTTTTTTTTTAAGTGAGAAGAGGTGATGTTTATGGTGCCTGGATTTAAAAAATAGGCTATATATCTGTTTACTTAAAACAAGGTAAGATTAAAAAAAAAAAAAAAACAAGGTAAGATTATCTTCAGATATCATAGTTGAGAATTGTACTTGTTTTTTGTTTTTGTTTTTAAAGGAGGGAGAAAGTCTATTGCAAAATGGAAAAGAAAGATGAAGAACCTCTGCTATAGGCATTTACTACTCAGGAAAACAAATTCTGGGAAAATTGAGGATCTGGGAATTCAATCCCTTGTATCTCCCAAGTCTGAGTGCTCTTTGGAGAGAGCTTTCATTGACCCCAATTTGAAGATGGTAGGGTTCAATTACGACTGAAAGAAGTCACATTTGAGGTTCCGGAACTATGAGGGCTCGAAGATGTAGGGACCCCCACGGTCCTAGAAAGTGACAAGATGCTAGAATGTGCACAGATGCAGGAAGCAGGTCGAGGATCTCAGTGACTGGAAGTGTGTTAGTGTTGTAGTAATATAAGGTTATAGTAATTAAGTATATAGAAATATAAAAAATATGGAAGATATATAAAAGTAATTAAGATATAATATTAAAATCAATTAAGGAAACGAAATAAAGTTATGCTGTCTGGATAGGAATTAATATAGTGCAGGGGTCGGGAACCTATGGCTCACGAGCCAGATGTGGCTCTTTTGGTGGCTGCATCTGGCTTGCAAATCTTTAATAAAAAAAAATGTTAAAAATATAAAACTTTCTCATGTATTACAATCCATTCATTTCCTACTGCTCATGTTCATGGTTGCTGGTGGCTGGAGCCAATCACAGCTGTCCTCCGGGACAACACCAAATTTTTATTGAATAATGCCTAACGTACACGGGTCGTTGTATGGCTCTCACAGAATTACAATTTAAAATATGTGGATTTCATGGCTCTCTCAGCCAAAAAGGTTCCCACCCCCTGATATAGTGTGCACAGATGTGACAGACTAACTTTTGAGCAGGGCCCAGTTAGTGCGTGTGTGAAGTTAGACATAGATAAGAAGTGGCTTGATGTCATAACTCCGTAAATGAACATAAACAAGAAGCTTCCCTAGGAACACCTTAAAAGTGGCTTAATGTTACATTTCAGTAGATGAACATAAAAAGGGCTCGCTGCGAGGAGCTCCCCAAAAGGTGGTTTGAGGTGATAATCCTGTAGATGAACAGCTGTTAGAAGGCGTTGGCCAGAGAAGGTACTCAAGTTAAGGGGCTCCTCTGCTGCTGTAGTCGCCCAGACTGCAGTGTGAACATGGACTATCTCCACGGGGCTATGACCAAAAACAGCGGAGAGAAGCACTCCCGCCGGGTCCCGGCTTAAGCTGTACCCAGGCAGGCACGCAAAAAGGGTTTGTGGGTGATAAACTGCCTGTGTGATTCTTGCAACTAACTTGTGTGTCGGTTGTGTCTTTCTTCTAGTGGCAGCTAGTGTTGGCACTGATCAGTAGCATCCTCATAGCCGCCTCAAGAGTAGTCTGGCCTGACCTGTGGTGGTGCAGTGGATAAAGCGTCGACCTGGAAATGCTGAGGTCGCCGGTTCGAAACCCTGGGCTTGCCTGGTCAAGGCACATATGGGAGTTGATGCTTCCAGCTCCTCCCCCCTTCTCTCTCTCTCTCTGTCTCTCCTCTCTGTCTCTCCCTCTCCTCTCTAAAATGAATAAGTAAAAAAAAAAAAAATAAATAAATAAAATAAACTTTCCTTAAAAAAAAAAAAAAAAAAAAAAAAAAAAGAGTAGTCTGGAAGAGGCTGCCAGCCCTGCTGATTAGCAGAGGGTCCCACTGCACAGGGAAGTCGAATCAGGGATGCCTGATCGACGTAGAGCTGGGGTTCTACTGGGACAGTCGGCCTTCCCGGCTTCCCTACGAGCTCGCCTTTGGACCCCAGCTGGCCTCCACAGGTCCCTCGGGCCGCCCTATAACCGGGCGAGCGCCAAAGTCGGTTTCTTCCCTCTTGGTTCTTTGTTCAGATCTCCCGGAGGAAAAGGAGACGAGACCCGAGGAGGTACTTCCCGAGGCTCATCGCGTCTCGCAGCAGCAGCCCCCACGGAGTCTCCGCAATGCCCCCCCCCCCGCCCCGCCCCAGCTCGCCCGTCCTTAAGTCCCCGGAGCTCCAGGGCAAAAGCCCGGCTTCTGGGGCATCACCGCCTGCGCCTCGGACGCCCCTCCAGAAACGGGCGGAGAACCAGCGAGGTCCCACTTCTTTTGGTGGGTCATCAGTTGCGCGGTAGATCTTGAAAAGCAAATCAACAGCAATAGCAGTAATAATAATACCACCACCATGTTGTTTAGCGCCTGGTGTGTGCCTGTGTTTTGATTTAGCGTTGGGGGCGGGGGGCGGGGGAGACGGGGACGCGTCACCGGGACGTAGAAGTAACAGAGGAGCGCGCAGCCCCGTGGTAGGTTGGGGCGGGCGCCGTCGATGAAGCTGTGGAACCGGGTACCGGGCAGGTAGGAAAGCGGGTCGGGGAAGCCTGGTCAATAAGCCCATCGGAAGGAAAAGCTTTTATTTCCGTCGTAAGAGACTCGTGCCCTTCGTGCACTGGGGCGCAGCCTTGGAAGGCCCCCGGCTCCTGAGTTGCCCTGTTCCGTTGCCCCCTCCCCTCCTTGGAAAGGGGGCTCGGTCCTCCCTGCACGCGACTCAGAGACGGTTGGGCCGGCCGCAGGAAGTTTCTGATTGGCGGAATCGCAGAAGAGCTGGGTGCAATGAGCTCCACCGGCGGCGCTCCGGAGTCCGAGCCGAATCGCCGCCGTACGGCAAAATGGTGGCACCCAGGCACTTAGTGGGGGCGCGCCGGGGAAATAAGCCCGCCCCCTACAGGTCAGACGGAAAGGGAGCCTCCTACTATGCTGGCGGCCTTGGAGGCGTTCAAGGTAGGGGTGTGGGTGGGGAGGGGTGGAGCCTACCGTCACTTCCGGCCACAGAAGGCCTGTCTTCCGTACAGCAATAGGGCCGCGCTGGAGTGTGTGTCTGGGGGCGGAAACTCTGCGGCTTCCGCTCCAGAACAGGGCCTGCGGTGGGAGGGGGAAGGAAGGAGGAGGGAACCATGCGAGCTTTTCCTAGCCGCGGTGAGGGTCGCCTCCAGAGGCCGTTTCTGAGGTGCGGGCCGAGCGGTAGGGGGCTCGAAGGGCGGGGCCGGAATGTCGAGGGAGGAGGTGCTGGGGAGTCCTGGGCGCTCAGTCTGAGGGGCAAGCTGTGGTCCTCTCCCTCCTATCCCTGGAGGGGGTAGTGGGGGGCGGGCAGGGGCCGAACTGAGAGGGGGGAGGGGGACTTGGCGGGAAGCTCCTCTTGGGGAAGGGGCCCGACCTAGGGTTGGGATCCGAGAGGCATCGGGGGAGCCCAGTGAGGGGCTCGCCGTCGTTACAGGTCACAGAGAGAGAAGGGGGAGAATCAGGGTGGGGTGAGAGGGAGGGAGGGGACTTGGGGGACAGTACGTCCAACCTAACACCTGGCTTGGAGACCCATCAGGAGTGGCGTGTGGAGATCATGGAGAAAGGGGGGGATATGTTATATATATTGTCGGGAGGGAATCGTCTTCGCCTCCGAGTCTCAGGAGTTGGGGTGACCCTTAAGGATGGGAGGTGAAGGTGTGGGTGTGACATGTTTGAGAGCAGAAGGGGGGAAGCACGTGCTGACAGGTCGTGTCGTTTTCCTTCTGGGCGGGGCGAGGGGGATGTCGGGGAAGTCCGGAGTGCGGTGTGGGAAGTGGTCCAGGGGTTGGGGAGGAAGAAATCAACTTGCCAACTAGGAGAAATACTGAGAAAACGCAACTGAAAGACCGGATGTGATATGCGGTGTGGAGACTTGAGATTTGGGGTGGCTGCGGCTCCCTAGTAAGCCACCCCCCCAAAACAAGGTACTAATGGTTGCTGGAGTTAGGCAGGCAGCGAGGACGCTGTTGGGCAGGGCTGGGGGGTCCTGAAACCCGGGAGACGGTGTGAGGTGAAGGGAAAGCGCTATGCTGGAGGGGGCTCTTTCTAAGGCCCCATCCCCTTCCAGCAGGAATTACGCAGTCCCCAACACTTCCGTCCTCCGGGGGATTTGACCCCCCATGGCCACCGACAACAGCATCATTGTGCTGGATGATGATGATGAAGAAGAAGCAGCTGCTCAGCCAGGGCCCTCCCACCCACCCCCCACTCCAGCTTCGCCCCAAGCAGAAGCCCCTGGCTCCTCTCAGGCTCTTGGGGCCGGAGGGAACACTAGTTCCAGCGGCAAGAAATGCTACAAGTTGGAGAATGAAAAGCTGTTTAAAGAGGTGAGTCTTAGGGGAGAAGGTCCTAGTCCCCCCAGGTAGAGGGATGGTTGACTGGCGCTCCTGTCTTTTCTCCCCCACTAATACCACTTTGCCTTCTTTCTCTCAACCCCATCCCTGTCTCTTCTTTCCTCCTTTCTTTCCTTGACCCCTCCAGTTCCTTGAACTGTGTAAGGCACAGACGGCAGACCACCCTGACGTGGTCCCATTCCTCTGTAAAAAGCAGCAGCGAGCCCACTCGTGGTTTTTGGCCTCAGCGGAGTTTTGCAACATCCTCTCTCGGGTCCTGTCTCGGGCCCAGAGCCGGCCGTCCAAGCTCTATGTCTACATTAATGAGCTCTGCACTGTTCTCAAGGCCCGCTCCGCCAAGAAAAAGCTGAACCTGGTCCCCACTCCTGCAGCGTCTGGTGAGCCTTCTGGGAGTAACCCTCCCGCAGGCCCCGCCCCGGACCCCACAGACGCCCAGACCACCGGCTCAGAGGCCCCGAGGCCCCCGGGCTCCCGGCGGCAGATCCAGCGCCTGGAGCAGCTGTTGGCGCTGTACGTGGCTGAGATTCGGCGGCTGCAGGAGAAGGAGCTGGATCTCAGGGAACTGGACGACCCCGACTCCACGTACCTGCAGGAGGCAAGGCTGAAGCGGAAGCTGATCCGGCTCTTTGGGCGGCTGTGTGAGCTGAAGGACTGCTCTTCACTGACGGGCCGCGTCATAGAGCAGCGCATCCCCTACCGCGGCACCCGCTACCCGGAGGTTAATAGGCGCATCGAGCGGCTCATCAACAAGCCGGGGCCTGACGCCTTCCCAGACTACGGGGACGTGCTGCGCGCCGTGGAGAAGGCGGCCGCGCGGCACAGCCTCGGCCTTCCTCGACAACAGCTCCAGCTCCTGGCCCAGGACGCCTTTCGAGACGTGGGCATCAGGCTGCAGGAGCGACGCCACCTCGATCTCATCTACAACTTCGGCTGTCACCTCACAGACGACTATGCGCCAGGTAGGGACTGGTAAGACGCCCCTCCGTAACCCTTAGGTGCCGGGTGTGTGGTCAAGGGGCCGGCCCTCCAGCCCCTTCTAGGCTCTGGGCTGAGCACTCTGACTTGGCGTCTTCCCACGCAGGCAGTGACCCCGCGCTGTCAGATCCCACCCTAGCCCGGCGCCTGCGGGAAAACCGGAGCTTGGCCATGAGCCGGCTGGATGACATCATCTCCAAGTATGCGATGATACAGGACAAGAGTGAGGAGGGCGAGAGACAGAAGAGAAAAGCCCGGCTCCCCCAAGCCGCCTCTGCCCACTCTGCAGACCCCCCCAAAGCCTCCTTGGATTCTGGTGAGGTGTGGAAGGGACACATCCTTCAGATAAACCCTGTTCTTCCCCCGTACTGACCAGCTGGGACGTCAGGGCGACTGATGGGGGACTTTGCAGAAGGAACACAGAATCAGATCCTCTGGGCCATTAATTTCTTTTTTTGTGTGTGACAGAGACAGAAACAGAGAGAGAGGGACAGACAGGAAGGGAGGGAGATGAGAAGCATCAATCATCAGTTTTTTGTTGTGGCTCCTTAGTTGTTCACTGATTGCTTTCTCATATGTGCCTTGAGGGGGGGGGGGTGGCTACAGGCTACAGCAGAGCTAGTAACCCCCTGCTTAAGCCAGCGACCTTTGGGCTCAAACCAGTGACCATGGGGTCATGTCTATGATCCCGCGCTCAAGCCAGCGACCCTGCCTTCAAGCCGGTAAGCCCGTGCTCAAGCCAGCGGCCTCAGGGTTTCGAACCTGAGTCCTCTGCGTCGCAGTCCGATGTTCTAGTCATTGCGCCATCGCCTGATCAGGCTGGCGCAGGGATTTCTTAAACTCCTTTGTCCTTCAGGGTCCTAGTGGAATGGCATCTCAGGAATGCCCTTCCTCCTCCAAGGCTGAGACTGATGACGAAGAAGATGAGGAAAGTGATGAAGAAGAAGAGGAGGAGGAAGAGGAAGAAGAGGAGGAGGCCACAGATTCCGAAGAGGAGGAGGAGGATCTAGAACGTATTCCAGAAGGTCAGGAGGATGAGGAAGAGGAAGAAGTAGGTATGTCAAGAATTCTCTTCCTGTGAGCCACTTCTCTGAGACCCTTTCCTTCCTTCTCATTCCTAGCGTCTTCTTGGCAGTGTTCTCTCCCTTAGTTCTTGTGCTAGGTCTCCCCTCTGTTCTCTTCCCCAGGTAAGGATGGGGACAAGAGCCCCACGTCCCTACCACAGATCTCCACTGAAAAGAACCTGGAACCCAGCAAAGAGACCCACAGATCTTCAGGGGAGCAGCCAAACAAAGGACTCAGCGTGTCAGCACCTGCACTGTCAGAAGGGCCCCTGCCCTCTGGTATAGATGCTGAGAGCAATGGGGAGGACCTTGAGGAGTTGCCTCAGGAGAAGGAGAGCCCTGTGTCTCAGGTCTTTGAGCTGGAAATTGAAGCCTTGACTGTGGACACCACACCTTCCCCTGAGGAGGGGGACATTTCCTCTTCCAGGAAGCAGGCCGAGGACTCCCTCCCTGCTGTTGTGGAGAATGGAGCAGCCATCGTCACCTCT
Organism: Saccopteryx leptura; assembly: GCF_036850995.1. NCBI lineage: Eukaryota > Metazoa > Chordata > Mammalia > Chiroptera > Emballonuridae > Saccopteryx > Saccopteryx leptura. Next base: position 386,353,320 of record NC_089503.1, read on the forward strand.
ACTTCCTTTAATGGAGGTGTCTCGCCCCATACCTGGGGAGATTCGAGTCCTCCCTGCAAGAAGTTTCGGAAGGAGAGACAGACAGAAGGGCCATCAGGAAACAGGTAACAATAAGAGTAGGGAGAAGGAAGCCGAGGGGGATGGATGGTGGGGTGGGGGTGGGGGGTGTTCTGAGGGAGTATTGAGGCGCTGAGCCTGCTGGGAGAGACTGACATGACCCCCCAGCTGCAGGCTCCCAACATTTCTGTTTTGTCCCTAGCTGTGTGGAAGGGCAAAGGGCAGTCCCCGAGAAGACTGGGAGGAAGATGTGTACCCCGCCCCGCCCACCTTCTCCCTTGGCTTCAGTCGCTGATTCCTCAACAAGGGTGGACTCTCCCAGCCACGGCCTGGTGACCAGCTCCCTCTCTAGCTCATCTCCAGCCCGGATGTCGCTACCCCGCCCACTACAACCCGCCCAGCCTGGTACTTACAAGGTAAGAAGGGGAGGCCGGGTTTCCCCGACTTCATTCTCGTTCCGTGTCTGTTCATGGTCAGGCAGTTCGTTTGAATATTTGCACTTGCTGCAGCCTCTTCCTTTTTCCTACTCCCGTTGTTAATCTCAGATCATCCCCCCTCCCCCGGGTTCCAGACCTCTCTGATGGCCTCTCGCTCCCTTGCAGATGAGTGTGGCAACGCAGTGCGACCCGGAGGAGATCATCGTGCTCTCAGACTCGGACTAGCTGCCTCCCGCCCCTCCCCTCCCCGCCCCGCCTCCAGAATGTTTGCCGAGAGTATTTGGAGGTTGGTGGGAAGCAGATGGCTGGGGGATAGACTGAGCTAATGCCATTTTGGTGGTGTTTCTTTTAAAAAAACAAAAAAAATCTTAAGTTTTACACAAAACGTTAATAAACAATAAAATTGTTTTTTTATTGTATCCCTGTCTTTTCTTTGTCTTTCTGCCGTCACCGATTGGCCCCAGCTGTTCTTTGGCTCAGGGTTAGCCCGGCCCCGGTAGCCCTGGATCTGTCCTCCCTAGCCTGCCCTTAGCCCCGCTCTCCTGGAGTTTCCTTGCCCTTTGCCAGGCACTGGGGAAAAAAAAGTGCTTCAAGTGCTTTACTTTCCCTTTTCGAGCGGTGGAGTAAAAAGGCCAATCAGGGGCCGACTCAAGGTTATTTGGCCAATCCGGGCCCGGAGGATGGGGGCGGGGCTTCAGGGGACTGTCAGAAACTGGGAGACCAGGGCGGTTAGATCCCGAAAACCCGCTAATGACCACCGCTCCAAAGCCAAGACCTAACGCCAACGGGAAGAGGCAGGCTTACAGAATTAAAGGGGAATGAGTGCTGCGGCCAAACCAAGTCCTGGGTCCTCAGCAGCGGAAGAGACTTGGTACCTTTAAGGTGGAATGGAGCAGCTGTTTTTTAAAGGAGAAGTGGCCCAGTCGGCCAAGTATTGCCCAGCGGCACGGGCGGGGTGCCCGCCTGTGCCTTTAAAGCCGTAGGGGCAGGAGGCGGAGCGGAGGCGGAGGGCGGAGGGAGTCGGCGCAAGATGGCGGCGGGAGGGGCCCAGGCTGCGGCTCTGGCGGCCAAGTGAGGGGCGGGGGGGCCCCGGGGGCGCGCGGCCCGGTAAGCGGAGACGCGCGGGGTTGGGGGGCGCCTTCCGGGTGGGAGAGGAGGTCGAAATAGCTCTTGGGGCGGGGCAGAGGGGGGCGGGGTCCGGTATGGGAGTGGGTAGAGAAGGGGCGGGGCTGAAAAGGCTACAGGGGCGGGTCTTGAAGAGGGCGTGGCCTAGGGACCTGGGGGCGGGTCTTGACGGGGGGCGGGGGTGACGCTAGAGTTAAGCGGGGGGTAAAAGGGGCGTGACTGGCGAAAGAGCCCGGGGCATAGCCTAAAAGGGAACTGGAGAGGGCGGGTGGTTTTAAGTAACTGAGCAGACCTGCCTCTTCCCAAGGAAAGAAAGGGTGCAAAACATCAAAAAGGTAAATGTTGGCAAGTCAGGCTCTTTATCAAATGGGCAATTCGGAGGGGAGGCATCCCATTCCCAAAGAGCATTTATTTCTCTAATCTTCAAGGGAAGAGCACTGGATTTGGAGTCAGGGACACCTGAGTTTTCTGGCGCAGCCACTTGCTGGCTGTGACCAGGAACAGTCTCTTGGTTTTTATTAGCCTCAGTTTCCTGACCCATCAAATGGGGTTAAGAAGAAAACTTCACAGGTGTGAGGAGTTACTCAAATAATGGGTGTGAACATGGTTTTAAACTGTAAAGGGCTCTGCCATTATGAGATGTTATCATTCTTCTCTTTTTCTCTTCCCAGAGACCCCCCCGGCCGCCCTCCTCCTTCCCTTGTTCTTGTGGCTGGGGGGGTACCCCCTCCCTCCACACTATGGAGCCCTCTCCTTTGTCTCCGAGCGGGGCAGCACTCCCTCTGCCCCTGTCGCTGGCCCCACCCCCTCTGCCCCTGCCTGCAGCAGCAGTGGTACACGTGTCCTTCCCCGAGGTGACCAGTGCCCTCCTGGAGTCCCTCAATCAGCAGCGGCTACAGGGCCAGCTCTGCGATGTGTCCATCCGAGTGCAGGGCCGGGAGTTCAGGGCTCACCGTGCTGTCCTGGCTGCCTCCTCCCCTTACTTCCACGACCAGGTCCTACTCAAGGGCATGACCTCCATCTCGCTGCCCAGCGTCATGGACCCGGGCGCCTTCGAGACCGTCTTGGCTTCGGCTTACACTGGTCGCCTCAGCATGGCTGCTGCTGACATTGTCAACTTCCTTACAGTGGGTTCTGTGCTCCAAATGTGGCACATTGTGGATAAATGCACCGAGCTTCTTCGCGAAGGCAGAGCCTCGGCCGCCGCTGCCATCACCACTGCTGCAGCCACCTCGGTCACCGTCCCTGGTGCTGGGGTCCCGTCAGGGAGCGGGGGCACTGTGGCCTCTGCCATGGGCTCGGCACGCTCCCATGCCTCCGGTCGGGCCAGTGAGAACCAGTCCCCTAGCAGCAGCAACTACTTCAGCCCCAGAGAATCCACTGACTTCTCATCTTCCTCCCAGGAGGCTTTCGCAGCTTCTGCGCTGGGCAGTGGGGAGCGTCGAGGAGGTGGCCCTGTGTTCCCCGCCCCCGTGGTTGGCAGTGGGGGGGCTGCCTCTGGGAAGCTGCTGCTGGAGGCGGACGAGCTGTGCGATGAGGACGGTGGGGATGGAAGGGGTGCGGTGGTCCCTGGGTCCGGGCTCCGGCGGCCTACCTGCGCACCCCCTAGCATCATGCCGCAGAAACACTGGATATACGTGAAGCGGGGTGGAAACTGCCCGGCACCAGCGCCCCTGGTTCCCCAAGACCAAGATCTGGAAGAGGATGAGGAGGAGGAAGACCTGGTTTTGACCTGTGAGGATGATGAAGATGAAGAGCTAGGGGGTGGCTCGGGTGTCCCAGCAGGGGGAGGGCCTGAGGCTACTCTTAGCATAAGTGATGTGCGGACTCTGACCGAGCCTCAGAGCAAGGGAGAGGAGCAGGTCAACTTCTGTGAGTCCTCCAATGACTTTGGCTCCTATGAGGGTGGGGGCCCTGGGGCAGGGCTTGATGATTCAGGGGGTCCAGCCCCTTCTTCCTATGCCCCCGCCCACCCACCACGGCCCTTGCTTCCCGTGGACATGCAGGGCAATCAGATCCTAGTCTACCCATCATCATCGTCGTCGTCCTCACAGGCCCCAGGCCAGCCGCCAGGGAACCAAGCTGAACATGGAGCTGTGACCCTGGCGGGCACATCTGCAGGGGGCCTGAGCATCCAGGGTGGCGCTGGTGGGACCCCTGGAGGGACAGGCAGCGGGGACGGGAATAAGATCTTTCTGTGCCACTGTGGAAAGGCCTTCTCCCACAAGAGCATGCGCGATCGCCACGTGAACATGCATCTCAACCTGCGTCCCTTCGACTGCCCCGTGTGCAACAAGAAGTTCAAGATGAAGCATCACCTGACAGAGCACATGAAGACGCACACCGGCCTCAAGCCCTACGAGTGCGGCGTCTGCGCTAAGAAGTTTATGTGGCGAGACAGCTTCATGCGCCACCGAGGACACTGTGAGCGCCGGCACCGCCTGGGGGTGGGTGGGGCCGGACCTGGACCCGTCGGGCCCACAGGCTCAGTCTTGCCACCCAAGAGAGAGTCCCCCGGGGTGGGCGGGGGCAACAGTGATGAGGCGAGTGGGACCACACCGCCACCTGGACGTCGGGTCTGGTCCCCACCCAGGGTCCACAAAGTTGAGATGGACTTCGGCGGGGGAGGAGGAGGAAGCTGAGGGGGCAGGCTAGTAGGGGTCGTTTTCAGGAAAGAGGAAACGGGGAACACAAGCCCGGGATGCTGTGGCCCCAGGTGGTCTCCCACCATAGTTATTGTCTTCCTTCTCTCTGTGGACTTGTATATATTCTGGGGGGCAAACACATTGTGCCATCGGCTACCCCATTCTATTCCTCAGCCCCTCCCCCCTCAACATATCCCGAGACTAAGCCCTTCCTTTCCCTCAGATGGGTACACTGAAGCCCCAGATTCAGAATACGGTGCTGATTGGGGGTGGGGTGGGGGCGGAGAGGGTGCCTGTTGAGTATTCTGGAGTCTCAGGGTCAAGGGTCAGGTGGTTGTAGTCTGTATCTGAAATCTGTGTTTGTGTTTGGGGACCAGGCCTTGGAGCCCCACCTTGTCCTAGAGCCCACCCCGCGCCCTCCCTCAAGGATGTGCCCCTTATATCTACTCTAATTCCTCTTCCCCTTCTTAGGGGCCCCTCAACTCTATTCTCACTGGGGAGGGAGGGAGGGAGGAAGGAAGTCGTAGGAGTACAAGGTTTTTATTTTAAATCTTATTTTTTTTAAACAGCGATTAAAATATTTATTGGTCATTCCACTTGGCTACTCCTCTATGTGTTTGCTGGGGACCCGGCAGAGGTGGGGGAAGGCGGAGTAACGGTTCTCGAAGCAGTGGATTCTGGGGGGTGGAGGGGGGAGACAGGAGGAGAAGCTTAGGACTGGGGAGGGCTCTGGGGCTCCACGGTGCTGGGTGGCCCAGGAGGGTGGGCCGCGGCCGAGGTACCCCAACCGAAGCTGGAGAGGATGTTCCGGCACCTACCCCGCGAGGGGAGGAAGCGCCTGCCTCCCACGCGCGCTCTCCTAACCAGGACGGGGATTTCCTTCGCCCCTCCTGCGGGCCTTTCGGAGAAAGCGAAAGTGAAAGGGGGGGGAGAAAGAGGCGGCTTCGAGGCTGAGCAGATCGCGGCGCCATGAAGCCCCTGTGGCTACTTCTCGCTGTGGCTTTGGGTGAGCGAACCCCGCGACTCTCTGCCCTGGAACTGAACAAGGGGGAGGGGGAGAGGCGACCCCGCCACGCACCGCACGCGGGAAGGGGAAGGAGCTCGAGGCACCTGCCTTTTGAGCCGCCTCCTCACTGGTGCCGGTCTCGCCTAGGCTTGGGGCCCGCCGTCTCGGCGGGACCGGCGGTGATCGAGTGCTGGCTGGTGGAGGATGCGGGCCGGGGCCGCCTGGCTAAACGACCCGCTGCATTGCTGCTGCGCCCGGGCCCGGGGGGGCCGCCTCCTCGGCCAGACCTGGACCCCGAGCTCTATCTCCAAGTGCATGGTGAGTCTTCCCCGACTGTCACCTCCACGGAAACCTCCTCCGCTTTCGGTCGCGCAGTGACCTCGAGCTTCGGTTTCCCCCTCTGTGAAATGAGTCTGGATCACTTTTAAAAATCTCTCCCTATCGGGTGATATGTTCATTTGCAAGTCCCTGGACGCTGCCCGGTCCCCCCCTTTCCCAGCGGTGACTCCAAGGTTGAACCCCACTCCTCCACGCTCGCAGACCCCGCGGGCACCCTCCAGGAGGCTTTCAGGCGGTACCCCCGGAGCGCCCCCGCCCCACGCTGCGAGATGAGCCGCTACGTCCCGTTCCCCGCCGCGGTGAAGTGGGCCAGCGGCCTGTCCCCCGAGCAGAGCTGCCCGCGGGCCCTGGACGGTGCCTGGTTCATGGTCGGCATGTCCAGCCCGGTCGTCGGCGTCTCCAGCCTCCTGCGACCACAGCCCCAGTCTCAGCCGGAGCCTGCCCTCATCACCATGGCAACAGGTAGCTGGGGAGGGGAAGCGGAGCTGATTGGGTGGATGGTAAAGCTCTAGACCAGCCCTCGACTGCTGTGTGGACCTGAGCGAGCGAGGCATCTCTCCAATGGGAGTTCAGTTTCCTTATTTGTAAAGCGGGTGGTTTCGGCTAGAAGGAAACTATCCCTACCGCGTCTCCTAGCCAGTTAAAAAAAAAAAGAAAGATGCTTTGGGGCGGAGTTTCGGAGACAGGCCTAGTTTCCAGATACCCGACCTGGAGAAAGTTGTTAGTCTACCAGGTTGGGAGGGACACGGAGCAGAGACTTGTCTCCCTCTCCTCCCAGGTCTATATCTTGATAGGTGACCCCGCCTTTGCGGTTTGTCCTGTGTATAAACTAGCCTTCGAGCCCCACCCGCGCCCACATCCGGGGCTGGGGCGATCAGTAAAGCGGAGGCCCCTGTGCCCCAGTGTGTTGACCTTCCTGACAGTCCCTTCCTATGGTGCTTTGGGGATAGGCTTTTTGGTCACCAAATAGTGTGCTAGAGACACGGCTGGAGACCAGATGGTTCTCATTGCAAGTAGTTCTCACTGCTTATTGCATTGGATAACTATTTGAGACCCAGGGGTTCGGCCTTTTGCTGGGCCGGGGCTTGGGAATGGCTGGGAAAAGTAAAGCAAAAAAGGGGGAAATCTGACCAGGATATGTAGGAGCTCACCCTGCTCAAAGTGGAGGGTGAATGTGAGTCGAGTCCTTGGCTTCCTTCAGTTCTGTGCAATTTTTTTTTCTTAAGTGACAAGCAGGGAGGCAGAGAGACAGATTCCTGCATACTTCCCGACTGGGCAATGCTCTGCCCATCTGGGGCTGCCGCTCTGTTGATTGGCAATTGAGCTAGTTTTAGCACCTGAGGTGAGGCCATGAAGCCATTCTCAGGCCAGGGAACAACTTGGCCAGCTTGCTCCAATTGAGCTATGGCTGTAGGAAGGAAAAGGGGGGAGAGAGAGAGAGAGAGAGAAAGAGAGAAGAGGGGGAGAGGTGGAGAAGTAGATGGTCACTTCTGTATGCTCTGACTGGGAATTGAATCCGGGACATCCACATGCCGGGCAGATGCTCTACCACTGAGCCAACTGGCCAGGGCCAAAATACTACTACTACCTGGAGGACCAAAACATTTCTGGGAGGAAGTAGCAGTGGAACTGACCTTGAGGGATGTGGAGTGTTAAGAAGTTTGGGAGGATACTTACCTGGCAGGGGAGATACCATGATCACGAAGGTGGTTTTCCCAGGGCGAGGCTTATCCATTGCTCTCTGGATGTGCTGACCCCTGCAATTTCCCCAAATGTGGAAAACTCGACTGCATAATTTGTGGTAGTGGGGGACTGCGTTCGCGCTCTCCCCTGTTAAAGTATAACATTTTTCAAAAATATTAAAAAAAAAAAAAGAAGCTTGGGAGGAAATGGGGAGGGACATTGGAAACTGAAGGAATCTTATGCCCAAGACAAAGAAATTCCCAATGATTAGAGCTTCTACTAGATGCAAGAAAGGGATTTTATGTGGCTGTTTCTTAGGGTGCAAGAGAAGCCTGGGAAGGGAAGTTGGGGTTGAATTATCAAGTACCCTGAAAGCTGGGTTTCACAGATGATAGTGAGCCATCAGAAGTTGTGTGTGTTATTTTACTCGATTCTTACAAAAAGGTAGTCAGGGATTGATCAAGTCATTGGACTGAGGAAAATCTAGATTAACTGATTTTCCCAAGATACCCAGTCCACGATGACAGTAATGGCAACAGTAACAGCTAACATGTAGGGAGCATTTTCTATGTGCCAGGCTGTGTTCTAAGTTTACAGACAGTCTCACTCCTCTCCGCAGCCCCAGGAACTACGTATTGACATTACCCTCCTGTCACAGACAGAGAGTTCCGAGACACAGAGAAGTGAGGCAGCGGACACACAGCTTGTAAAAAACAGGGCTAGAAATGGCATCTGGGCCATCTGACTCCAGCCTGGGCCTTTATTTTTTGGTTTCCAAGGCAGCTGGGATGTTTAAACAGGCAAGTGACCGGATCAGACTTGTAGCCACACTGGCCACAGTGTAGGATGAACTGAAGGAGAGGAAGACCCAGGACAGCGGGACCAGAGAGAAGGCTATTGTCACTGTCCACATGTGCGGGGATGGGCACTTGAGTCAGAAACAGATGTGAGGTCTGTTTGGGAGACAGAACCAGGGCCTGGCGGGGACAGCACGCAGCATATTGTTTCTGGCAGTTTGCTCACCTGTCTCCCTCATTCAGCGATAAGCAAGTCGAGGGCAGGGACTGCCCATCTTGCTCACTGGTCTGTCCTCCACCTTGAACACCCTGTGTGCTCGTAAATATTAGTTGAGTGAATGGAGGAAGTGTTGATCATCCATCAAGGCAGGGAAGGTGGGCACTGGGGCAGGGTGGGGAATGTTGCAGGGACGCTGTTGGGTTGGGGCCTGTGAGGTCTGGCAGACGGTTAGTGGTTACTGCAGCAAACGCTTCTGTAGACCTACTGTGTTCCAGTTACTGTTCTGACTGCCTTTCGTGTACAGGTGTCTTTGTTACCCAGAATCAGGAGCTGAGTAAATCCGGGTAGCAAGAGGGATTAAGTAAACTTAGTCCTCTGTACAACCCCATGAAATAGATGCTATCATCATCATCTTTATTGAGATTAGGAAGCAGAGCCATAGAAAAGTGAAGCCCGTGACTGTCCCAAGGCCACACACTTAGCTTCAGAGTTGGGACCAGGCAGGGCCGCCAGGCCCCAGGCACCTGTCAGCGCTGCTGCTTCAGGAGCGCCTCGAGGTCTGTTTCGGTCCCGGCCAGACCAGAGCCTTCCAGAGGCGGTCAGTCCTCTGTCTGGCCCAGCAGGATCAACAGTCACGTGTCATCCCTGTCGTTACCCACAAACAAGACAGCAGACCTGGCTCTTTGGGGGTGGCGTGTGGAGACGACCGTTCAGGCTGTGTCAGAAGCACACTCGGAGCCGCTGTCCCCAGAGCCCGGAGGGCTGGGCCCAGAGCACAGGCAAGGGCCACGCCTCCTCTGCCCCTGTTCATCTCTGGACCTCTCTGCTCACTCTCAGCGCGCTGGGCCCCACCCCCACCCAGTCCCAGAGCGCAGGTGATCCGCGGGGAGGGTTGGGACATGGTGTGTCTCAGAAAAGACAATGCCTGTCCTCTGAGGGATGGGTACATTGGAGCCGAGTCCCTCTCACTCCCTTTACCCCCCACCCACCCCGTCTTCCACAGCTGTGCTGACTGTGGTCACCCACACCCCCGTCGCTCGGATCCGGCTGGGACACGATGCTCTGCTGGACTTAAGCTTTGCCTACATGCCCCCCTCACCAGACGCCGCTGCACCTCTGGCCCCGGGTCCCCCTCCATTCGGGCTGGAGTGGAGGCGCCAGCACCAGGGAAAAGGGCATCTGCTCCTGGCTGCCACCCCCGGGCTAGGAGGGCCGACCCCGGCCACCCGAGACGGGGCAGCGGCATTTGCTGCGTGGGATGACGACAGTGAGCTGTGGGGTCCGTGGACCGGAAACGGAACCCTCTGGCTGCCTGCGGTGCGGCCCGTCCAGGAGGGCAGCTACATGGCCACAGTCCACCTGCCGTACCTGCAGGGGCAGGTCGCTCTGGAGCTGGCTGTGCAGAGTGAGTGGGACCGGGTGCACGTGCCCAGGAAAGGCACTGGGGTTATGGGGGCACCATGGTGGGGGGAGGAATCGTGGAGAAGAGGATGCAGGGTGGGTGGGGGAGAGACTGGGTCCCTGGAAGTCCAAGAAACAATGGGTAGAGGGGCTGAGAACGAGGGGCTTTGAGGTGAAGGTCCCCAAATCTGTGGGAATAGTGTCCCTGAGAACTGAGGCTTTGACATGAGAAGTCCTGTGGTGTACCAGTGGGAGACAGTGGGCTCCCCACCATGGGAGAGTGAGCCCACCCCCACCCCCTTAGTTTTGGGGAGGCCAGAGAGAACTGAGGCTCTCTATTCCCCTTCTGCTCCTTTCCTGCTCTCGTCCCAGAGCCCCCCAAGGTGACCCTGATGCCAGCACCTCTTGTATGGGCCGCCCCGGGGGAGGCACCACCAGAGCTGCTCTGCCTCGTGTCCCACTTCTACCCCTCTGAGGGCCTGGAGGTGGAGTGGGAACTCCGAGGTGGCCCAGAGGGCAGCTTTCAGAAGGCCCAGGGCCAAAGGTGGCTGTCAGCCGCCCGCCACCACTCTGACGGTTCCATCAGCGTCTCGGCACACCTGCAACCACCCCCAGTCACGGTGGCTCAGCATGGGGCACGGTATGCCTGTCGCGTCCACCACCCCAGCCTGCCCGCCTTGGGGCGCAGCGCTGAAGTCACCCTGGAGGTGGCAGGTAAGAGCCAAGGGGACAGAGAAGGGGGCGAGGGGTCTGGGAAGAGGCTGGGAGCTCACGCCAGCCCCTTCTGCCAGGTCTCTCTGGACCCTCCCTGGAGGATGGTGTGGGCCTTTTCCTGTCCGCGTTTCTGCTCCTGGGGCTCCTCCAGGTGCTGTGCTGGGCAGGTGAGTGACAGCCACCACTGGGGGTCACTCCCTGCACCCCAAGCCGCACACCCATGGCTCTGCCACACCGCTCTCCCGTCCCATCTCTCCTCCATCTCTCCACAGCTGCCTACCTGTCTGCTTCCAGGGAATCCAAGGAGTCCAAGGAGAAGGTACGAGCACTCCACCTTGGCCTCCTCTCTCCCTTCTCATTTCATCCTCTTCCCCCAACTCCTCCCCCATGGAGGCAGGCTGCCTGCACGGTGGGCAGAACCCCGCCTTGGAGGCCACACAGGCCCGGGGTAAATCCTGCTCCTTTGAACAAGCTAATCAGCGTCTTGCATGTAGGGATAAAAAAAGTAACACAGGCAATGATGTCTAGGAGAAATATAACACAAGCCACATATATAAATGTAAACAACCTAGTAGACGTTAAAAGGTGTTGAGGTTAGACAAGTCCACACCTCTAGAGAGTCTTTGTAAGAGTTTACTTGAACCCAAACTGACAATCACCAGGAAGGTTTCATGTGCTCCTCAAAATGACAGCTTGCAGCTTTTATGCATTTGAAATTAAGGAGGGCATATAATAATTACATAAAGGTTGGAGAAAGCAAGGGGGGATCAGACTACAGGATAATTAACAAGTTTTGTGCTCTCTTGAGGGCGGGTATGATTTCAAAGGTATGTTAACCCACAGGCACAGAAGCAACGGGCAGGGCTGCCTTAAGGCAAAGAGAAGTCTTTCACTCAAGAAGTTACATGCTTGGGGTTTGATGACCCACCATGACCTGCCCAGTTAGTAAGTTATGATCAGATCATCCTGAGAGGTGACTTTCTGTAGGACCTCTTTTTATTTGTCCAGAAAGGTAAAAAGAAACAGATAAAATTAATTTTAATAATATACTTTATTTCATCTGATATATCCAAAACATTAGCATTTCAACATATAATCAGTATATGAAATTTTGTTTCCTTCTGTGTGAGTCTTCAAAAACAGGTGTTTGAACTGTCAGCACATCTCAATTCAGAGGAGCCACATTCAAATGCTCAGGAAGCATGTGTGGGTGGGGGCTACTGCACTGGACAGAGCTGTCGGGAGAATGAAAGGAGACGGCGCATCTCCTTTGTAAGATGTAGGAGCAAAAGCATTTTGGCAGTGTTTGTCCGCCAGGTAGAAAACAGAAAGCCCCATTCTTCTCTGGGCTCATGATGGTTCCTTTATCTCTGGGTCAACCATGAGCACCCCATCCAGATTTCTAAAACCTTGCATTTCTCACCTTATTTTTACTTCTTTTCCAGAAAGCACAGTGAGGGGCCTCACCGCCACCTGGGGAAGCCACCAACATCTCGGCCTGAGCCACTGCAGTAGCTCCCCCACACTGCATGCCACCACCTGCTCCTTGCAGTCTCTTTCCACCAAGTAGTTGGAATGTGTTTTTTTTTTGGGGGGGGGAGAGGGGGTTTCTTCTTGACACACAGATGGTGGCATTCACCTTTTTGGAGCTTTAGAGCAGTGGTTCTCAAAACTTGGTCTCAGGACCTCTTAAAAATTATCAAGTGCTCTAAAAGGTTTTACTTATGCCGGTTATAGACATTTATCATACTAGAACTTAAAACGGAGAAAAATTTAAAACAGTAAGACTCACAAGCACATTCCATCAGCGGTGAGGGCGACGTAAATACACGTCATGTAGCTTCTGGAAAAGGCCACAGTACGTTTCTGAGAGAAAAAGAGCAGATAACATCTATTGTTATGACAACAGTTTTAACCTCGCATACCCTGTGAAATATTCCCAGGGACCTCTGCAGATAGGGCCTGCGCTCTACGGAGGCTAAATCGGGTCTTCCTAACCCTGACACTTGCATTCCCACTGCTTACCTCTTCGGCCAGACCTGGTGCCGTCCAGCCCTCCTCTCAGGGCTCATCACACCGAGGGCTTGCTATGCCTTTCCCCCAATGGCCTCCCACCCGCGCTGGGTCCCGGAGCTCTGTTCCCTCTGCCTGGTCCACCCTCGCTTCCCCTGGACTGCAGACCACCAGGCCGGCCTCGGCTTCCCCTCAGACAGACAGGCCGCGTGTCCCTTTTCTGCCGTTCTCCCCGGTAGTATTCAGGTCGCTATGAAAGCCTATCTGTCCCCACACCCCGGACTCACCTCCTGGAAGGAAAGAACCAGTCGGTCCACTGCTGTATCCCCCGCGCTGCCCCTGGCGCCCACCGGGGGGCGCTCGGTGGAAGATATTTGAGTGCTTTTCTTTTCATCCTAACCATTCAAAGAACTACTGGACAAAGAAAAGCGGCGGCTCGACCTAGAGATCTCCGAGGGGCAGGGCGGTGGGGCCATTCCCACGCGGGAGGGGGATCTTAATCGGGTGGAATAAAGTTGTGTTCCCTACTTCCAAAGGAATGCCTCTTCCGATCACCGCTGGTCCTTTCCAATTACCCCGACCTCCCGGCGACACCAAAGCCTCGCGTGAAACAAGTCTGGGACCCAGCGACACTAACGGTGGATCCCAAAGCAGCAGGCTTTCCCCGGGGAACCCAAGGAGCAGACCGAAATCCCGGTCTCCCGCGCCGGAAGTGCCAGAGCGCCCACTCTGGAACCGGATGTAGCGGCTTCCTGCTCCGCCCCTCCGGCGGGAGGGCGGGCTCGGAGGGCTCTCCGGAAAACCCGGAGTGGATTCGAACGGCTACCCGCGTGGGTGGGGCGGGAGTGGAAAGCCCGCGGGGCGGAGGAGCTCGGCCCACCTGCCTAAAACGCGTCCCGCAGGAGATTTAGTTTTGTGACGGGGAGGAGGATGTCGAGTTCTGCTCCTGCCCTCTCCCAGGGCTGGACACTGGGAACTTTACACCGATTCAGTGCGGACTGCATGGGCTCCGGGATCCCCGGGTCGGGGGTGGGGGCGGGGCGCAGGACCGCGGAGCAGGGGACACGGGCTCCTGCGTCCAGGCCCCTGGGCGTCCAGCGCTCCCCGGGTCTGCGGCCCTGGCTGGCTCCTGTCCTCACTTCCTTCCCTTTTTGGCTCCTGCACTCGGAGCGGGCGGACGTAGGGGGGGAGCGGAAAGGGCGGGAGGGCCAGGAGCCTGGCGGGGGAGTACAGGGGGTGCGGAAAAGCCGCGGAGGGGACTCGGTCCGGGGCCGGAGACCGACGGCAACAGCAGCCCGGGACCCGCGCTGACCCCCACCCTCCCGAGCAGGTCAGAGCCAGAGCACCTTGTGACCCTGCCTATCCGTACCCGTGCTCGTGGTCCCCTCGTCTCCCTAAATGCACCAGGGCCCCCCAAACTTCAGGCTGGTGCGCCCCCTCCCAGCCTCCCCGCCGGATGCCCATCGGGTTATCGAGACACTCACCCGCGTCCCTCCCCGCCCACCGACCCCTTCCTGTCTCCCCCCCCCGACCCCCCCAGGCGCCCCATGGCCCGACCCCGCTGACGACCCGGCCATGCTCCCGCGGCCCCTGCGGCTGCTTTGGGACACGAGCCCCCCCGGGGGAGTGGTGCTGAGCAGCTTCCGGACCCGAGACCCCGAAGAGGGTGGGCGCCCAAGTGGCCAGGGCGTGGGTGAGGGACAGGAGGAAGAGGAGGAGGAGGAGGAGGAAGATGAGGTGAGTGAGATGTGGACGGGGTGGGGGGTGGTGCATTTCGGAGACCACATTTCTCTCCGTGTCTACGTCCCTGAACCTCTTCCTCGCTGCCTCAGTTATTCCCGCTCCCTTGCTGGTATCAGCGGCCTGTCCCCGGCCGCGGGGACTCGCGGCGTTCCTGTGGCTCACTGTTGGCAATAATATGTGACTCAGGGCCCGCCCGGGGCCACCTGCCAGGGGCGGTCTGGCCGGCTGTCCCGCGGGTCTCCGGCCTCTGCCTCGGTGTGCCTGCCTCGCTGGGCATGGTGTCTGGGTCCCTGTCTCCCTCCCTGTTTTTGTTTGGCGGGGTGGGGTTTGTTTCCACGGTAACCGGCTGCTCTGACTGGGATTGGGGAGGGAACCCTTCGATTTCGTGACCCCTCCCCCTCCCGCTAGGCGCTGGGTGGAGGCGGGAAGCCGAGGTTCTTGGGTCTTGGAGGGATGGTTCCAGGCTGAGCCCGGAGTGGTCACCTGCTTTCCTCCGGGACTAATAGTGGTGGCCAAGAGTGGGATTTGGGGCCTCAGGAGGGGCCAGAAGTTGGACTTGGGCCCCCAAAGATCTAGACTCCTGAGTCCAGGAGCCGTGTGTGTACTGAGTGACTGGCAGGGCTGGTTTTTCGGGATCGGTTGGGGGTGGGGCCGGGGCCACGTGACTCTGAGTCTTACCTCCCCCCCCCCCCCATCCTCACTTCCCCTTCTCCTTCCTGTACTGGGATAGGAGCCGCCACCTTGGGGGAGGGGGGCGTCTGTAGGGACTGGGGGGAAGGGAGCTAGGGGGAAAGACTAACTCCTCGGGCTTGGCCAGTTCCGCGGGGGGCGGGGGGCGGGCAGAGCATGCGGCTGTGCCTGTGACTGAGGTTTCAGCTTCCCAAGGTCTCTGCCTCAGGCTGTCTCTCGGGTTCTCCTCCTATCCTTTGTACCTCGCTTTTCTGCTGGGTTGGGGTTCAGCTGTGGGGAGAAGGGACTGTGGGGGTCTCCAGGATCAGGGTTCCTGCATTCCACCTTCCTCCCCCCCAGTGCAGCCCCCTCAACTCCAGCGGGCCCTGAGGCGGTTTGGGTGGGGCTGTCTGAGCCCCAGTAGGGGAGACCTGGGGTCACCAGCCCCTGCCACCCCTCGCACTCGCTGGTACTGTCCCCTGCCGCCACAGGTGAGGGGTACAGAAGGGGGAGCAGGGCCTGGAACGGAACGCTGGGGTTAGTGGGAGGTGGTGTGGGCCTGTCTGACCTCCCCTCTCTTACAACTGCAGGCCCCTGTGTCTGTCTGGGATGAGGAAGAGGACGGTGCCATCTTTGCTGTCACAAGCCGCCAGTATAGGCCCCTTGATCCCTTGGTGAGATCATAGCTTTGGCTTCTCACCTCTGACCCATCACCCCAGAATGGCCAGCTTTCTGGCCAGAGTGCGAGGTTGGAGGTTCGGGGATCTGGACTCTGCTGTGTGACTTTGGTCAAGTGTTTTGCCCTTTCTGAACCTTAACATGATGAGCGTGGCTTAGCTCCTAGGTGTGGGGTTCTCCCCAGAGGTCTAGGCAGTGACTGGCTCTGTCTCTCCCAGGCCCCGACTCCTCCTCCACGTTGCTCCCGGAGGCTGCGAGCGGGCACTCTGGAGGCTCTGGTCAGACACCTGCTGGATGGCCGGACATCAGGGACCGACGTGACCTTCACGGCCACGTTTCTGGCCACCCACCGGGCTTTCACCTCCACGCCGGCTCTGCTGGGGCTTGTGGCCGACAGGTCAGGTTTATAAGTGGCTGAGGGTCATAGAGATGTCTGGACTTTCTAAAGCCAGCGCTTCCTACCAAACTAGTCAAAGCCAGTGCAGTTTTGGGCTCAAGGGACAGACTGAATTTCTTCCCCTTAGGCTGGAAGCCCTTGAATCTCATCCTGCTGATGAACTAGAGAGGACAAAAGGGTGAGTGAGCCCTGACCCTTAGCCTCACAGCCGCCTCTGCCAGGGTTGCAGCTTGACCTCTGACCCCTGGGCGATTCCCCCTTCTCCCAGGGTAGCCATCTCTGTGCTGTCAACCTGGCTGGCCTCTCACCCTGAGGATTTTGGCTCTGAGGTCAAGGGTCAGCTTGACCGGCTTGAGAGCTTCTTGCTTCGGACAGGGTATGCAGCAGGGGAGGGTGTTGGGGGGTGCAGCGCTGACCTCATCCGCAACCTCCGGTCCCGGGTGGACCCCCAGGCCCCCGACCTTCCTAAGCCCCTGGCCCTCCCCGGCGACCCCCCTGCCGACCCCACGGATGTCCTGGTGTTCCTCGCTGACCACTTGGCCGAACAGCTGACCCTGCTCGATGCGGTGAGACCCTGACCTGTTGCCCCTCTGCCCCTGCCCCTTACTGACCGTCCCCTGACTGCAGAGCCTCCCTTGTTTCCAGCCCTCTGACCCAGCCCCCAGCCTTCTTCCGTCCGATTGTGACCTTTCCTGTTTCCCCTGGGTTGTCACCCTTCAAATCCTGGCCCCTCTGGTTCCTTGGCCACCTGAGATCCTCACACCCCTAAAATTGGGAAGCTGGCTCTTGACTATGAACTTTAACCTCTGACCTCTGCCCCACAGGAGCTATTTCTCAATCTGGTTCCCTCTCAGTGCCTGGGGGGCCTGTGGGGTCACAGAGACCGGCCAGGACATTCCCACCTCTGCCCGTCAGTGCGAGCCACTGTCACACAGTTCAACAAGGTGGCGGGGGCAGTGGTCAGCTCTGTCCTGGGGGCTACCTCAACTGGAGAGGAGCCCGGGGAGGTGACCGTTCGGCCCCTCCGTCCGCCGCAGAGGGCACGGCTCCTGGAGAAGTGGATTCGAGTGGCAGAGGTAGGAGAGAGAGAGGATCGGCCCTGTGGGGGACCATGGTGTGGAGAGAGGTCCCGCAGCTGTGGCCCCTCTGTGACGCCCTGCAGGAGTGCCGTCTGCTCCGGAACTTCTCCTCCGTCTACGCCGTGGTGTCCGCCCTGCAGTCCAGCCCCGTCCACAGGCTCCGGGCAGCCTGGGGGGAAGCGGCCAGGTGGGAGGACGGGGCACCAGGCTTGGAGGGGGTGCTGAGCTGGGCGTCCTCAGACCTGCCGCCCCCCCCCCCCAGGGACAGCCTCAGGGCAGGGCACCAGGCTTGGAGGGGGTGCTGAGCTGGGCGTCCTCAGACCTGCCCCCCCCCCAGGGACAGCCTCAGGACAGGGCACCCCAGGGACAGCCTCAAGACAGGGCACCCCAGGGACAGCCTCAGGACGGGGCACCAGGCTTGGAGGGGGTGCTGAGCTGGGCGTCCTCAGACCTGCCCCCCCCCCCCCCAGGGACAGCCTCAGGACAGGGCACCAGGCTTGGAGGGGGTGCTGAGCTGGGCGTCCTCAGACCTGCCCCCCCCCCAGGGACAGCCTCAGGACAGGGCACCAGGCTTGGAGGGGGTGCTGAGCTGGGCGTCCTCAGACCTGCCCCCCCCCCCCCCCAGGGACAGCCTCAGGACAGGGCACCCCAGGGACAGCCTCAGGGCAGGGCACCAGGCTTGGAGGGGGTGCTGAGCTGGGCGTCCTCAGACCTGCCCCCCCCCCCCAGGGACAGCCTCAGGGTAGGGCACCCCAGGGACAGCCTCAGGACGGGGCACCAGGCTTGGAGGGGGTGCTGAGCTGGGCGTCCTCAGACCTGCCCCCCCCCCCCCCCCCCCAGGGACAGCCTCAGGGCCTTCTCCAGCCTCTGCCAGATCTTCTCCGAGGAGGACAATTACTCTCAGAGCCGGGAGCTGCTGCTGGAGGTGTGGCCCTGTCCCCTGGCGTCCCCTGGTGTCCCTCTGCCCCTCCCACCCCCACTTCTTGTTCTGTCACCCCCAGGAGGTGAAGGGGCAGCCCCCTCTGGAGCCAAATTCCAAGAAGACCCCGAAGCCTGGCTCCCGGGGTGGGGTGAGTGTGCGGGGTGGGGCGAGTGCGCGGGGCGGGGCGAGTGCGCGGGGCGGGGCGAGTGCGCGGGGCGGGGCGAGTGCGCGGGGCGGGGCGAGTGCGCGGGGCGGGGTGAGTGTGCGGGGTGGGGTGAGTGTGCGGGGCTGGTTGTGAAGGAGCAGGGATTGGGGGGGCAGTCTGAGGGACAGACGAGGGATGGGGGGGGAGTGATGGAAGAGGGCCCCACCGTGGGGTGGGGACATGCACTTTATCCTCTGAGGCTGGCAGGATTGGAAGGTGTGGGGAGGGAAAGCCCTTGGCCGGGGCAGGGCTGTCTGACCCTGACTCTGACCTTAGGGTGTGGTCCCATACCTTGGCACCTTCTTGAAGGATCTGGTGATGCTGGATGCTGCCTCCAAGGATGAGCTGCAGGTCAGTGGTGCGTGCGTGCGGGTGTTCAGTGCCACAGCGGAGCACACGGCCTCAGGGTCAGATAGCCCTCCCTCCAGAAGCAGGCTGCAGACCGGAAGCACTGAAGCCCACCGGGGCTTCAGCCAGGGTGTCCACCCTCCAGCTCTGCTGTTTGGCAAGTTGTGCAACCTTGTTGACTTAGTGATCTGTACGTAGTAGACGCGTGGCAGAGTGTACGTCCATCTGTCACAAAGGGGAAATGAGTTAATCTTGCGCAAGTGCTTAGAACATGCCTGAAGTTTAAGCATATGTAGAGTTTGTTATATAAAGCTAGACCGGGGCCTGACCTGTGGTGGCGCAGTGGATAAAGCGTCGACCTGGAATGCTGAGGTGGCTGGTTCAAAACCCTGGGCTTGCCGGTCAAGGCACATATGGGAGTTGAAGCTTCCTGCTCCTCCCCTCCTTCTCTCTCTCTCTCTCCTCTAAGATGAAAAAAGAATTAAAAGTAAATAAATAAAACCTTTAAAAAAATAAAATAAAATAAATAAAGCTAGACCGGAACTTGGGGCGAGTTCCTAATCCTTTCCGAGCCCTGATTTTCTCTCCTGTAAAGTGGACAGTTTCTCCCTGCGGTGCCCAGTGTGGAGGAGAAGGCAGAGCGCTCAGAGAATGACATGGGGGGAGGTGTGGGCGGGGCGCACAGATGGAGAGGCTGGGAGGCAGATAGCACTGGGTGGGGGCGCCTGTGTGTGGGGGCGCACAGTCTGGGTGGCAGGGTTGGGACTCACCCCACTCCCTTACCCTTGCAGAACGGATACATCAATTTCGACAAGCGGAGGAAGGTGAGGGGAGAGCTTGGGACTGGATGATAGACCTCCCTAGCCACGCCCCGGGAAGGGGAGAGGGGACGAGACCGGGGTTCCTGAGTGCTTGGCTCCTACAGTCTGAAGGTGCTTTCTAGGAGTTTGCTGTCCTTTCCGAGCTGCGGCGGCTCCAGAATGAATGTCGTGGCTATGACCTCCGACCTGACCCTGACATCCAGCAGTGGTTACGGGGACTCCGGCCGCTCACAGAGGCCCAGAGGTGACTGGCGGGGAGGTTGGGACTGCAGGGCTTGGGCAGGGTTTGGGGATCAGTGTGTCACATTCTGACCTCTGCCCCTTGCCCCTCTCTCCCAGCCATCGAGTGTCCTGTGAGGTGGAGCCACCTGGTACCAGTGACTCCTCTGTCCCGCGAGTGCTTCGGCCAACGCTGGTCATCTCACAGTGGACAGAGTGAGGGAGTCGGTCGGTGGGGGTTAATTTCTTGGGGACATGCCTTCTTCTGACCTTCCCAATGTCCTGCCACTCCAGGGTTCTGGGCTCTGTTGGGGGTCCCACCCCCCTGGTCTCCTGGGAGCGGCCCAGTGTTGGGGGAGTTGAGATGCCTGGAACCCCAGCC
This sequence comes from Saccopteryx leptura, assembly GCF_036850995.1. NCBI lineage: Eukaryota > Metazoa > Chordata > Mammalia > Chiroptera > Emballonuridae > Saccopteryx > Saccopteryx leptura. The sequence continues at coordinate 386,373,220 of NC_089503.1, forward strand.
CCTCTGTTGACCCGGCTGGCCCAGGTGAGCTCTGCTCCTGACCTCTGATCTCAACACGGATCCTGTCCTTGGACCTCCCTGCCTTCAAACCAGTGCCCCGTGTCGTTTGTCCCCAGCACATGAAGTGGCCATCCGTGTCGTCTCTGGACTCCGCGCTGGAGAGCGGCCCAGGCACCCTGCACAGCCCGGCCGGCCCCAGCCACCTCTCCCCACCTGCGTCCTCCCCTAGGCCTTCCCGAGGTCACCGCCGCTCTGCCTCGTGTGGCTCCCCACTCAGCGGGGGTGCAGAAGGGGCCTCCAAGGGGCCTGCCCCAGGGGGAGAGGCGTCTGGGCCGGGGGCTTCCGATTGCCGAATCATCCGCGTCCAGATGGGGCTGGGGGAGGACGGCAGTGTCTACAAGAGCATCCTGGTGCGGGGGCGTGCGCTGGGAGGTGGGGTCAGGGGCCGTGCCCTGTGGGACCAGAGGCGTGGGTTTGAACCCACCTGGCAGGGCGGTTCTAGTTTGAATTCCGGCCCTTGGTCGGAACAGCCATGTTTTGTTTAAAAGCATTACCGGCGGTTGCACCTTGAGCTTTTGGCGGCCGTGTTAGTTTCAGTATGAAGAGCAGCCTTCCCCACAGGGAAGCGCCCGTCTCACGAGGTTCACGGGGGCTGGCCCCTGGAGTCCAGGGAGCCGCCTTATTGGTTCCCTGTTCGCTTTCAAGTTTTGGACACGGGTGACCTTTTCTAGGTTGGAGAAAAGGTGGCCGGGGTTGGAAGGGTGGGAAGCAGAGGTCATGCTGGCCAATTGATTGCTCTTTTGGGTCTCCTGCTCTGTCAGGTGACAAGCCAGGACAAGGCTCCGAGTGTCATCAGTCGTGTCCTTAAGAAAAACAATCGTGATTGCGCGGTGACTTCGGAGTTTGAGCTCGTGCAGCTGCTACCCGGGGATCGAGGTGAGAGGCAGGCTCGGGCCCCGCCCCCGCCCCCGCCCCCGCCCCCGCCCCCGGTGGGAATGCTGCTCCATCCCGGTGGGGCTGGGGGGACGCGACCTGTTCGTGCTTGACCGCCCTGTCTGCACCCACAGAGCTGACCATCCCCCCGTCCGCCAACGTCTTCTATGCCATGGACAGGGCTTCCCACGATTTCCTTCTGCGGCCGCGGCGAAGGTCCTCGATCGCTACGCCTGGCCTGGCCAGCGGCCCCTCGGCCTCGGGAACGCCCCCGCACGAGGGGGGAGGGGGTTCTTTCCCCAGGATCAAGGCCACAGGGAGGAAGATTGCCCGGGCACTGTTCTGAGCAAGAGGCTCTCTTGGCTCTCAGAACTCTTGGTGACCAACCATGCCAGATGTGGGCGGCCCCGCTGAATGGCGGCAGTTCCGTTGCATTGGGAAGAAACCCGGAAAGGCGGCCAGCCACCCTGGGGCAGTGAAGTGCCGCTGGCTTATCAGACAGCCGAGAGATCTCGCCCTGTGGGGAACGGTGACCTTGGTGACCAAGTTGGATACCTGCGTACAGCCTCCCACTCTCCGTGAATGCCGCACGTGGCTAGCGTTGGGAACGGGCGTCTCCTAGCATGCGAGGGCCTAGTGGGGGGGAGAGAAGAAAGACCTTGGCTCTGAGCCCCAGGGAGAGGGGATGGCAAGAAGGAGGTTCTAATTGGTGTTCCTTTTCCTATTCGGGGGGTTCCTGTCACTGTGACAACACTAAGGTAATAAACCAAACACTACTGAGTTCTACTTCCTTACCCTTGTGCCTTGTGGTATGTGTGAGCTGTTTGCAGGCGTGGGGGTGGGGAGCGGGTGGAAACTCAAGTGCCACAGAACACGAAGGGACCATGTTTCCCGTCCCCATGCAGATCTGAAAGTGAGGTGTTGCTGAAAGCCAGTTTCTCCTGAGCACTCCTTCCCCCCAGTGCCCTCCCCACCCCTGTCTCTGTCTGCTCCTAAGTTTTTCTCCTTAAGTTGTCACAGGCCTATGTCAAGTACTAGCAACCCAATTAAAGCGATCAGTATCAAGAACCCCTCTTGGCTGCAAATTTATAGCTGACAGTTTTAGGACAAAGAAATGGAAGAACTTTGTGGGCAATGTACAAACTTGGGGAGGACTTAACAACATCACAAAGCAGGTGTTAGGATTTTAGATCAGTCCAAGCTACACTGAAACAAATTCTAGAAAGAGATACTAAAAAGAACTAAGATGCCAAGGCTATTTGGAGGATAAGAAGTCACAGCACAGAGGGTCACCACCTTTCTTCCTAGGGTCCCATGTTAGAGCACTGAGTTCTTAAACTGGTCTTCCCAACAACTTGCATTGTTAATGCCCTCATGTTTCCTAAAGTGGCAGACCAAGTTGAGGCAGAGATAAAAGTGTTATATACAGACGAGGTTTGAGATATTCCAGATTTTAGTCTCAAGAAAGAAGGATGGGCTCTGGCCATTTGGCTCAGCAGTAGAGCGTCAGCCTGGCGTGCAGGAGTCTCGGGTTCGATTTCCGGCCAGGGCACACAGGAGAGGCGCCCATCTGCTTCTCCACCCCTCACCCTCTCCTTCCTCTCTGTCTCTCTCCCCCTCCCCCGCAGCCGAGGCTCCATTGGAGTAAAGTTGGCCCTGATGCTGAGGATGGCTCCATGGCCTCCATGGCCTCCGCCTCAGGTGCTAGAATGGCTCCTGTTGCAGAGAAGCATTGCCCCCTGGTGGGCATGCCAGGTGGATTCTGGTCGGTTGCATGCAGGAGTCTGCCTGCCTCCCTGCTTATAACTTAGGAAAAAAAGAAAAGAAAAAAAAAGGACGGATTACTTGGCCACACAGGTTCCAGTTGCAAGAATTTGGACCTGAGGTAACAGGTCATGCAAACCTTAGGTGGAAGGGGCCCGGGGAACAGATGGAGATAATCATGACAAAAGTGGCTGGTCAGGAAACAAGTGTTTTCACATTTTATTAGCTATAGCACAGACTCCTAGAGCTGCCTGGACCCCCCACCCCCCACCACAGGGTCAGGCCTTCCCGGGAGCCCCTGCCTTTGCCACCTGGGCCCGCTGGAACTCCTGCTGCAGCTGAGCGAGGGTCTCCCTCTGCTGCTCTGACTGCCGCTCCAGGTCCCGGAGCTGAGCTTCGTATCGCTTACTGAGAAGAGGCAAGTGAGGCAAAGAAGCAAATAAGAAATTAGACTTATTTAGCTTGCTGAAGGGAAGAAACAGATCAATGGACAACTTAAAAATCTAGGGGAGGGCGGGAGGGAAAAGAAGTTAAAGAGGAAGAGGTGGGAGGAAGTAGACAGTAAGGGGCTACTCTGGAGAGCTACTCGAGGGTGGTTCCTCAACACCTTTACTCCAGCGGTGTCGCGCGCCTCCTCGTGTGGTGACACTCACATTTCAGCTGTGATATAGTCCAGTCTCTTCCCCACTGTGGCCCGAGCCTCTCCCAGTTCCTGTTTGACCAGCACAGGGCCCAGAAGTTTAAAGACCACGTTGGACCCATCCAGCAGGGCCAGCTCCTGATGGAAGGGGTGGGACACAAAGGATCAGAATCCTTGCCGGGACGGGTACCCTTCTCGCCCCACAAGTCCCACCTAGTCTCACCTCCTTCACGATATTGTTTTCTGTTAGTTGTGCTTCAAGCTTCTGCCTCCCTGACATGGATTTACTCAAGTCTGGGTGGGAGGAAAGACTTGATTAGAGGCATCACATGTGCTACCCGACTCCCACAATCTCAGTACCAAGAAAATGGAACAGGGGAGGCGGATCAGAATGGAGGCGGCGAGTCCGGGGGTGGGGAAGGAAACACGGTACCGGTCTGGCTGTGCGTTCGGAGTGAGTGAAGGGACGGGGGCGAGGCCACGGCCGACCCTGCTCCCTTACCCTTCTGTAGCTGTTGGTATTTCTCCACTTCTCCCTGTAGCTTCTTCTGGATCAGCTCGGCCATGGCGGAGACGAAAGCCTGCGGCAGCGGGCGAGGGGCGCTGGGGCTCACACTCTGGAAGGTACCCGGGCTCCCTTTAATGGTCTCTGGCCTGCAGAAATGACAGGCAGCCTCTCGGGGCACCGAAGCTTCTCCCCGTCGGATGTCGACTCGACCCAGGCGGTAGGGGGTGGCGGTTGAAACACGATCCTCCCAAATCTCTCAACCGAAGCTCAGTCCCACTCACGTTCTGCCTTCAGAAGTATTGAAGAAAAAAAAAAACACAAAAAAAAAAAAACCCGGAAGTAAACAAAGAATGCTGGGAAAAGACTGCGACGGAAGCTCTCCCTCTGACGCATGCCGGGAATCGTAGTTCCGGCGAGCTTAATAGGCGCCGTTCTGCTAAAACAAAACAAAACAAAATTTGAAGGTTTTAGGCAAGATGAGGCAAGGAAGCTGGAAAGGAAACTGGGACCTGATCCCGGACTTGCCTTTCTTTCCTTACTCGTTCATGAGTTGTCGCTCGGGAGGGCGAGAGCGCCCTCGTTCAAAATGGCGACTAAGGCTTCACCCCTGGCACAGCGCTGATTGGATGAAGGCGGGAGGACTTCCGGGAGGTCCCCGGTGCGACCGTGGGACAGCTGAGGGGAGTTTGCACGTGGGTCGAGCTCAGAGTGGACTAGATGGAGACTGTCCTTAAGCCGGGCAGGGATGTCCCTCGCCAGAGAGACAAACCACAGGCCAAGAAGAAGGTAGAGGTTTTCCTAGGGGTAGAAGGAAAGTTTTCAGCCGCGGGGTCGGAGGGGCGGGGCGCGGGCAGCGGAACCTCAGGGCCCCCGATCTGCCGGTAGAGACCGCGGAGATACTGGGAGAAGACCGCTCCGACCGCTCCTGCAGCCTCTCCCGGGCCCCCTCGTCGCAACAAGAGGAAGAGGAAGCTCCTTCCCCAGAAGCCAGGGAACACTCACACCCCGAAGAAGCGCCGGGTCCTGAAGAAACCCCGAGAACGGAGGAATCCGGAGCCTCAGCGGAGTTTGTCCGGAGTGAGCGGGGGACCTGCTTAGGTGGGCGGGGCTAGTCGCCTTGGGTTTTGAGGCTACAAAGGTTGGGGTCTGTCCGAGCCTGTCAGCGAATTGCCTCCTCTCGGCCCCAGGCCCAGGACCCATTCCCAGGTCCCGCCCCGGTCCCCGCGGAGGTGGCTCAGAAGTTCCGTCGCATTGACAAATCCAAAAAGGTGAGAACCAGCCTGAGAGTGGGGTGGCAGGCAAGGAGTGTTTGGACAGAAGCGGGACCAGGTGGCTCTCCTGTGACCCCCCCCTCACAGACACACCCTCACACACATGGTCTCTGGTAACGTTCCCCATCCTTTCCCACCAATGATCTATGTAGCTGCCACATTCTAAGTCCAAAACCCGAAGCCGGCTTGCGGCCGCTGAAGCTGAGGAAGAGGAAGTGAGTGTCAAAGCTGCCCGTGCTGAGCTGCTGCTTGCCGAGGAGCCCGGGTAAGTGGACCCTATTCTGGGCCTCCCCAGCCCCTCCTTCATGGGACTGTCCTTTGTCGTTTTTATGTGGGTGCACACTTCAAATATGAGGAAGCTGTCCTGCAGCCCTGATGCTCCCTTGCAGGTATCTAGAAGGGGAGGACGGGGAAGACACAGCAAAGATCCTCCAGGCCGACATCGTGGAAGCTGTGGACATTGCGAGTGCGGCCAAGGTGAGCCTGCAGGTGGGAAGGGCACTGGGCAAGCACGCAGCGGGGCCTTGAGGAGGTATTGACTGAAGTGAGCCAAGTGTTTCCTTGGGGACTGATGGGAGAGGAATGAGGAGGAAGATAGGAAACCTACTGAACTGAGTCATTAAGACTAATAGAATTTAGCCTGACCAGGTGGTGGTGCAGTGGATAGTGTCAGACTGGGACGTGGAGGACCCAGGTTTGAGACCCCGAGGTCGCTGGCTTGAGCGCGGGCTCACCAGCTTGAGTGTGGCATCATTGGCTTGAGTAAGGGGTCACTCGTTCTGCTTTAGCCCCCCCCCCTCCCGGTCAAGGCACGTATGAGAAAGCAATCAATGAACAACTAAGGTGTCACAATGAAGAACTGATGCTTCTCATCTCTCTCCCTTCCTGACTGTCTCTATTTATCTCTCTCACACACACACACACACACACACACACACACACACATAGACTAATAGAATTTGTAACTCCATCCCTCTGTCCTCTGGTGTCCGGCCCCCTCTCCACCCTGCTGGACAGCAGTTGAGCTTCAGGACTTGTCCCCCGCCCACTCCCAAGTGGAGTGAGGAGCATGCAGAGCAAAGGATAAGCCAATTACTTCTTTTTTTTTTTTTTTACAGAGGCAAAGATAGACAGGGACAGACAGACAGGAATGGAGAGAGATGAGAAGCATCAATCATTAGTTTTTCGTTGCGCGTTGCGACTTATTAGTTGTTCATTGATTGCTTTCTCATATGTGCCTTGACCGCGGGCCTTCAGCAGACCGAGTAACCCCTCGCTGGAGCCAGCAACCTTGGGTCTAAGCTGGTGAGCTTTTTGCTCAAGCCAGATGAGCCCGCGCTCAAGCTGGCAACCTCGGGGTCTTGAACCTGGGTCCTTCCGCAATCCAGTCCGATGCTCCATCCACTGTGCCACCACCTGGTCAGGCAAGCCAATTACTTCTTGATTCTTTTTTTCTTCTTTTTTTTTTTTTTTTTACAAAGACAGAGAGAGAGTCAGAGAGAGGAATAGATACGGACAGACAGACAGGAATGGAGAGAGATGAGAAGCATCAATCATTAGTTTTTTGTTGCAACACCTTAGTTGTTTATTGATTGCTTTCTCATATGTGCCTTGACCGCGGGCCTTCAGCAGACTGAGTGACCCCTTGCTCAAGCCAGTGACCTTGGGTCCAATCTGGTGAGCTTTGCTCAAACCAGGATGAGCCCGCGTTCAAGCTGGCGACCTCGGGGTCTCGAACCTGGGTCCTCCACATTCCAGTCCAACGCTCGATCCACTATGCCACCGCCTGGTCAGGCTTCTTGATTCTTTTTTTTTAACTCTCCCCTTTCCCAGCACTTTGACTTGAACTTGCGGCAGTTCGGACCCTACCGGCTGAGTTACTCTCAGACTGGGAGGTAAGGTTGAATTCCGGCAACTCTTGAACGAGGACGTGGCCGTGTCTCCTTAACAATTTCAGCCATGCCCGCTTCAGCCGTGTGCCAGTGGGTGTCTGAGTGGGTGACGTGGGGAGTGGCCTGTGCCTGGCCGGCATGTGAGGGTGAGCGTGTTTCGTGACCTGGAGAGAGCGGGCTGGGGTGCAGTGGACTTCAGGTGGTCTGAGGGTGCTCCCCTGCGTGGACACCTGCTGACTTCCCACCCCCAACAGACACTTGGCTTTAGGAGGGCGCCGGGGTCACGTGGCCGCCCTCGACTGGGTGACGAAGAGGCTCCTGTGTGAGATCAACGTCATGGAGGCCGTGCGGGACATCCGGTCGGTGGTCTCTGTGTCGGCGGCGGTGGTGGGGAGCCAGCCCACTCTTGGCTGAAGGACAGCTGTGACCCCCTTTCCCGCTGAGCCACTTCCCCCCCACCCCCAGGTTCCTGCATTCAGAGGCACTGCTCGCTGTCGCTCAGAACCGCTGGCTTCACATTTACGACAACCAGGGAATTGAACTCCACTGCGTCCGCCGCTGTGACCGCGTCACACGGCTTGAGTTCCTGCCTTTCCACTTCCTCCTGGCCACTGCTGTGAGTGGCTGTGCAGCACAGGGACTGGTGGGAGCCTCTGAAGATGCCGCCCGTCCCCTGGGGCCCCGGTGGGGGCGGCCAGGGCAGTCAGCACTCCTCCCTCTCCCAGTCAGAGACGGGGTTCCTGACCTACCTGGACGTGTCGGTGGGGAAGATCGTCACAGCCCTGAATGCCCGGGCTGGACGGCTGAACGTGCTGGCCCAGAACCCTTACAACGCCGTCATCCATCTCGGACAGAGCAATGGTTGGTCCCGGGAGCGTGGTCTCTGGCCGTCCTGCTCTGCTTTCCTTCTCTATCTGTACTTCCTGAGCCCGTCCAGTGGCCCTCTGCCCCCCCCTCAGTCTCCTCCTTCTGTATCTGTACTTCCTGAGTCCCGTCCAGTGGCCCTCTGCCCCCCCCTCAGTCTCCTCCTTCTGTATCTGTACTTCCTGAGTCCCGTCCAGTGGCCCTCTGCCCCCCCCTCAGTCTCCTCCTTCTGTATCTGTACTTCCTGAGCCCGCCCAGTGGCCCTCTGCCTCCCCCTCAGTCTCCTCCTTCTGTATCTGTACTTCCTGAGCCCGCCCAGTGGCCCTCTGCCTCCCCCTCAGTCTCCTTCTGTATCTGTACTTCCTGAGCCCGTCCAGTGGCCCTCTGCCTCCCCTCAGTCTCCTCCTTCTCTCTCTGTACTTCCTGAGTCCGCCCAGTGGCCCTCTGCCTCCCCTCAGTCTCCTCCTTCTCTCTCTGTACTTCCTGAGTCCGTCCAGTGGCCCTCTGCCTCCCCTCAGTCTCCTCCTTCTCTCTCTGTACTTCCTGAGTCCGCCCAGTGGCCCTCTGCCTCCCCTCAGTCTCCTCCTTCTCTCTCTGTACTTCCTGAGTCCGCCCAGTGGCCCTCTGCCTCCCCCTCAGTCTCTTCTGTATCTGTACTTCCTGAGTCCGTCCAGTGGCCCTCTGCCTCCCCTCAGTCTCCTCCTTCTCTCTCTGTACTTCCTGAGTCCGCCCAGTGGCCCTCTGCCTCCCCCCCAGTCTCCTCTCTCTGTACTTCCTGAGCCCGTCCAGTGGCCCTCTGCCTCCCTCTCAGTCTCTTCTGTATCTGTACTTCCTGAGCCCGTCCAGTGGCCCTCTGCCTCCCCTCAGTCTCCTTCTCTCTCTGTACTTCCTGAGCCCGTCCAGTGGCCCTCTGCCTCCCCCTCAGTCTCCTCCTTCTCTCTCTGTACTTCCTGAGCCCGTCCAGTGGCCCTCTGCCTCCCCCTCAGTCTCCATCTTTCCCAAGTTTAATCTTCACTGCTTATGAGTAACTGGAGCTCTTCTCTGACCACCAGGTATTGTATCTTTATGGAGTCCAGCCATGAAGGAGCCACTGGCAAAGATTCTGTGTCACCGTGGTGGGGTCCGGGCTGTGGCAGTTGATTCTACAGGCACGTAAGTCACCTGTTTGGGCATTTGGTGCCGGCGGTCCCAGCTGGGCAGGGAGGTGTGGAAGGCAGGATGCCCTCAGGAGCGCAGACGCAGGGGTCTGGCTGCCTGGGTGTAAGTCCTGGTGCCGGCGCTGGTCCCCCGTGGAAGTGTGGGCACGTGCCACGGCTCTGTGCTGCCCTTGCCTCACCCTGAGGGGGCGTACGTGTCTAGCTCAAGAGACAGTAAAGTTTTTCTTTTATTTTTTTCTGAAGTTAGAAGCGGGGAGGCCGTCTCCTGCATGCACCCAACTGGAATCCACCCGGCATGCCCACCAGGGGGTGATGCTCTGCCCATCTGGGGCATCGCTCTGTTGCAACCAGAGCCATTCTAGCTCCTGAGGCAGAGGCCACAGAGCCATCCTCAGCGCCCGGGCCAACTTTGCTCCAATGGAGCCTTGGCTGCGGGAGGGGAAGAGAGAGACAGAGAGGAAGGGGGGGGGGGTGGAGAAGCAGATGGGTGCCTCTCCTGTGTGCCCTGGCTGGGAATCGAACCCGGGACTTCCACACGCCGAGCTCAACCACTGAGCCAACTTGCCAGGGCCAGTAAACTTTTTCTGTACAGAGCCAGATAGTATGTATAAATATTTTAGCCTTTGCCGGCCAAGAGGCAAAATGAGGGTGTTATGCAGGTACTTAAATAAGGAAAAAAAAAACCAAAACAGCATCACAAATTTTTTTTTTTTTTTTTCTGAAGCTGGAAATGGGGAGAGACAGTCAGACAGACTCCCGCATGCGCCCAACCAGGATCCACCTGGCACGCCCACCAGGGGCGAAGCTCTGCCCACCAGGGGGCAATGCTCTGCCCCTCTGGGGCATCGCTCTGCCGCGACCAGAGCCACTCTAGCGCCTGGGGCAGAGGCCAAGGAGCCATCCCCAGCGTCCGGGCCATCTTTGCTCCAATGGAGCCTTGGCTGGGGGAGGGGAAGAGAGAGACAGAGAGGAAGGAGGGGGGGGGGATGGAGAAGTAAATGGGCGCTTCTCCTGTGTGCCCTGGCTGGGAATCGAACCCCGGGTCCCCCGCATGCCAGGCCGATGCTCTACCGCTGAGCCAACCGGCCAGGGCCAGCATCACAAATTTTTAAGCAATGCCTGACCAGGTGGTGGTGCAGTGGATAGAACATTGAACTGAGATGCAGAAGACCCAGGTTTGAAACCCCAAGGTTGCTAGCTTGAGCTCAGGATCACCAGCTTTAGCGCCAGGTTACTGGCTTGAGCTTGGGATCGTAGACATGACCCATGGTCGCTGGCTTGAAGCCCAAGGTCCCTGGCTTGAGCAAGGGGTCACTCGCTCTGTAGCCCCTGGTCAAGGCACATGTGAGAAAGCAATCAATGAACAACTTAGGTTCCGCAATGAAGAATTGCTTCTCATCTCTTTCCCTTCCTGTCTCTCTGTCCCTAGCCGTCCCTTTCTCTTTCTCTTTCTGTGTCAAAAAAAAAAAAAATTTTTTTTTTTTAAGCAATGCAATTTGAAATATAACCACCAAATGCAATATTTTTCAAATACAAGTCTACTAATGAGAAGAATTGGATTCCTCTTTCTGAAGATATTTTGCCTAATTCACATTTAGAGTTTCTGTTCCATCTCATCAAACTCAACTGCAAATGTTTCTCTGTTAATGCTGACGTGCGGAGTGATTTCCCACATTTTCTATTCGGGAGCGACTTTCACACAGACAGGGAACGACGTGGGTGGTCTGTGAGGTGCCCGCCGTGACTTGGAGCGCTCCGCAGCGCCAGCCCATCAGACCCGGCGCTGTCCCGAGCGCTGTCCCGGGCGCTGTCCCGAGCGCTGTCCCGGGCGCTGTCCCGAGCGCTGTCCCGTGCGCTGTCCCGTGCGCTGTCCCGTGCGCTGTCCCGGGCGCTGTCCCGTGCGCTGTCCCGAGCGCTGTCCCGAGCGCTGTCCCGAGCGCTGTCCCGGGCGCTGTCCCGGGCGCTGTCCCGAGCGCTGTCCCGGGCGCTGTCCCGTGCGCTGTCCCGTGCGCTGTCCCGAGTGCTGTCCCGGGCGCTGTCCCGAGCGCTGTCCCGAGCGCTGTCCCGAGCGCTGTCCCGTGCGCTGTCCCGGGCGCTGTCCCGGGCGCTGTCCCGGGCGCTGTCCCGGGCGCTGTCCCATGTGCTGTCCCGGGCGCTGTCCCGTGCGCTGTCCCGGGCGCTGTCCCATGTGCTGTCCCGGGCGCTGTCCCGGGCGCTGTCCCGGGCGCTGTCCCATGTGCTGTCCCGGGCGCTGTCCCGGGCGCTGTCCCGAGCGCTGTCCCGGGCGCTGTCCCGAGCGCTGTCCCGGGCCGTTGTAGCACAAAAGCAGGAAATGAGAGAATGGGATTGTGTGCCAGGAAAACTATTTGTGGACACAACTTCATATGTTTATCCTCATCTCGAAATACTTTTTCTTTTTAAACATGGAATGCTTCACGAATCTGCAGTTTATCCCTACGCAGTGGCCACGCTAATCCTTTCTGTGTGGTTCTGATCTCAGTGCGTGGTGCGGCCCAAGTGAGCACTCCAAATATTCTTCTTTTGATTTTTTTTCCAACCAGTTAAAAATGTAAAAACCATTCTTAACGTGTGAGCAGCACAGAAATAGGCGGTGGGCCGGATTTGTTGTGGACCGCACTGTGAGTTCAGGCACACACAGCCCCGCAGAGGGGCCCGGTGAGTAGGGCACCGTGCCTCATCCTCGTTGTCATGGGAGATGACCCTTCTCTTCAGGTCCTGGAGGTGATGTGGGGGGGGGGGGGTGGGAGGAGGGATGAGTCTGCTTTGAATTTCTGTTCTCCTTGGAGTATTTGCATTTTACATCTATACTGATTTGTATGTATGTCTGGATCTGGTGGACAGTTTTTTTTTTTTTAATACATGGGAGGCAAAAAGAGAGACTCCCACTAGCTCCCCTCCCGGGATCCACCCGGCATGCCCTCTAGGGGGTGATGCTGAGCCCATCTGGGGCTTGCTCCGTTGCTAGACAATCGAGCTATTTTCAGCAACTGAGGAGAAGCCATGGAGCTATCCTCAGCCGGGGGCCAACTTGCTGGAGCCATTCTAGCCATGGCTGCAGGAGGGGAAGAGAGAGAGAAAGAGAGGAAGGAAAGAAAAAAGGAAAGGAGGGAGGGAGGGAGGAGGGAAGGGAAGGAGGGAGGAAGGGGTAGGGTTGGAGAAGCAGATGGTTGCTTCTCCTGTGTGCTCTGATCAGGAATTGAACCCAGGACTTCCACACGCCAGGCTGATGCTCTACCACTGCACCAATTGGTCAGGACCGGTGGACAGTTTCTCACACAAGTTCTTGTGTGTTTTCTTCTAATTCCTTTCTTCCGTCAGGCCTCTGGGCAGCTGCAGTGGGCTGGGCTCTGTGCTAAGGTCCTGGGGTATAAGGATGAATTGGTCATCGAGTCCACCCTGGTGCAGTGTTCTTGTTATATTTTTTATTTTTAATTTGTTTGTTTTACAAAAAACAAGTGGCAGCAGTTTATGGGAGTGATTGGCCAGGTAGGGCGTTTGGTTTCTACTCCATTGTCTTCCATCACCCCAGCCTTGATGTGTCCGTCACTGGATCGGGCACCCCACTCCCAGGGTTCTTCCTTGCTTGCTCCTCTGATGCCACATTTTCCTGTCACCCACAGTTGGACTTCTCTGACACAGCCCCATGTTCCTTAGCCATCAGGAATAGCAGGAATCAAAAGCACTGATCACTAGAAAGAAAGGACAGAAAGAAAAAGGGAAGGAAAATAAAAAAACAAACATGCTGAGTGTCCAGGTAGCCCGGCCCTGCTGCTCCTGAGGTCCTCCCCCCCCAGGGCCCTCCGGTCAGTTTCTGTCTGTCCCTGTCCCTGCTGTCTCGGCGGGCACGCGTGGCGCTCGCGGCCAGTTTCCAGCCTCGTCTTCCCTTCTGTCTGGTTCCGCGGCTGTTGTCGGGATGACCTTTCCCACCAGCCGCTTCCTCCCTTTACGCTGCCGCTCGAGATTCTGTGTTAAATATAAACGACGTGACTGTTAGGTTGTTCTGAAGGCAAAGGAGAAGCTCACTAGCCACCGACCGGAAGCCTTCTAGAGGCTTCGAGCGCTGAGACTCCCAGAGTTGTATCTTTGGGAACCACTGGTTTGGTTCCGCCCGTTAGACTCGGGCGCTGTGCCGGCCTGGGGCTCGGAGAGCGGGGTGGCCTGGCCCCGGCTCTCTGCCTTCTCTGGGCCGCTGGACTCGGGCGCTGTGCCGGCCTGGGTCTCGGAGAGTGGCCTGGCCCCGGCTCTCGGCCTTCTCTGGGCCGCTGGGTGGGGTGGCCTGGCCCCGGCTCTCTGCCTTCTCTGGGCCGCTGGACTCGGGCGCTGTGCCGGCCTGGGTCTCGGAGAGTGGGGTGGCCCCGCCCCGGCTCTCAGCCTTCTCTGGGCCGCTGGACTCGAGCTGCAGGCTGCCCTTCCAGGGCTGCCCAGGGCCGCTGCTCCCGTTTCCCGGGCTTCGTCAGCTCGCTTGCGGAGGTCTGGTCAACACTTCGGTGCTGCACAGCTCGTGGACCTTAGGTCCAGTCCTGCTCGTCTCTGCTGGTCCTCCGGAGTGACCCGTCCCGGGAGCCCCCGTAACCCCTGGTTTGCACCGATGGCCATTGAATTCTAGCTCTACACTCCAGTTTCCTTCCTGAGTCAGTGTCCTCATCTGTAAAAGGGAAATAAACATGGAACTTGCCCTGTTTGTCCGATGTGTAACCAAGGGGCTGCCTGCAGCATTTGCTGTGATCGTCGTGGTTACCATCCGTCTTTTTCCTTTTATTTTATTTTTATTTATTGATTTTAGAGGAAGGGAAAGAAACAGAAACACTGATTTGTTTTTCTGCTTATTTATGCATTCACTGGCTGTCTCTCTTATGTCCTGACCAGAGATCTAACCTGCAACCTTGGTATATCAGGACGATGCTCTAACCAACAGAGCTGCCTGGCCAAGGTCACTCAGTTTTTTTCTCCCCAACTGGACTTGATGCCTGGACTTGACCCACAGGCCTGCTCAGTAACCCTGGTTCCTGATTGACTAACCTCCCCTCCCTCAGGTACATGGCCACCTCTGGCCTGGACCACCAGCTGAAGATCTTTGACTTGCGAGGGACATTCCAGCCCCTGAGCGCTCGGACCCTGCCGCAGGGAGCAGGGCACCTGGCCTTCTCCCAGCGGGGACTGCTGGCTGCAGGAATGGGTGACGTGGTCAACACGTGGATGGGGCAGGGCAAGGCCAGCCCCCCCTCCCTGGAGAAGCCCTACCTCACCCACCGGCTCTCAGGCCACGTGCATGGCCTTCAGTTCTGCCCCTTTGAAGATGTGCTGGGGGTGGGGCACAGTGGGGGCATCACCAGCATGTTGGTCCCCGGTGAGTGGGTCAGGGGGTGGGGCTGAGACAGCCTGGAGGGGGGGGGAGGGGAGGGGGGCTTGGGCAGGCGGCAGTGCTGAACTGGGTTCCTGTTTATGGCTCCGCACTCTTCCCTCCCTCCGTCCAGGGGCTGCTGAGCCCAACTTTGATGGCCTGGAGAGTAACCCGTACAGGAGCCGGAAGCAGCGGCAGGAGTGGGAGGTGAAGGCCCTGCTGGACAAGGTGAGGATGTGTGGCCTGGGGTGGGGGAGGGGACAGCTCCCATGCTGGGGCTCTTGGGAAGACTGGCATTTAGCAGTCTCCCTGGCTTCGGTCCCTCTTTGGGGCCACCCTTCCTACCCATTCCTGTCCCTCTGTGACTCCTCCAGGTGCCTGCAGAGCTCATCTGTCTGGACCCACGAGCCCTGGCCGAGGTTGACGTGATCTCTTTGGAGCAGGCAAAGAAGGAACGGATCGAGAGGCTGGTAGGGAGTGGAGCCCTGAGTGCTGAGGCCCATCCTCCCCCACCATGTCCCCAGAAGCGAGGCACAGCGGGTGGCTGCAGCCACAGTGCCCGTCTCTGAGGCTGCTCCAGACTTCACCTGTTCCCTCCCCCCGCCCCAGGGCTACGACCCCGAGTCCAAGGCCCCCTTCCAGCCCAAGCCAAAGCAGAAGGGCCGGAGCTCCACAGCCAGCCTGGTGAAGAGGAAGAGGAAGGTCATGGATGAAGAGCACAGGGTAAAGGAACACGCAGGGGGTGGGCCAGGCCTCCCACGGGCCGCCCCGGCCAGCCTGCCGCCTCTCACTGCTGTCTCCCCACCCCAGGACAAGGTCCGGCAGAGCCTCGAGCAGCAGCCGCAGAAACAAGATAAGGCAGCCAAGCCTGTGGGCGCCCGGCTATCTGCCCTGGACAGATTCGTGCACTGAGCCAGATTATAGGGCGGCCTGGGAACAACAGTTTTTCTGCAAGATCACCCATGGGGGAATGACCCTGTCTCCTTCCCAACTTAGAGTGGGCAGCTGGCTCCTGGGGTGGGTGGGGATTAAAGATGAAGGTGAGTTTTTGGATAAGGCGTCTGCATTGTCCTGTGAACCTGTTCCCCTCCTTTGCCCCAGCACAGGGTGACCTGAGCCTGCAAGGGGTCACGGTGACTGCCTCTGCCCCCACCACCTCTCTCGTGGTCGCTGTAGCCTTAGCTTTGCTGTTTGGGGGCCTTTGTCCTCACAGAGGCTGTCTCCTCCCAAGTCCCTGGGGGTGTCCGTCCTGTCCAGTAGAGTCTGCCGTCTCCCAGGGCCCCCGGGTCTGTGTGCTGGGACTGCTGGGAGGACCACACTGCACTCGGAGAGGGAGAGACAAGTTTATTGAAGAGCTCGTGCCCCTGTCCTTCCACAGCAGGAAGGGAGAACCCTGGCCTTGTTTTCCTCTCCTGATGACCATCTTTGGGGCTAGCCGGCCACCAGGGCCTTGGTCTCCCTTATATCCTTTCTTTTTTTGTATTTTTCCGAAGCCAGAAACGGGGAGGCAGTCAGACAGACTCCCGCATGCGCCCGACCAGGATCTACCCGGCAAGCCCACCAGGGGGCGATGCTCTGCCCATCTGGGGCATCGCTCTCTTGTGACCAGAGCCACTCTAGCGCCTGAGGCAGAGGCCACAGAGCCATCCTCGGCGCCCGGACCAACTCTGCTCCAATGGAGCCTTGGCTGCTGGAGGGGAAGAGAGAGACAGAGAGGAAAGAGAGAGGGAGGGGTGGAGAAGCAGATGGGCGCTTCTCCTGTGTGCCCTGGCCAGGAATTGAACCCGGGACTCCTGAATGCCAGGCGACACTCCCCTTTATATCCTTCTGTCTTCAGCAACAGACTGGCACTCTGGTACAGGGAAACTGTTCAGTTGCAGCCAGCTGCCTCGGGCTGGGGAGAAAGGTTGTGGGGGTGCAGGCTGGGCCCTCAGGTCCTGTGAAGCCAGGCTATTGCCCTGCAGCGCAGGGTGCCCAGGAACTCCTCAAGCCAGGAGCAGAAGGGCGCAGGCCTTTCCCCATCACTGCCGCCCACCAGCTTCCAGGCTTCCTGCATCTTCCAGGGGTCCAACCTGTGGGATGTCAGCAGGAATTTCCCGTAGCAGCACCGGTCCAGGGGGTAGTGGGTGGCACCAGCCAGCCTGATACAGTGGGTCGGGCTGAGGCCCCCTCGTCGGGCACTTACCCCCACAAAGACATCCTCCAGGGGCAGAGGGGGTGCCCGGCTGGCCACTCGGAGGATGAGCTGCACAGCGGAAGCGGACAGCACGTACCCTGTGCCAGAGGCGTAGGGTGGAAAGGGGCCCCAGCTGGGAAGCCACTGCTCCTCTGACACCTGGTGCTTGCCCCCTGGTGTCCGAGAGGGGTGCACCCGCCAGTGCACACGACCCAAGTACAAAAGAGGCACAGGCCGCACCCCCAAGGTGGGGCCTTCTCTTTCTGAGTCTTCGTCTCCAGCCTCAACCTCTCTCCGCGGCTCCATGGCTCTCTCCCATTGCTCCCAACGGCCCCCTCGCCGGAGCAGCTCTGATACCAGCTCCGGGACATTGACGAACACATCATCGTCGGTCTTGAGGATGTAGCGGGCCATGGGGCAATGTCTGTCCGCCCAGTTCAGCCCGCTGAGGGTCTTCAGGGTAAGGTTGCGGTAAGAGTCCTGGAAGGCCGCTTGCAAGATGTCCCCCTGGGCCGCTGACTCCCGTGCCAGGAAGTCGTCCCGGGAGCCCTGGGTGGGATGCCAGCCTCGCGGCTCTCCCAGGAGAAAGAGCGTCTGCACTCGGAGTCCCCGGGCCTGGCGCTGCCCACCCCACGAGGCCCGGATGGCGTTTCTCTGGTTCCGGTTCTCCGGGGCCGTGCACACCAGGATAAGCAGGAAAGGAGGGGCGCCGGGCCCACCACATGCGTCCTCGTTGGGGATCAGGAGGCGGGGCAGGGCCAGGGGCGGCCCCGGGGAGGCCGGGGCCGGGACCAGGGAGGCCAGCGAGAGGCTCAGCAGCTCCTCCCCCAGGCCCGAGGGCCCGAAGAGGGTCCAGAAGACCACCAGCAGCAGGGCGGCCAGGAGGAGGCGCCGGAAGAGGCTGAGGGGCATAGCGTGGCGCAGTCAGAGGGGACCTGGGGAGGAAGATGGAGGGCGGTCGGAGGGCGCAGAGCCCGGCTCTCAGCAGCCTGGGTCCCTAACCGGCCGCGCCGGGGATGGGGCGAGCGGAACGCGCGAGCGGCACCAACGCTGGAAGGTGCCGAGGCGCAGACGCGGGAGACGGCACGGCGGCCCGCGGCTGGAGGTGCGGGGAGGTTACCTGGTCGCGGCCCCGCCACGCCGAGTCTCGGCTCCATGGCTGGTGGATGCAGCAGCCCCGCCCTTCCCCAGGAAGGGTGTGGCGCGGCGCGAGCTCCCAGAATCCCGGCCGGAAGCTTCGCAACGCCGACCCCCATAGGAGTGGGGCCTTTCCGGGCACCGGGCGGGAATCTGATTGGGCCACCAGTGTCTTCACGGGAGGTCTTCCTCCCTAACCACGGTCACATCTCAGGTGCGGAGCCCATCAATTCCGTGTCAAAGTCTGCACCCACATCCAACGTGCTGACACCAGCTCCCGCATTAGAAACCTAGCGTGGTTAAAACCCGTGGGCTCCCCCTTAAGGCCGAGTGCTGATTGTCCCAACTTCCTCATACCTGAGGGGTGGGGAGCAAAACCATTGATTTAATCAAAACCACGGGCACTGATTGCGCTGCTGAGTGGGACATCAGTTAAGACTTGGGAAAGCGACCAGTAGCGTCCTTCAGGATAGCTAGTATTCCCTACCAGTGTCCACAGAAGAAAAAATCACAAAGGAGCCATAGGTGTATAAACTATTTATTTAACAGACAAGGCCTACAAATTTATTTCTTCTTGGACACACCCACAGTGCGACCCCGGCGGCCCGTAGTCTTGGTGTGCTGGCCTCGAACACGAAGACTGCAGGGGAGAACACAGAATCACGGGTTATACACATTACACGGAAAGTTATGGGAGGAAACGGAGCACGAGGGAAAAGGGGACCTCCAGTCCAACTCACCCCCAGAAATGGCGCAGCCCTCTGTGGGCCCGAATTTTCTTCAGCCGCTCCAGGTCTTCCCGAAGCTTGTTGTCCAGACCATTGGCCAGGACCTGGATGAGGAAGAGGGTGAGGGATTTGTTTCACCCCCACCTGCGACCAATTCTATCCCAATTGGAAGCCTGCCTTTCTCCAATCCCTCATCTCCACACACACCTGGCTGTATTTTCCATCCTTCACATCCTTCTGTCGGTTCAAGAACCAGTCTGGGATCTTGTACTGGCGTGGATTCTGCATAATGGTGATCACACGTTCCACCTGGCAGGCAGGATGAGAGTCAGATCCATCCAGAGGGCGTCCCTGCCAGGTGGGCCTGCCCCAGCCCCCTTCTGTCCTCACCTCATCCTCTGTGAGCTCTCCTGCTCTCTTGGTGAGGTCGATGTCTGCTTTCCTCAACACCACGTGAGCGTATCTTCGCCCCACACCCTGAGGAGAGGTTTTGGAATTGGGCCTGTGTTTGTTTTCTGGTTCTTTATAGCCTCATTATTCAAATAGCACACAAAGGCAGGGCTGCAATAACCTGGCACTTGGTCTTTTCCAGATGACCTGTACCTCACCCACTTTCCAGATAAGAAGCCTAACCACTAATCAGAAAGGAGGAAAATAGTTTTGTTTGTTCAGGAGCAGGGCTGAACCCAGACCAGAGAGCTTGAGGTAGATGAGCTTGGAGAGCAAGGGCTTTTCTTTCACGCTGGCCACCAGACACTGCAGTGGCACTCAGCAGCAGTGCCTTCTGATCTCTGTCCTGCAGAGGACAAAAGGCCCGACTCTCAGAGCAGATAAAGCTTCCAAGCAGCATGACGAGGGTCTTTTGGTCAACAATGTTGATCCAAGGGTAGGGCTGTCAGTTGCTTGGATTCTCTAAAGGTCAGAATTCTTTTATTTTTTCTTAGTGTAAGGTGACAGATGGACACAGGAAGGGAAAGAGATGAGAAGCATCAATTCTTTGTTGCAGCACCTTAGTTGTTCATTGCTTTTTTACATGTACCTCGACTGGGGGTTGAGCAGAGTGAGTGGCCTGTTGCTCAAGCCAGCGACCACAGGGTTTTGAACCTGGGTCTTCTCGGTGTCCCAGGCTAACATGCTATACACTGCACCACCACCTGGTCAAGCAAGGTCATAATTCTCTGGATAACCCACTGAATCCCCATGTTTTTCAAGATCACTAACTTGATTTTGTTAGCACCCTAAGATGACCAGGCCCCAGGGAACTGCCTGTATACTGGGTTAAATAGTGCCCCCCCCCAATATATCTCCACCCAGAATCTCAGAATGCAACCTTATCTGGAAACACACAGAATCTGGAAAATATTGGTTCATTAGAATGAGGCTATATTGGATTAGGGATCACCCCCTAAATCCAATGACCATATCCTCCTCACAAAAGAAGACACAGAAACAGAAGGAAGGTCATGCAATCACATGAAGTCAAGAGGCTGGAGCGTGATGCAGCTGCAGGACAAGGGACATAAAGGCTTGCTGGTGATCACCAGCATATACAAGGACAGGTTTCGGCCCTGGCCGGTTGGCTCAGTGGTAGGGCGTCGGCCTGGCATGCAGGAGTCCCAGGTTCGATTCCCGGCCAGGACACACAGGAGAGGTGCCCATCTGCTTCTCCACCCCTCCCCCTCTCCATCTCTCTCTTCCCCTCCCACAGCCAAGGCTCCATTGGAGCAAAGTTGGCCCGGGCGCTGAGGATGGCTCTGGTTGCAACAGAGGGGCGCCCCAGATGGGCACAGCATCATCCCCTGGTGGGTATGCCGGGTGGATCCCGGTCAGGCGCATGCGGGAGTTTGACTGCCTCCCCGTTTCCAACTTCAGAAAAATACAAAAATACAAAAAAAAAAAAAAAAAAAAAAAAAAAAAAAAAAAAGGACAAGTTCCCCAAAGCCCTCAGAGGGAACAGCCCTGCCAACCTCCCGACTGTGGATGTCTGGCCTCCAGGACTGAAAGGAAGCTTGTCGTTTTAAGCCCACAAGTCTGTGGTATGTGGTAACCTATTCCACTAGCCCCAGGAAATGAGATGGCATTTCCCCTCTGTAAGATAGTGCCCTAGTAAATCAAGTTATCAGATTCAGAAGAGACCAGGGCATAAGTTTTCCAAATTTAATTATGTGCAAATGAAATAGTATGTCTGAGATTTACCTTAAAACGTGTAGATAGGGAAGGATATAGATGAAACAAGATTTCCAATATTTAACTACTACATGATACACCCACAGGGGCTATTATATTAATTTTCTTCCCTTTACTTTGAAGTATTTAAAACTTTCCATAATCAAGTTTTTTAAAAGATACTGTAAAGCTAAGGGTTTTTTTTTTCAGAGACAGAGCGAGTCAGAGGGATACATAGGGACAGACAGGAATGCAGAGAGATGAGAAACATCAATCATCAGTTTCTTGTTGCGACACCTTAGCTGTTCATTGATTGCTTTCTCATATGTGCCTTGACTGGGGGGCTACAGCAGACCCAGTGACCCCTTACTCAAGCCAGCAACCTGGGCTCAAGCTGGTGAGCTTTGCTCAAACCAGAAGAGCCTGCACTAAAGCTGGCAACCTCGGGGTCTCGAAACTGGGTCCTCTGCATCCCAGTCCAACGCTCTACCCACTGTGCCACCGTCTGGTCAGGCTGTCAAGCTAAGGTTTCTGAAAGCCCCATTTACGGAATCTAAATAATGGCCTGTCAACTTTATACGTTGGGTCCATAGATGACCCCTTTGCTGGCCCTAGATCACCCTTACTTTCTCCATCTTAGAGTACATACACTACAGGGGACCAGCACTCAGCTCTGTAGTCCAATAGCCTGAACCATGTAATAGAATAGGTGATACCAACTTAATATGACTCTCTGGAAGTATTTAGAAGGGTTATTCACAGAGGGATTGGCCTTTGGGCATAAGTCCTCATAAAAAACAGTGGGTGCTTCCTAGTCCTTGTTAACTAAATCCAACCCTTCTCCTTCCATGTTTCCCAATAACCCAAAGATGGCAGTTATCCCCAATTTAGTGGAAGAACAGAAGACCAGCCAATGTTAAAGGAATACCCATAGCATATGTCCTCGCTGGTTGGCTCAGTGGTAGAGTGTCAGCCTGGCGTGCAAGAGTTCTAGGTTCAATTCCCGGCCAGGGCACACAGGAGAAGTGCCCATCTGCTTCTCCATCCCCCACCTCCGGCCTCAGGCACTTAAAGAAAAAAAAAAAAAAGGCACAGCCTGACCAGGCAGTGGCACAGTGAGTAGAGCATCGGACTGGGATGCAGTGGACCCAGGTTCGAGACCCCGAGGTCACCAGCTTGAGCGTGAGCTCATCTGGCTTGAGGAAAAACAAAAACAAAAAAACCTCATCAGCTTGGACCCAAGGTCGCTGGCTTGAGCAAGGGGTCACTCGGTCTGCTGAAGGCCTGCGGTCAAGGCACATATGAGAAAGCAATCAATAAACTAAAGTGTCGCAACAAAAAACTGATGATTGATGCTTCTCATCTCTGCGTTCCTGTGTCTGTCCCTGTCTATCCCTCTCTCTGTCCCTGTAAAAAAGAAAAGGCTCAGTTGAACAACAGCCCCAGATGGGAGAGCATAGCCCCCTAGTGGGCTTGCCGAGTGGACCCAGGTGGGGCACATGTGGGAGTCTGTCTCTCTGCCTCCCCGCTTCTCATCAAAAATTTTCCCACAGCCAATGTTTCCAAGTGGAAAGCAGGAAGGGGTCACCACAGAGAACTATCTTACAGGATCTTTACTACCACTAAATGCCCTTCTGCTTGTGTCAGCATCCACTCCATTCTTCATCCCTCCCTGGCCAGTTAACCTTGCTTACCACTTATTTATTTATTTGTATTTTCTGAAGTGGGAAGCGGGAGGCAGTCACAGACTCCCGCATGTGCCTGACAGGTATCCACCCAGCATGCCCACCTGGGCTGTTGCTCCCTTGTGGCCAAAGACATTATTCTAGTGCCTGAGGCAGAGGCAATGGAGCCATTCTCAGCACCAGGGTCAACTGTGCTCCAATGGAGCCTTGGCTGTGGGAGAGGAAGAAAGAGATAGAGAAAGGAGAGGGGGAAGGGTGGAGAAGCAGATGGGTGCTTCTCCTGTATGCCCTGGCCAGGATTCGAACCTGCTTTGCTGACCACTTCTTCAATCACATCTTTTGAGACACTCCTTCCTACACTCAACCCGCCTTTCCTCCACTCTGGATCTTTAACAAAAAACTACCTCCAAAGAGCTCACTGGTTGTTCAGTGGATAAGATCGTCAGCCAGGTGCCTGGACGTCCTGGGTTGATTCCCAGTCAGGGCACACATGAGAAGTGACTGATTCTCTCCTCCTCCCGCAGCCAGTGGCTTGATTGATTCTAGCTTTGGCCCCAAGTGGAGGTTGCCAGGTGGATCGCGGTCAGGGGGCTCCTGTGAGAGCATCTCCCCTTCTCTCACTTAAAAATAAAGAAGGCCTGACCTGTGGTGGCGCAGTGGATAAAACGTCGACCTGGAAATGCTGAGGTCGCCGGTTCGAAACCCTGGGCTTGCCTGGTCAAGGCACATATGGGAGTTGATGCTTCCAGCTCCTCTCCACTTCTCTCTCTCTCTGTCTCCCTCTCTCTGTCCTCTCTAAAAATGAATTAAAAAAAAAAATAAAAAGACTATCTCCAAACTTTAGTTCTCTCAGCAGAGGAAGAACTAGCTGCCTCTGCCAGCTGTTCACAAAACTAGCAAAATCCTCAGTACTCATGTATAGAATAACCTTCCCCGACATCAGAGCGTCAGGATTCCTAAAGAGGCTTCTCATCAAAATGCTCATTCAGTGCCTGCAACTGCTTTAGTCCAACTGTTTACTACAAAAGCTACAACAGATATTTAACTAAAGTAAAACACAAAACCAACTCATTTTGAGGAGGCCAGTTAACTTTGCTTACCAAGTCTTTTATTTACTTATTGTGGCTAATAGGAAGTGTCCCATTAACCAGAGTCACCTTTTACCTTTAGTGACAACCCTTGAAAAAGGTATAGCTGTTTCCAAGACCGAGGCAACCTTCTTACACAGAAATTAAGAACAAATAAAAGTTGTGCTCCTTACGGTACAGGTTAAAAACCAAGAAAATGTGAAGCTACTTTAATTCTGAATGAACTCATCTGGAAAACACGGTTTCCTTTAATACTCTCCAAAACCAGCTAACAACATAGCTGGTAACAGCCACTCCCTAGCACCACCTGAGCCACCTAGCATGCACCAGAAGTGGGGGGGGGAGGGGGGCTGTGAACAAGCCAGGGCTATCCCTGACCCCACCAACGGTGGGCACACTGGTAGGAAAGAAGTCATTCAGCCACCTGCACAACTAATTACACATATTCCAAAAAATAAAAACAAAATACCTCTCTCTTGATGGAAGGCTAAGAGGTCATTATGTTGGTGAAGGGTGAAACCCAAGCTTCCAGCCACCAACTTCACCTGATGAGTCAAGTACTGGTTCCTGCTACCAACTGCAGAGGGGCAGTGACTTTCACCCCTGGCATCTG
This sequence comes from Saccopteryx leptura, assembly GCF_036850995.1. NCBI lineage: Eukaryota > Metazoa > Chordata > Mammalia > Chiroptera > Emballonuridae > Saccopteryx > Saccopteryx leptura. The sequence continues at coordinate 386,397,204 of NC_089503.1, forward strand.
AGAATGTCCTGCTCAGAAGGCAGTGCCAATCTTCCCACCTCTACTTTTTTTTTTTTTTACAGAGACACAGAGAGTCTGAGGGAGGGATAGATAGGGACAGACAGACAGGAACGGAGAGAGATGAGAAGCATCAACCATTAGTTTTTCGTTGTGACACCTTAGTTGTTCATTGATTGCTTTCTCTCATATGTGCCTTGACCGCAGGGCTACAGCAGACCGAGTGACCCCTTGCTCAAACCAGATGAGCCCACGCTCAAGCTGGTGACCTCGGGGTCTTGAACCTGGGTCCTCGGCATCCCAGTCCAACGCTCTATCCACTGCGCCACCACCTGGTCAGGCTTCCCACCTCTACTTTTATTCACACTTGGGATCCGTCGGCATTTCTGCTCACCCCTCCAGATGCACGGTTATCTAACTTACGGGGCATACCCACGCCACAGGAAGGGCTGCTGTCACGATGCAGAGGGAAGGGGGCAGACCCCAAACCTAGAACGCTCACAGGATGGCTGGCCGTCCAGGAAAACCCTACGGATTCAGGCGGATACCCAAACCCACTCCCCGTTCCCTGGCTAACTCTTACTTACCTTTTGGGGAAACCGTGTGGGAAGGGGTGCAGGGAACTCCCCAGTAGCGGGGATGATCTGGTTGGGGCTTATGTTTCCACAACCTTGCCTCACAGCTTTTTAAGGTCGGAACAACCCAGGCTTCCATTTCTATCGTCCACTCCTTGACCCTACACTTTACCTTAATGGCAGTGATGGCAAAGGCTATCTTCCGCCGACCATCGATGTTGGTGTTGAGTACTCGCAAAATGTGCTGGAACTTCTCGGGAATCACTAGAGACTGATCAGATTGGGAGGAGAAAGCACACACCGGTGAGCTACGATCACATCACAAACCTCCACGGGCACGTTACACTCGGGACACAGGGAGCAACGCGCCCCGTGCTCAGGTGTGTTCACACCGACGGCGACCTCCTTAGTCCTGCGGGGCCGCAGGTACACGCAAGTGCTCGGGGGAGAATGCAACCCCTGGGAGAGAGGGCCCATCTGCCTGTTTCCAAAAGTGCACTCTGTGCGAGGGGCAGAGGCCGGAGGTCCCCCAAACGCGCCCAGAGCCGGTCGCCACTTTCGAGCGCCCGGGGAACGACTCTTCCTCCTGGCCCCACTCCCCAGTAAAACGGGACGTCTCTAGTCGTTCCTTCCCAGAGGCGCGATCCGAAAGTTCCACACGGAAAGTCGCAGGCCCCTAAGACAGGGTGTTCTCGGCTCCCCGATAGCAGACTTTCCCTGCCCCAGTTCCGATGTCCCCGGATCCCCAAGGCGGATTGGAGTCTTACCATGGCGCCAACGGCGTGTAGGCCTCCTGTGGAAGAGAGAGCGGAAGTGACGCAACAGTCTTTTATAGAGATCAGGCGGAAGAGGCGGGGCGGTTTCGGGTAAAGAGCTTCCGGAAACTGCTTCTTGTGCGGGGGGGAAGTCCCCTTGATTTCTGAGAGCTTGCATTGGTTGCCACAACTTCCGGTGCGGTCTGTTTACAGTTCGTCAAGTGTTGGGGTGAAAGATCAGAGAAGGTTCCGGGTGAGATTGTGCTCAAGGCTTCCAGTGATCATTTGTATTTAGGTGGAGTGGTTAGAGCTTGAAAGAGAAAGCTGGAGTCGAACAATTGAACGCAAGTATCTGGGAACGATTTCGCGCTCTGCGAGGCACTCTAGACTTGTCGTTCCGTTCCGGGGAACCGACTCGCTGCGAACGACAGCTGCCGGAAGTGAGGCTGAGCTGCATGGCTGCCGCTGCCACCATGGCGGCAGCCGCCCGGGAGCTGGTGTTGCGGGCCGGAGCCTCAGACATGGAGGAGGATGAGGGTCCGCTGGTGAGAATACAGAGCTTTCCCTCCTCCTGGTTCTCTCGTCCTGTCGTCTTCGCGTCAGAAGGACCTGGGCTGAGTGTAGACATAGGGTGGGGAGCTCGGCGGCTACCGGAGGTGCTCTCTGTAGCCCTCCCTGGGATCCGACCCGACCCGACCCTACCCTGAGCAGGGCCCGGAGTGCTTGACTCGGTGTCAATTAATTTTCACATTTGGGGCTGAATAGAGAAGCGGTGCCGTGTAAAGGTTAGAAACCTGGCCTCTGGAGCCAGATTGCTTGGTTTTCATTCCAGCTCTGCTACCCGCTGTGTCCTCTCTGTGCCATCCCTAAGGGAAAGAAAATCATAAGACCTACCATATAGGTTGTTAGGTAGATGAATTAGCATATTTAAGATGGCATCTGGCATGCAGGTAAAACACTGTGTTGTTAGCTGACATTTCTAGAACGCAGCTCCCCAGGGGGCTTTTGATAGAATTCCTAAGATAGCGGGAGTCTGGACGGCCCCTAAATTCAACTGCAAGTTCTGCTCTGCCTCTGCCACTCCTAATCTTTCTTACTCAGACACCTCCACCGCTCTAGGTGGGTTGTCTGGCCGCTTGTCCTATTTCCTGCCCATCAGCCCTAAGTCACAGATTGGGTACTATGTGAGACTCTTGGAATTTTTTGACTCAGGACCTATGGCTTCCCCATTAAGAGTTCCTTCTTCCCCCTTGAAGGATTAGGAATTACCCCATTGTAAAAATATAAAATGCAGTCTTTCCCTGTTTCCTTTCTCATTAACTTATCTCTCTCCAGGGGGGTGGGTCTGGTCTTCAGGAGCCATTACAACTCGGAGAGTTAGACATCACCTCCGATGAATTTATCCTGGATGAAGTGGACGGTAAGTGGTGGCCTGGGGTAGAGACACAGTGCCTATAATCTGAGAGGCACTGGGGGATGGAGTAAGGCCAGGGGTTGGTGTGCAGATGTTCAGTGTGCGGACAGGGAGCTGTGGCACCAAACGCTCATAATAAACTTCTGTTTCCAGTTCACATTCAGGCCAATCTGGAGGATGAGTTAGTAAAGGAAGCTCTTAAAACGGTGAGGCTTTCCGTTATACGAACCTGCTTCCTCCTTGCCTTCCCTTTAAAGAAAAAAAAAATGGAAAAAGGAAACAGTTTTTGTGCTTATACTATCATTGTGGTGTCTTCCCTTCTAGTCCTTCGATGATTCTGTTCCACTGTGACTTCCGCCTGACCTGTTATGTTTACGTTCTCCCAGGGTGTGGATCTCCGTCACTACTCAAAGCAGGTGGAGCTGGAGTTACAGCAGATTGAACAGAAGTCGATTCGGGACTGTATCCTGCAGCAGAGGGAAATGGTGGTGTTACAGTGGGGGTTTTGTGGAGCGTGGTTGCAGACAGTGAGCTGGGGATGACGTCTTCTCTCCGAGGTTCCTGTCACCTCAGGGAGACACCGGAGAGGGCCTGCAGGTCCGAGGCTCTCCATCTTCACACTGACGCCCCTTGACTTTCTGTGGGTCAGATATCCAAGAGAGTGAGAACATAGCATCTCTGCACTACCAGATCACAGCCTGCGATGCTGTCCTTGAGGTTAGTAACCATGACCTGGAACCCCTAGAATAATCCTAAACCAGATCATGGTCTCTGGTGCTATTCCTTTTTTTGTATTTTTCTGAAGTGAGAAGTGGGGAGGCAGACAGACAGACTTCCGCATGCACCTGATCAGAATCCACCCGGCACACCCACCAGGGGGCGATGCTGTGCCCATCTGGGCCGTTCCTCTGTTGCAATTGAAGCCATTCTAGTGTTTGAGGCGGAGGCCATGGAGCTGTCCTGAGCACTGGGGCCAACTTTGCTCCAATGGAGCCTTGGCTGCGGGAGGGGAAGAGAGAGACAGAGAGGAAGGAGAGGGGGAGAGGTGGAGAAGCAGATGGGCGCTTCCCCTGTGTGCCCTGGCTGGGAACCGAACCTGGGACATCTATACGCTGGGCCGACACTCTACCACTGAGCCACTGGCCGGGCCTTTTTTTTTTTTTTTTTAAGATTTTATTTATTGAGTTTTGGAGAGAGGGGAGAGAGAAGGGGGGAGAAGGAGCAGGAAGCATCAACTCGTAGTAGTTGCTTCTTGTAGGTGCCTTGACCTGGGGGTTGGGACAGCATTCCAGGTGGATGCTTTATCCACTGCACCACCACAGGTCAGGCTCTGGTGTCTTTCTTTAGGTTGGCAACCTCAGGTGGGAACAGTTAGAGTCACTTGCAGCATGACCTCAGTAGCCTTTGTTGGTGTTATTGTCATAACTAACGTTACTGTTTGGGGTACCTCTCCCTTCATCACCTGCTGCCCGCATGGGCTGACAGGTCCCGGAGGCCACCAGTGCACTTAGGGGGCCACTTCTCCCCTGCCAACCCTGTGCAACACCTCTGCCTTTCCCTAGCGCATGGAGCAGATGTTGGGGGCTTTTCAGAGCGACCTCAGCTCCATCAGCTCTGAGATCCGGACGCTGCAGGAACAGTCAGGAGCCATGAACATCCGGCTTCGAAACCGCCAAGCAGTGCGGGGGAGACTTGGAGAGCTTGTCGATGGTCTGGTCGTGCCCTCTGCTCTGGTCACGTGAGTTACCGGTTCGAAGGGTCACAGTGTCTGTAGCAGGTTGATGAGCCGGGCTGACTCACCTGCTTACCACCTGGGTTTCCTGGCACTGGGTCATCAGGTGCCTTCCAGAAACTGGTGGTTGGGTTGACCGCTCTTTCGAACCTAGTGCATACTTTAGGCATCAAAGATTAAGAACCCGTCAGGGCCAGGGGAGTGGTGGGGTGGTTAGGGACAGGAAACTGACATAAGTCCTGACTGCAGTGCGCACAGGAAGGGAAAGGGGACAGAGGCCGGATATGAGGGACGTGGTTCTGAACTAGGGATGTCTGGGTCTCCCTCCTAACTCGTCCCACCGCTCCCCGCCACCCAGGGCCATTCTGGAGGCTCCAGTGACAGAGCCCCGGTTCCTGGAACAGCTGCAGGAACTGGACGCCAAGGCAGCTGCTGTCCGAGAGCAGGAGGCAAGAGGCACAGCGGCCTGCGCAGACGTCAGAGGGGTGCTCGACCGGCTCCGGGTCAAGGTGAGGGCTGAGGGGTACCCCAGAGACTGCTGGAACTGCCCCCCAACACCTGCACCCTGGGGTGAGGGGTACCCCACAGACTGCCAGAACCCCTCCAACACCTGCACCCTGGGGTGAGGGGTACCCCAGAGACTGCTGGAACCGCCCCCCAACATCTGCACCCTGGAGTTTCTTGGCAGAACTCGTAGCCTCCCCAAGAACTTCACCTCTGCCTTTCCCTGCAGGATTCAAGCTCACATCTCTGGGGTCCCCTGAAACTCTTAGGAAAAACACTGAGGACGTATTCTCCACCCCCCCACCCCCGTCTCACCCTCGCCACCCTCCCCCACTGCGCCCACACAGTACAGAGGTGGCAACTCACGCCCGGTGTTTGGTCCCCCACATCTAGGCGGTGACCAAGATCCGAGAGTTCATCCTTCAGAAGATTTATTCCTTCCGAAAGCCGATGACCAACTACCAGATCCCGCAGACGGCCCTGCTGAAGTACAGGTCGCCGCGGGAAGGCCGGTCTCTGCGCCTGCGCGCCCCGCGGGCTGTTCGGTTTCTCGGGCGGGCGGGGAGACTGACGGGTCCCTGCCCCCCTTCCCCCAGGTTCTTCTATCAGTTCCTGATGGGCAACGAGAGAGCCACGGCCAAGGAGATCCGGGACGAGTACGTGGAGACGCTGAGCAAGATCTACCTGTCCTACTACCGCTCCTACCTGGGGCGGCTCATGAAGGTGCAGGTGAGGCCTGGGCGCCCGCGCTGGGCCAGGGGGGACAGCGTGAAAGCCGTTCCTGACGGTGCCGTGGGAAGGGGTGGTTACCGGCTCTCTCCTCTCCAGTACGAGGAAGTCGCTGAGAAGGATGACCTCATGGGCGTGGAAGATACAGCGAAGAAAGATATCCTAGAGCCGAGGCAGCCTGTGCTGGGCTGGGAGAGCGCAGAGGGCCCGGCCTCCATGGAGCTGCTGCTGACCTGTCTCTGTGGGGCCCGCCCCTTCGAGACTGAGGAGGCTGTGGCCGTCCTCCTTCCCAGAGAAAAAGAGCATGTTGATACTTAAGTTGTGCATACAATGCCGGGTGTAGATGTTTCCTGAAGCCCACTGACAGGTGTCGGGTGGACTGGGGCCCCAGTTCTGAGAAAGGGGCAAGTAGGGCCCTGGCTGGTTGGCTCAGTGGCAGAGCGTTGGCCCGGCGTGTGGAAGTCTGGGGTTCGATTCCTGGCCAGGGCACACAGGAGAAGCGCCCATCTGCTTCTCCACCCCTCCCCCTCTCCTTCCTCTCTGTCTCTCTCTTCCCCTCCCTCAGCCAAGGCTCCATAGGAGCAAGGTTGGCCCAGGCGCTGAGGACAGCTCCAGGGCCTCCAGCTCAGGTGCTAGAATGGCTCCCATTGCATCGGAGCTGTGCTCCAGATGGCCAGAGCATCGCCCCCTGGTGGGCATGCCGGGTGGATCCCAGTCAGGCACATGCGGGAGTCTGTCTGTCTAACTTCAGGAAAAATACAAAAAAAGGGGGGGTGCAGGTAGGACGACCTGGAAGTCCTGAGTGTGATCTTACTGTTTTCCCTAACTGACCCCTCACGATTCTTTTCGAAGCCATCCTTGCGAAGCAGAAACACCATCTTCACCCTGGGGACCAGGGGCTCTGTCATTGCCCCCACTGAGCTGGAGGCCCCCATCCTGGTGCCCCACACCGCCCAGCGGGGAGAACAGAGGGTAGGAGGAGGAGGAAGCTTCCGGCGTGGAGGGCTGGCTGAGATGGGTCGGGACGGCCAGAGCTTCCCCCCACGCAGGTCCCTCCGTCGATCCCCTGAGCCCTGGGAGCGGCCTGTACAGTCCCCTAGTGTTCTGTGATGTGAAGAGGGTGGCACCGCAGACTGAAGGAGGGACAGGCAGACTGATGTGAGGGACAGGCAGACTGAAGGAGGGACAGGCAGACTGAAGGAGGGACAGGCAGACTGATGTGAGGGACAGGCTTGCCGAGGGGAGTGAGTGACATGCCTGAGGCAGGTGTGGAGATGGACGCAGGAGTAGCCGCACAGATGGGGTGGGCTGTTGGCTCGTACTCCTTGTCCCCTTCCGTCCCTGCCCGTTCAGGAGGCTGTGCTACAGCCTAGGAGACTCGGGTTACATGGGAAGGGTCGTCTGAGCCCTTAGTGCGCAGGTCTGCCGATTGCCTGGCCCTGTCTGTGGGGCTTGGTGCTGGGGTTCACCCTCTGTCTCCGCTCTGCCCTGCCGCCCTAGTACCCATTTGAGGCCCTGTCTGTGGGGCTTAGTGCTGGGCTCACCCTCTGTCTCCGCTCTGCCCTGCTGTCCTAGTACCCGTTTGAGGCCCTGTCTGTGGGGCTTGGTGCTGGGGTTCACCCTCTGTCTCCGCTCTGCCCTGCTGTCCTAGTATCCGTTTGAGGCCCTGTCTGTGGGGCTTGGTGCTGGGGTTCACCCTCTGTCTCCGCTCTGCCCTGCCGTCCTAGTATCCGTTTGAGGCCCTGTCTGTGGGGCTTGGTGCTGGGGCCACCCTCTGTCTCCGCTCTGCCCTGCCGTCCTAGTATCCGTTTGAGGCCCTGTCTGTGGGGCTTGGTGCTGGGGCCACCCTCTGTCTCCGCTCTGCCCTGCCGTCCTAGTACCCGTTTGAGGCCCTGTCTGTGGGGCTTAGTACTGGGCTCACCCTCTGTCTCCGCTCTGCCCTGCCGTCCTAGTACCCGTTTGAGGCCCTGTCTGTGGGGCTTGGTGCTGGGCTCACCCTCTGTCTCCGCTCTGCCCTGCCGCCCTAGTACCCGTTTGAGGCCCTGTCTGTGGGGCTTGGTGCTGGGGCTCACCCTCTGTCTCCGCTCTGCCCTGCCGTCCTAGTACCCGTTTGAGGCCCTGTTCCGCAGCCAGCACTACGCCCTCCTGGACAACTCCTGCCGGGAGTATCTCTTCATCTGTGAATTCTTTGTTGTGTCTGGCCCGGCCGCGCATGACCTCTTCCACGCCGTCATGGGCCGCACGCTCAGCATGACCCTGGTAAGCTCCCTCGCTCCCGGCTCTTAGGCCCCCATGTCCTCTGTCCCTATCGGCGCTGTGGGAGGGTCATAGCTCTGGTGGTCTTGAAACCAGGACGCTTCATTCTAAAACGTCCTAAGCCTCGTACTCCCAGTGTGACTCCTCACTAAACCCTCAAAGCATGGGGTCCCCAGGCTGCCCCTACCGCGTATGCAAACTCAGGCAGTACCTGAGTTTAGGGGCCCCCTAAACCTTGGTGTTCAGCCCTGGGTTCTGTAACAGGTTTGTGGTCACAGACCCTGGTGAGCAAGGCAGGACCCCTGAGTGGCCAGCAGACAGAAGGGAGGGGACGTTTTCCTTGTAGATACCTCTCCCCTCTCCCTCCCAGGGACCACCCCCAAAGGAGCCACATGAGTTTGTCTGTAGCCACTGGGAGGGCAAAGGAACGTTCTCTTTCAGCCCTGTCCCTGTCCCTAAATTACAGAAACACCTGGAGTCCTACCTCGCCGACTGCTACGACGCCATCGCTGTGTTTCTCTGTATCCACATCGTCCTCCGATTCCGCAACATCGCCACCAAGAGGGACGTTCCCGCCCTGGACAGGTCACTGTTCTGGTCCTCGGAGCCCTTCTGGCCTGGAACTCTTGGTCTTACATGACTCTGTCCTGACTCTCAGGCGCCTGGTGATGTGTACCATTGACCGTCTTCCCTCTTACCTGCCGGGGGGCAGTGCTGCTAGTTCTGAGTCACCCTTCACATCCCGCTGGACCAGCACCAGTCACTAACTGTCACTGCAGGATGCCCCAGAATAGGACGCGTTCCCCCCACACACACACACCTCCCCTCCCCACCCCTGACCCTGACAGTCCGGGCCAGCTGGCCGTTGACGGACTCTGCTTAAGCCCACAGGTACTGGGAGCAGGTGCTCGCCCTGCTGTGGCCCCGGTTTGAGCTGATCCTGGAGATGAATGTCCAGAGTGTCCGAAACACCGACCCTCAGCGCCTCGGCGGGCTGGACACTCGGCCCCACTATGTGAGGAAGGGCAGGGTGACGGAGGGCTTCCTGGAGGCGAGGCTCTGAGCTTGGGTGGGGGTTTGTCTGCATGGCTGCATTGGGCCCGGTGGGGGTTTGTCTGCGTGGCTGCATTGGGCCCGGTGGGGGTTTGTCTGCGTGGCTGCGTTGGGCCCGGTGGGGGTTTGTCTGCGTGGCTGCATTGGGCCCTGTGGGGGTTTGTCTGCGTGGCTGCCTTGGGCCCTGTGGGGGTTTGTCTGCGTGGCTGCCTTGGGCCCTGTGGGGGTTTGTCTGCGTGGCTGCCTTGGGCCCGGTGGGGGTTTGTCTGCGTGGCTGCCTTGGGCCCGGTGGGTGGTCTAGCCACATGGGTGAGGGGCCGTCCAGAGTGTGGGGGCACGCAGTGGTGGGGTACTGTTTGTGGGCCCGGAGGTGGGAGTCACACGGGGCTGTGGCCTGTCCGGAGCTCGGTGTGATTCTTCTCCCGCCGTCTTTCCCCAGATCACACGCCGCTACGCAGAGTTCTCCTCTGCCCTGGTCAGCATCAATCAGACGATTCCCAACGAGCGGACGATGCAGCTGCTGGGGCAGCTCCAGGTAGGGGCCACTGCCGGGCTGAGGAAGGCCCCGTGCCCTCGCCTGCTCCTCACCTCCTTCCCGCTCTTCCAGGTGGAGGTGGAGAACTTTGTCCTCCGGGTGGCGGCCGAGTTCTCCTCCAGGAAGGAGCAGCTCGTGTTTCTGATCAACAACTACGACATGATGCTGGGCGTGCTGATGGTAACGCTGCCCCGGCTTCTTTGTTCCGCCTGGCGACTTCGGGCGCCCGCGCCGTCTGCCGGCTCTCGGGGCGGGGGTCTGTTGGTCTTGTCTGGGGTTTACTCTGCAGTCTGGCACATGTCCGGCCGAGGGCAGTGAGTGCCGAAGGAAGGGCTGTGCGGCGGTGAGGGCTGCTTCTCCCCGAGCCTGAGACTTCCCTCTCGTCCCCTAGGAGCGGGCGGCGGACGACAGCAAGGAGGTGGAGAGCTTCCAGCAGCTGCTCAACGCCCGGACACAGGTAGGGTGGTGTGGGGGATGGACCGGGACAGCCCTGTGCTGTGTCCTCTGTGTGTGTGTTGTGTGTGTGTGTGTGTGTGTAGGGAGTGCTAAAACAGTAATTACTGAGTTCTAGTTTTTGAGTGTCACAAAAATGAAATAAGGATTTTTCTCCGCATCTTTCTAATATGACCATGTTATTAGCCCCTGGCTGTAGCTCATTCTTTTTTACTGCAATATAAAGTTACGTGTGTGAGTATAACATTCTCCACTAAGGACATTTGGATTATTTCCATCATTTTTGCTATTGTGAGCACGGTCTTATGAACAGAATGTCTTTTTAAATTCGGCTTTTTATTTTCCAGCTACGTTTTACTCTCAGCATTGTTTTTATTAACTCTAAGTGTCCAGCATGGCGGTTAGACAGCCATATGCTTGACAGAATGTAGCCGCCGGGCACCACCCGCAGTTACTGTAGGCAGTACTGTCGACTGTGTGCCCTGTGCCGTACTTGACGTCCCGTGACGGTTCTGTAACTGCTGGTTTGTACTTCAGCCCCTCATCATTGTCACCCAGCCCCGAGCCCCGCCCCTCGGCCACCGTCAGTCTGCTCGGTGCCCATGCGTCTGTGTCAGCTTTGTTTGTTTCTTTTGAGCAGTTGTGTCTCAGTGCACATAGATGTAGGTCAGTTTTATCACAGGTTCCTCATGGAGTGTGGATTAGGCTTGCTGCTCGTGGGGACGCCAGCACGTAACTTCAGGAGACAGCGCCAGCTCGTTTCTCCCGGTGGATGTGTCCAGTTGAGGCCTTCCCTGCAGTGTGTAAGGGTGCTCAGTGAGCCGTTAGTTTCTCCAACACGGGGCGTTAGCACACTATTTGCCTTTCTGGTATGTCTCTCACTGGGGTCTTGATTTGCATTTTTCTTAATACTAATGAAATAGAGCATCAGTTCTAATGTTAAGTAGCCATACAGTGTCTCTGTAAAGTGGCTGTCATAGCCTGGCGTGTGGTGGCGCAGTGGGTAAAGTGTTGACCTGGAATGCTGAGGTCGCCAATTTGAAACCCTGGGCTTGCCTGGTCAAAGCACATACGAGAAGCAACAACTACGAGTTGATGCTTCCTGCTCCTCCCACACTGCCTCTCTCTCTCCTCTCCCTAAAATCAATAAGTAAAAAAATCTTTTAAAAAATTAAAATGTCTGTCATAGTATGTGACCTTTTAAAAAATTCAGTTCAGCCTGACCTGTGGTGGCGCAGTGGATAAAGCATCGACCTGGAAATGCTGAGGTCGCCGGTTCAAAACCCTGGGCTTGCCTGGTCAAGGCACATATGGGAGTTGATGCTTCCAGCTCCTCCTCCCCTTCTCTCTCTCTGTCTCTCCCTCTCCTCTCTAAAATGAATAAATAAAAAATTTAAAAAGAAAAATAAAAATAAAAAACTAAAAATAAAAAAAAAATAAAAATTCGTAAAAAAAAAAAAAATAAAAATTCAGTTCAGGAGTGCTGAGGTCGCCGGTTCGAAACCCTGGGCTTCTCTGGTCAAGGCACATGTGGGAGTTGATGCTTCCTGTTCCTCCCCTCTTCTCTCTCTCTCTCTCTTTCTCTCTACTCTCTCTCTCTAAAAATGAATTAATAAAAATAAATAAAAAATAAATTTTAAAAAATTCAGCTCACTCAATATCAAAACAATCCAATTAAAAAATGGGCAGAACACCTGAATAGACACTCCTCCAAAGAGGACATACAGATGGCCAGCAGACATGAAAAGATGCTCAAAATCACTCATCATCAGAGAAATGCAAATTAAAACTGCAGTGAGATACCTTTTCACACCGTCAGAATGGCTCTCATTAACAAATCAACACACAAGTGCTGGCGAGGGTGTGGAGAAAAGGGCACCCTCCTGCACTGCTGGTGGGAACGCAGACTGGTACAGCCACTGTGGAAAGCAGTACGGAGGGTCCTCGGGAGATTAAAAATGGAACTGTCTGTGACCCAGCCATTCTACTTCTGGGTACTTATCTGAAGAAACCCGTAACACTAATTTGAAACTGTATGTTCCCTGTGTGTGTGTACACACATACACTGGAATATTACTTGGCCATGAGAAAGAAGGAAATCTTACCATTCGCTACAACATGGATAGACTTGTTTGGCTAAGTGAAATCAGTCAGAGGAAGACAAGTACCGTATGATTTCACTTACCAGTATATGTGGAATCTAAGAAAATAAATGAACAAACAATTGAAACAGACTCGTAGATGCAGAGACTGGACTGGTGGTTGCCAGAGGTGGGGAGCCGGGGGCAGGAGGTGAGGGGAGTAGGAAGTACCGCTCGGTGGCTACAGAACAGTCACGGCACGGAAAGCGCGGCACAGGGATACTGCCAGTAATACTTAGCGATTGCGTGGTGCCAGGCAGGCCCTGGAAATACAGGGAACGCTTTGTAACGTATCCAGTTGTCTAATCACTCTGCGGTACACCTGGAACCAATACAAAAGAACACTGAAAGTTATTTAAAAAAACTTAAAGGGAAATGAGAAACACAAAAATCAAAGATAAATAAATCAAAGGCCAGGAGATCGGATGTCTCCCGGGCTTCCCAGGAGAGGAGGGGAACTGGGAGGCTGGTTGCCTTTACTACCATATTCGCTGTACAGACCGGCTTGAGGATATTGGCGTCAGAAATTATAACAATAAATGTTCTTTGAAAAAACTCAAAGAAGTTGAGTTGTATGTTTCTTTTTGATTTAAAAGAATCCTTTATGTAGTCTACATATGGATCCTTTGTGTGATCTCAGGCCATTGGCTGTGAGAGGGGAAGAGAGAGAGAAGGGGGAGAGCGAGGGGGAAAGAAACAGATGGTCGCTTCTCCTGTGTGCCCTGACCGGGGAGCGAACCTGAGATGTCCGTGCGCCGGGCCGATGCGCTATCCCAGGCACGGCCAACTACGGCCCGCGGCCGGATCCGGCCCACATAATGAGTTTATGCTGCCCGCAATTAAATTTTTAGTATTCTCTGCACAACGCACTGTGGAAATGAAGTAAGTGGTACTTTTAAATCGTTATACATAAACTACGATATCTTCAGTAATCTTCAGCTCAACTTATATTTGTTAACAAACTTTAATGATTCTAAATAAAAGTACAACAAGATCAAGATTGAATGATTTACATTTGGATGCTGTTAAGAATAGCTACTACAGGTATAGAGCCAGATATTAAAAAAATAATAGGCGATGCAAAGTGCCTCAACACATCACATTAGTTTTTTTGTTAATTTGTGGTACTAAATACTTACATTTATTCATAAACAAATTACATAATAAAATTTCATTTACTTAAACGAATCGGTTTTGTATTTAACATTTTTTTTTTCTAAATTTTTTTTTCATTTTAGAGAGGAGAGGGAGAGACAAAGAGAGAGAGACAGAGAGAGACAGAGAGAGAAGGAGGGGAGGAGCTGGAAGCATCAACTCCCATATGTGCCTTGACCAGGCAAGCCCAGGGATTCAAACTGGCGACCTCAGCATTTCCAGGTCGACGCTTTATCCACTGCGCCACCACAGGTCAGGCTATTTAACATTTTTTAATTTTAATATTTCATCTGGCCCGTGAAGAAAGGTTTTATTTCTAATCTGGTCCGGGGGCAGAAAATGTTGGCCACGCCTGCTTTATCCACTGAGCTAACAGGCCAGGGCCAAAAAAAAAAATTTTTTTTTTTAATTCCATTTTGTTTCAAGTCTCCCCATTCCTAATCTTAATGGTCATTTTTGTATCTTTATCTTTTAACTACTTTAAATGTTTCATAAAAAACTTACAAAAAAAACTTACAAGTGAGCCTGACCAGGCAGTGAAGCAGTGGATAGAGCGTCAGACTGGGATGCGGAGGACCCAGGTTCAAGACCCCGAGGTTGCCAGCTTGAGCGCAGGCTCATCTGGTTTGAGCATAGCTCACCAGCTTGGACCCAAGTTGCTGGCTCGAGCAAGGGGTTATTCGGTCTGCTGTAGCCCCCTGGTCAAGGCACATATGAGAACTCAATCAGTGAACAACTAAGGTGTCGCAGTGAAAAACTGATGATTGATGCTTCTCATCTCTGCATTCCTGTCTGTCTGTCCCTATCTGTCCCTCTCTCTGACTCTCTTACTGTCCCTGTAAAAAACAAAACAAAACAAACTTGCAAGTGTAAGCACTAGCTGGGTAGTTCAGTTTGTTAGTGTCGTCCTGACGTGCCAAGGTTGTAAATTCAGTCCCAGGTCAGGGCATGTACAAGGACCAACCAGTGAATGCATGGGTGAATGGACAACAAATCAATGTTTTTCTCCCTCTCAAATCAATTAAAAAGATAACATACAACTGTAGGTATCTGACAGTTTCTAATGTTGGCATTATTTATTTTCTACATGACTGATTGGTTTATTTTCTGTCTGGTCTTTGAGTCACTGCTTGACCTCAGTGTGTGGGGGGTCACGTGGGACTAACCTGAGATTGAGAATGTTTTCCTTCAGAAAGGGTTTGCCTCTGTTGTTGCGGTACTGAAAGATGCCCTCCGCCTGGGCCACCCTGGCACCTCTGGGCTCTCGTGAGAGACGTAGCTCCCCCCCCCCCCCCCGAGGCTGGAGTCAGGCTCGGTTTCCAGAGAGCAGAGTGGCCATGGCCATTTGCCTCTGGTAGCCGTGCCTCTGCCATCACCAGCCCTCTGGTTCCAGCTCTGACCCCAATTTCCAGGTGGTCTGCTCCCAGCACAAGCTAGTTTCTTGGTTTGTTTTTGAGATGGGGGAGTTTTAGAGATTTCCCCTACCTCTTGTGCCTGAACAGGTGGTAGCACAGTGGATAGATCGTCAGCCTGAGATGCTGAGGACTGAAGTTCAGAACCCTGAGGTCATTGGCTTGAGTGCAGGCTCACCCGGCTTGAGTGCAGTCGCTGGGTTGAGTGTGGGATCATAGACATGACCCCATGGTCGCTGGTTTGAGTAAGGGGTTACTGGCTCGGCTGGAGCCCCTGGTGTAGTCACATATGAGAATGCAATCAAGTGAACAACTAAGGTGGTGCAACTATGAGTTGATGTGGTTCATCTCTCTCCCTTCCTGTCTGGCTATTCCTGTCTGGCTATTCCTGTCTGTCAAATTTCCCCTACCTTTTGTGAGACCAGCAGTTTCTTAAAGTGTATGAACTTTGCAGGCTTTAGCTGTTCTCTACTCAACTCTGTGTGTGTGTGTGTTTCTCCAGGAATTCATTGAGGAGTTGCTGTCTCCCCCCTTTGGGGGTCTGGTGGCATTTGTGAAGGAGGCGGAGACTTTGATTGAACGTGGGCAGGCTGAACGGCTCCGAGGGGAAGAAGGTAGGAGGAGGGTGTGGCCGTGATGGGGTCGGTTGTGAGGTGACTGGGAAAGGAAAATGAGGGTGTGGCCCACGTGGCGAGTGGGTGGCGGGGAAAGGGGGCTGGGAGAAGACCAGGCGGGGAGTTGGATGCTGAGGGTGGCTGTGCCCTGGAGAGGACTCCGTGGAGTCAGAGCTTGGTCAGCCGAGGCCCTGTCTGACACTCGCTTTCCTCCTGCCGTCAGCCCGGGTCACTCAGCTGATCCGCGGCTTTGGTAGTTCCTGGAAGTCATCCGTGGAGTCCCTGAGTCAGGATGTAATGCGGAGTTTCACCAATTTCCGAAACGGAACGAGTATCATCCAGGTGACCTGCGGCTCCCCGCGCCCGCTCCCACCCTGCCCTGTCACTGCTTTTCTCTCTGCCCTGGACGCAGCATCACCCCAGGGACCCTTAGCCTTCAACTGGCAGCTGTGCCCAGAAGTTCTGGATGAGCCCTAGCCCGATTCTCAGTCATCGTCCTCAGCACCCCCCCACCCCAGTCTGAGCCCCCCTTGACTTTCTCTGACCAGGGAGCGTTGACCCAGCTGATCCAGCTCTATCATCGTTTCCACCGGGTGCTGTCGCAGCCCCAGCTCCGCGCGCTCCCTGCCCGGGCCGAGCTCATCAACATCCACCACCTTATGGTGGAGCTCAAGAAGCACAAGCCCAACTTCTGACGCGCCGGAGCCCGGGATTCGCCAGCCCTCTCCGTGGACTCTTGTACTCTGTCCCATCCCCTTCTTCACCTGGCATGCCCCTTCCAGGTCCCTAACCTCGCAAGTCTATGACACGCCACCATTCTCTGGGCCCCGCCTCCGGACTCCGCCCCCATTCCCAGGGCCCTGCCTCCGGGCCCCGCCCCCATTCCCAGGGCCCTGCCTCAGCAGGGTAAACTGGCCTTCTGAATCTCCATGTGTCTTCAGGTTTCCCACAATCACCTTCCCCTAGGCGTCTGAAACAACCTTTATCATTCTCCCAGTTTGACACCGTCCCCCCCAAGAAAACCCTCAAACCAAGGCTCTTCCTCCAGTAAAACTTGCACTGCCTCAGTCTCCTGTTCCCTCAGCTCCACACCATGTCCTGAGGCGTGAAGCCTCAACTGTAGGAATTGGTGGCGAGGGGAGACTGCGTCCACGTAATTGGGATTTTTTTTCATGCAAAGTGATTTTCTGTAGCTTTTGGACCTAAGATCTCAGCAACTTGAACACTAACCAGTCCCCCACTTGACTTGAGAGGTACTCCAAGGCCAGTCTGCAGAGAACAATAAATATTTAATATGACATAAACACTTCTCTCATTTCCTTTCTCCTTCCGCCTGGGGCCTCCAAGTAGCCCCATCTCTGCTCCAGGGTCACCTCCATCTCTGAATAATGTCCTGGGCTTACATTCCTAGTGGGTGTCAGAAAAGTAGGGACCTCTGACCTCTAGTTGCTTTAGGCCAAAGTGGCTGCATTGGCTTTGAGGTGGGGATTATTTCACTTGAGTAATCTACCTGACGAGGAAGGTGGCCTTTGGTTAAAATGGCAGATGCAACCGTGGCCAGGTGCTCAGTGGGTAGAGCGTCGCCCAGTGCCGGAGGTCATAGGGTTTGATTTCAGGTCAGGGCACAAGTGAGAAGCAACCAGTGAGTATACAACTAATCGGAACAACTACGGCAGGTGGAACGAGTTGATGCTTCTCTCTCAAATCAGTGGGGGGGAGGGAGCAGATGCAAGGGCGGGGTATAGGGCTCTGCAGCCTCAGGTACTGTCCCAAGGGCTACCTTGGCTCCCCCACACGATTTCAGCGTCACCTTCCTAGCCATTCCGGTTGTGGCTGTTGCAGCCCTTGCAGAGAGAGAGGGCTCTATGTAGCACACCGTTGGGGCAGGGGTAAGCCAGGTTTGCAGGGTGTCCTCGCCCATTTCCGTTTGTGATTTGGAGTCTTACTATATAGCCTCCGCCTGTACGTGTCCTTTGAACTTGGCCTCTGGATCGGAGAGACACGGGAGCCTTGAAATCCTATGGGGGAAAGCGCGGGCAGTCAAGGGGAAACGGTAACTTGGCAATGTTTCCTTTGATTCCTCTGCCCCTAAGGCCTAATATTCCCTCCCAGGGCCCGCGGAGCGGTGGAAAGAAAGCGGTTTCTACTGTCCGCTTATGCCGCGGGGTGCAGACCCCGCCTAGCGGTGCCGGGGAAGAAGGCGTCCTTGAGAGCGGCCCGCGTGGTCGGGGCGCCGAGTGTGGGAGCGTCCCGCGCGCGGGCGGTATTGGAAAAGTGGGCGCGTTCCTGAGGCGGAGCTAGAGCCGTGACGGCTGGAGGGCTCTCCTGATTGGCTGCCGCGGGAAGGGGCGTGGCGAAGGGCCGCCCTCCTGGCTCCCGCCTTTTCTTGGGGTTCCGCCCCATCCAGAGCCGGGTTCCGTTGGCTTTGGAAACCGCATCTCAGAACCTCGGCCTGGCGGCTTTGAGCGTCATGGCGCCCAAGGCTGAGTGCAGGGGAGGACGACCGGGTGATGTCGGGGGCTGAGGGCGGCTCCGGATTGGCCCAGACACCTCGGGGGCGGAACCAGGGCAGCGTCCTTAACTGACCTCACCGGGCACCACCGCCGCTTTCTCCTTCTCGTTGTCCTCCCAGCGCCACCTCGCCCGGCTCTCCGCCCCGGGCCTGCCCCGCGCTAGGCGGTGGCGTGCTGGGCTCCGGGAGCGGCCCCGGCAGTCTGTCTCTCCCCCTTCCCGCCCCTCCCTCCTCGCCCACCTACACCCGTACCCCACTTCTAGGTTTCCACCTTGGGGGGGTCCAGTTGTCCTCACATTTGACTCCAGCCTCCGCGCGAGGACGGACAGAAGAGCCCGCCCAAGGATGGGGACTTAGGCAGGGGAGGCGCAGGCTGCCTTCGCCAAGAGTGGGGTCCCCTAGAAAGGGTCGCCGGGTGCCCTGCGAGGGAGACTGCCTCCCAGACCCGCCACTTCACCGGGAGCCAACGAAAGCTGCGATGTAAGAAGGCGGGTGCAGACAGACGCCTGGGGTTCCCCAGTTTCTGCCCTTTCCTTCTATCTATCCCCGAACCCGAACACTCAGACTTGACCTTTAAGCGGTCGTTTGTTGCAAAGCTCGCTGAGGGGCCGTGCGGGAGTGTGAGGAGGGCGGGGCTCGTCGTCCTGGAACTCGGAGGCATTCAGGTTACGCTGGAGCCCAGTTTTCGGGGACACTGAAGTCCCCGGGGGTCCATACGAACTCTCTGACCCAAAGAAAGGTCCCTGCGAGTGGGATTAAAATGAGACAAAAGCGTGCAAGGGAACCGCGATACCTCTGCGGACGTCCAGGGGGCAGCATCGACCATGGGACGGAATTGTTCTCGGCCGCAGTCGCTGCCGTTCTCTCAAGATATCCTGGCTTCTTCCATAACCCCCCTCACGCTGAAAGCGCCCAGGGGCTCTTCCTTCAGCCGAACCTCATAACTTCCAGTGAACATCACTGCCCCTCAACTTTCTCCCCCACTTCTTTCCTTCCGCTGATGACGGACACACTGGCCTCAGACCCAGAAATGTCTGGGATCACTCCCTAGGACAAGATTGTGTCACTATCCTCCTTCCCTCTGCTAATCTCTAAGAACGTATCTGTGCGAGGGTCCCTATCCTCACCTACTGTCACTCTCATAGGAAGGACTTGGAGGTGTCCCGTTGGATGGTAACAACCACTCCAATCTGTTCAGGGATCTCCGTCCTTTAAAGACAAATCATTTCCCTCTTTGTCCAGGGCTGTGCCCTGAGTTATTTCTTAACTGTGCTCTCCGGGGAACATTTGCTCAGTGGTCAACAGCTCTGTTTCTGCATACCATGAGGGTGCCCATCTCTGCATAAATTTCGGACCCATTGAATGTGGATATGTACGCCTAGGACACAAGCAATGAGGGACATCCTTTTTTCTTCCCATGCTATTCACAGCACCCATCCACCCTCCACTTAATAAGGACGGCTTTTCTGATTTCAGGAAAGCAGGTGTTCCAGGAAGCAGGCGCGTTGGCTGGGTTTCCACACAGATTTAAAGCAAGGGTTCCCAGGCCTGACCAGGCGGTGGCGCAGTGGATAGAGCATCGGACTGGGATGCAGAGGATCCGGGTTCAAGACCCCCAGATCGCCAGCTTGAGTGAGGGTTTATCTGGTTTGAGGAAAAGCCCACCAGCTTGAACCCAAGGTCGCTGGCTCCAGCAAGGGGTTACTCGGTCTGCTGAAGGCCCGCGGTCAAGGCACATATGAGAAAGCAATCAATGAACAACTAAGGTGTTGCAATGCGCAATGAAAAAGTAATGATTGATGCTTCTCATCTCTCTTCGTTCCTGTCTGTCTGTCCTGTCTATCCCTCTCTCTGACTCACTCTCTGTCTCTGTAAAAAATAAATAAATAAATAAATAAAATTTTTAAAAAAAGAATAAAGCAAGGGTTCCCAGGAAAGAAGGAGAAAGCAAGACCAGGACAAAACTTTGAGGGGAAAAATAGAGATCAGCTGTTCATCTTGGAAATAATGGATACAGCAACTCACATTGCATTTTAGAGTTCATGAAAATTTTTCAGATATACAATTCATTAAACCAAGACACATTTATTGACCCCCCCCCTTCCCATGTTCTGTGGTTCCTAACCTCACAGAACAGTAGTTTCATCTCACTGGCTTCACACACCTGCCCTGGAAAGAGCTGTTCTTCCTGTTTCGTGTGCTCAAAGAAGTAGTGAGCCCGTACCAGACACAGCCACTCAGTGGCTCAGACCGTCTGTGCCACATTCACCCTGTGGGCCATGACTCCGGGCTAGGAGTCATGGATGGAGCTGAGAAAACAGCTGGGTGTAGAGGAATAACAAATTAACTCCTAAGAAGTAAGAGTAAGTTATTTGGAAAGATGTTCACAGTACTGAAGGCAAAGTTGAACGGGTAGGCTTTGGAAAAGGACAGTTCCAGGCAGGATCTAGGTACCGGGAACCAAGGGTCAGAAGGCTCATGGGCAGGGAGCCGCATGTCCTCCACCTGGCTCTCTTTCCACGCCGACACTTCCCTCGCTCTGTCGCAGAGCTCTTACCCAGGACCCCTAAGTATCTGTGAATGAGGGCTGGGAAAATTACATTTTATTTTCACTAACCTCAAACTGAAATTCAGCATTCCCTCCAATGATAAATGTAGGAACAAACACTATTAGCAGTGCATGTGACTGTCACCAATAGGAATCATAGACATTTTTTTGTGTGTGACAAGAGACACAGAGAGAGAGAGAGACAGACAGACAGGCAGGCAGGAAGAGAGAGATGAGAAGCATCAATTCTTTGTTGTGGCTCCTTAGTCTCCTTAGTTGTTCATTGATTGCTTTCTCATGTGTGCCTCGATGGTGAGGAGGGGCGTTGCAGCAGAGCGAGTGACCCCTTGCTCAAGCCAGTGACCTTGGGCTCAAGCCAGCAAATATGGGGTCTTATCTATGATCCCACGCCCAAGCCAGCGATCTCGCACTCAAGCTGGCATCCTTGAGGTTTCTAACCTGGGTCCTCTGCATCTCAGTCTGATGCTCTGTCCACTACGCCACTGCCTGGTCAGGCAGCAATCACAGAGTTTTTATATCATCTTTCATTTGCAGAAATTTCAAGATGTTATATACGCTCATCATTACTTTGTAGTTAGGATCGTGGTTAGACTTAACACTAGGTCCAGAGGCGGATTAAGGTCAGTTGAGGCCCCAGGTGCAGAAGAAAATATTGGGTCCCTTACATTAGAAACAAGTGTAAAGTTGGGGTTTTGTGGAGCCCTTCAGAAGTTGGGGCGTGTACCCAGTGTGCCCACTGTTAAATCTGCCTCTGACTAGGTCTTATCATCACACATTTGTATTTTATTTTGATAACTGTACTTCGATATAATTGTTTTCTTTTGTAACTCTGTGGTATTTCATTTTGTGCAGCTGAAAAACATTCTGAGACTCCACAGACTTCACCAGACTGTCTAAGGGGTCCAAACTATAAAATAGTTAAGAACCCCTAGATCTCTGTTGAAATGGTAGTTTCCTAATTTGCATTTTTTCAACCATGGTAATTAGGAAGGTTTTCTTCATGTTTGATAAATGCCTGCTGTGTAATATCTGCCTGTATTTTCTTGCCTTTTCATTATTACTCAATTCTTTATTTGTTCATCATATGTTTAGGAAACACCTTTTTTTGTACAAGACAATTCTGCACGAAACCATGCTACTAGATTCCAAACAATCCTCACTTGCCGAAGGTTCCCATGGGCTCCCGAGCTGGGAGAGGTGTGGCACAGTGCTCACGTGGGCCACCCCAGCTGCACCGGCTCAAAGACCAGAAGCTGCGAGGTGATCCTGGGGCAGGCAGTAAGAGGATGCATTGCCTGTAGGGAATTTTTTTTTTCATTCAATGAGAGGAGGGGAGGCAGAGACAGACCTCTGCATGTGCCCCAACTGGGATCCACCCAGCAAGCCCAATAGGGGGCAATGCTCTGCCCATCTGGGGCATTGCTCCATTGCTCAGCAACCGAGCTCTTCTTAGTGCCTGAGGCAGAGGCCACGGAGCCATCCTCCAGCCTGGGGCCAACTCGCTCCAATCCATCCATAGTTGCAGGAGGGGAAGAGAGATAGAGAGAGAAAGAGAGAAGCAAGAGGGGGAGGGGTGGAGAAGCAGAGAGGCACCTCTCCTGTGTGCCCTGACCAGGAATTGAACCCTGGACATCCATACGCCGGGCTGACGTTCTATCACTGAGCCAACCGTCCAGGGCACCATTGGTAGCTTGGATGTTTGCAGAAGAGCAAGACATGCTGTCATTACAGAAGCCATTACAGAATCGTCCAGATGTGTAGGAACGAAACTTACCATGGCCTTGGGGAACCAAGCCTTCTGGTCCAGATTGCACTTGTTGGGAGCATCAGCCGGCTGCTGCCTGAGAGAATCCATTTTCCACGGGGACCTTCTTCGCTGTGCTTGGTGTTTCCATATGGTTCTTGCATTTGCAGCTGCTCGTCAAACCTGTCCCCGCTGTCCCCGTGGTTGACACTTTGTTTCCTACCTGGCACAGAGCCAGGGGCCAGGCACGGGAAGAGGCTGCTCCACCCCCCCCCCCCCCGGCCTGGGAGCCCCTCCAGCATATCTGAGGTGACTCGCTCAGATCCTGTTTTAAACATCAAACACATTAAGTCACTGACTCATCACAGCGACCCGGTGAGGTCGGTATTATTGTTAACTCCGTTTCACAGAAGGGAACATTGAGGCCCAGAGAATGTGCCCAAGGTTATAGAGCGCTCGTGCATGAGGAGACTCGGGTGCGAATCCAGGCAGGGTGACTCCAGAGGCCACGTCCTGAACACCCTCCCCCGCCCCCGCTCTTGACGGCTTCCGAGAGGCTCATTGGACGGGGTCCAGCCGCCCCTCCCAGCGGGTCTCAGGCAGTGGTGGAAACGTGAACTCCGCGGCCCACCCACTCCATGGCATTCTTGTCCCAGACTCGCTCTGTGCTCGCTGGCTGTGTCCCAGCCCTCCCTTTGTCCCCTCCCTAACTTCCCTCATGCCCTCTCGTCAATGGCAAATGTCCTCAGAGTCTTAACTTCTCCTTGGAGCCCCCTCCACTTCCCGGCGGTCACTGAAACTCAAGTCTCCCCGAGGGCACAGGCTCCTCTGGCCGCTTCAGAAGTGAGAGCTGTTTATTTTCCTGCAGGGGTGGGTGCTTCCCTAGCTGCCGGCTCTCTCCAGACCGCTCCTCTGCTGCTGTCCTCCGCCAACCCCCACTCGCTAGTTTAAAATAACCCTCTGCGTCTGAGGCTCAGCCACTGGGTGACTGGCCCCTGTCCCTCCCCTGTGGTTCTGTCTGCCACCGGCCTGGCCTCTCCCCCTCGCTGGGGGGTAAGGGGGGGTGCTGGCACCCCGCGGCGGACTGTCTGTCTGCTCCCATCCCGTTGTCCACGTGGAAGACCCATTCCCCACCTGACCGCTCAACAACTTGGCCACTTCACCCGCTGGACCTCATCCGCTCCCGACCACCACCCATTCTCCCCACCTCCCACCCTCCCACCCTTCAGTCTGTCTGTTCCTCTCACAGCCATGTGCAGTCTCCCGGGACCCCCGGAGCCATGTGTCTCCCTCGTCCAGCCCGGCAGCCGCTCCCGACCACCACCCATTCTCCCCACCTCCTACCCTCCCACCCTTCAGTCTGTCTGTTCCTCTCACAGCCATGTGCAGTCTCCCGGGACCCCCGGAGCCATGTGTCTCCCTCGTCCAGCCCGGCAGCCGCTCCTGGCCCAGAGTTCACTGCTTTGATTTCTTCAGGATTTCATTCTGAGGGTTGACAAGTATTGGAGGAAGTCACCCAACCGGGACATGGTCACCCCTCCTCGTTTGTGGCCATCAACCTGACAATCCCTAAGCGACCCAAACCGCATCGTGCTGGGCATTGGTGACTTTACACTCCCTGACCCTGGGACCTGAGAGGCCATCTCTGTCTCTCACCTCCCTGTCAGCTGATGACCCTACTCTTTTTTTTTTAAATTTTTTAATTTTTAAAATCTTTTTAAAAAATTTTATTTATTCATTTTTTAGAGAGGAGAGAGAGAAAGGGAGAGAGAGAGACAGAGAGAGAAGGTGGGGAGGAGCTGGAAGCATCAACTCCCATATGTGCCTTGACCAGGCAAGCCCAGGGTTTCGAACCGGCGACCTCAGCATTTCCAGGTCGATGCTTTATCCACTGTGCCACCACAGGTCAGGCTAATTTTTTAATTTTTTTAAAATTTATTTTATTTCACTTTATTTTTTTACAGAGACACAGAGAGAGGGATAGACAGACAGGAACGGAGAGATGAGAAGCATCAATCATTAGTTTTTCGTTGCGACACCTTAGTTGTTCATTGATTGCTTTCTCATATGTGCCTTGACCGGGGGGGCTACAGCAGACTGAGTGACCTCTTGCTTGAGCCAGCGACCTTGGGTCCAAGCTGGTGAGCTTTGCTCAAACCAGATGAGCCTGCACTCAAGCTGGTGACCTTGGGGTCTCGAACCTGGGTCCTCCGCATCCCAGTCCAACGCTCTATCTACTGCTCCACTGCCTGGTCAGGCGACCCTACTCTGTTGTCACAGAGAAGACTGAAGCCATCAGAGGTGAGCTCTCTCAACCACCTGCTCCCAAACCAATGCTGCAGCTGTGCACCCTTCTCCTTGTCCTCGTATCAGAGCAGAGCAATCATCCTCCAACTCTGCGTGCCTCGGAACCGCCTGGGGGGCATGTAAAGACACGGTCTGTGGTGGCGCGGTGGATAGAGCGTCGACCTGGAACACTGAGGTTACCAGTTCGAAACCCTGCCCTTGCCTGGTCAAGGCACATATGGGAGTTGATGCTTTCTGCTCCTCCCCCCTTCTCTCTCTCTCTCTCTCAATGCAATAAATAAAATAAAAATAAAACAAACCAAAAACATGTTTCTGATTCAGTAGGTTGAAGTGGGGGAGGGGTGGGGATTTCCATCTGTGACTGTTTCCAGGGGACGCTTGATGCTGCCGGCTTGGGGACCCCCTGTGCGGACCACCAGAGGCGAGGCGCTGCCCTCCTCCTGCCCAGGCTCATCTCTGAGCGGCGTTCTGCACCCTGTTTCCTCAGCTGCTCCTTTTCTCCCCTGAATCTGTAATGTCTCCCTTTCCAAACAAAACAAAAACAGAACGTCCCTTCCTCCACGTCACCCCCCCTCAGAAGGAGAAGTGTACCTGTCGGTCGCCTTGCCCAGCCCCTCATGTACACAGTGCACGCCGCTCGCTGGGATCCTTTGAAAAGACATTTTGGAATTCACTGGAGAGAATTTGAGTATATTCTGCAATGGATAATTTTTAAAATTTTATTTTTTTAATTTTTTAGAGAGAAGAGAGAGAGAAAGGTGGGATGGAGGAGAAGGAAGCATCAACTCATAGTAATTGCTTCTTGTATGTGCCTTGACCAGGCAAGCCCAGGGTCTCGAACCAGCAACCTCAGCATTCCAAGTCAGTGCTTTATCCACTGTGCCACCACAGGTCAGGCTGGATAATTTTTTATTTAATATTTTCTATTTATTCATTTTAGAGAGGAGAGAGAGAGAGACAGACAGACAGACAGACAGACAGAAAGGAGGAGCAGGAAGCATCAACTCCCATATGTGCCTTGACCAGGCAAGCCCAGGGTTTTGAACCCATGACCTCAGTGTTTCCAGGTTGACACTTTATCCACTGTGCCACCACAGGTCAGGCTGGATAATTTTTTTAAATTTTTTTTATTTTTCTGAAGTGAGAAGCAGGGGAGGCAGTCAGACAGACTCCGCATGTGCCTGACAGGGATCCAGCCGGCATGCCCACCAGGGTGTGCCCACTCGGCGATGCTCTGCCCATCTGGGGTGTTGCTCCACTGCAATCAGAGCCATTCTAGCACCTGAGGTGGAGCCATGGGGCCATCCTCAGCGCCTGGGCCAACTTTGCTCCAATATAGCCTTGGCTGTGGGAGAGGAAGAGAGAGACAGAGAGGAAGGGGAGGGGGAGGGGTGGAGAAGCAGATGGGCGCTTCTCCTGTGTGCCCTGGCCGGGAATTGAACCTGGGACATCCACATGCCAGGCTGACGCTCTCTACTGCTAAGCCAACCGGCCAGGGCCTGCATATGGATAATATTTGGGACTCACTATTTTCTCGTGGTTAGGGCATTGTGATCATGTAGGAGGAAGCCCTTTCAGGAGATGGGTGTTGAAGTATTAAAATATTCCCTCGCCAGATAGCTTGGTGGCTGAAGCATCGGCCAGAAGCATGGAGGTTGCTGGTTTGATCCTCGGTCAGGACACATAGAGGAACAGATCTATGTTCCTCTCTCTCTCTCTCTCTCTCTCTCTCTCTCTCCCTTCCTCTCTCGCTAAAAAGCAATCAATAAAAAAAAAATTAAAAATAAAATAGGCCCTGGCCGGTTGGTTCAATGGTAGAGCATCGGTCCAGTGTGTGGACGACCAGGGTTGGATCCCCGGTCAGGGCACACAGGAGAAGCGGCCATCTGCTTCTCTTCCCCTCCCCCTCCCTCTTCCCCTCCTGCAGCCAGTGGCTCCATTGTTCAAACATCAGCCCTGGGGAACTGAGGATAATAACTCAGTTGATTCCAGCATCAGCCCCAGACGGGACGGGGGTGACGGGTGCTGAGTGGGTGTCCTGGTCGGGGCACATGCAGGAGTCTGTCTCTCTATCTCCCCTCCTCTCACTTAAAAAAAAATCTACCAAGCAAGCACTGAATTTCCCAAATTTGAATTCATCTTTTCTCCCAAACCTGCACCTTTTCCACTGTTCCTGGTTTCAGTAGTTAGAGTCACCAACCACCCAGCTGCCCAGGCCAGAAACACAGAAGGGCTCCCAGGTCACACCCCTGCGCTTCCTCCGGAGCCTGTGACCCAGCTCACCACTCCTGACCGCACACGAATCCAGCCTGTCCACCTGCCCCTGGCCTTCCTCCGCCGCGGGCACAGCAAGCCCGGCCGCGTCACCGACGCGAATCACAGCGCTCCCCAGAGTTTGTGGCCGTGGCGCAAACGCCCCCCGCCCCCCGCTTGCTTCTAACTCTTGGCCTTATAACCCCAACCCCTTAAGTCTCATTTCTGGACCTTTGGACTCAGGGTTTGACCCCAGTTTTCCCTGCCAGGCCTTCAGTGCTCACTGTGCCTCCGAAAGGACCTTTATCCGGGTTCTGCCATGAAGTTAACACCGGATCCCAGCCCCTCGGCCAGCCGCCGGGCCTGTGCAGGTCCCCACCTGCACCTTCGGAAATGCCTCCTTACTTGTCCTCTGCTTCGGGATTTGCCAAGTTGCCAGGGGAATGCTTCGGAAGTGACAACGGAACATCTCATTCCCCTACTCGCAGTTCCTTAGCGACAATTCCACCCGTTCACCTGGCACACCACCCTTCAGGGTCTGACTCAATATATGAAACCGTCGTGTCTCCACCATAGAGTGGAAAGAGCACAGGCTTTGCAGAGCAGCGCCACGTCTCAGCTCTGCCATTTGCTGGCTGTGTGATCTTTGGCAAGTAACCTAACCTCTCTGGGCTACAACTTTCTCATGTGTAAAACGAGATAGCAACATTGTGAGGATTAGTGATGTATATGATTTTGTGAAGCATCTATCACAATCCCTGACACACAGTAAGTTTCCAAGAAATGTTAGAAGTTATTATCTCCTGGTGGATCCTGGTCAGGGCACATGTGGAAGTCTGTCTATCTCTCCTCCTTTCACTTAAAAAAAAAATAAGGAGAATAAAGAAAAAGGGCCTGACCAGGCGGTGGCGCAGTGGATAGAGCATTGGACTTGGACGCAGAGGACCCAGGTTCAAAACCCTGAGGTCGTCGGCTTGAGCGCGGGCTCATCTGGTTTGAGCAAGGCTCACCAGCTTGAGCCCAAGGTGGCTGGCTCGAGCAAGGGGCCACTCGGTCTGCTGTAGCCCCCTGGTCAAGGCACATATGAGAAAGCAATCAATGAACAACTAAGGAGCCGCAATGAAGAATTGATGTTTCTCATCTCTGTCCCTTCCTATCTGTTCCCATCTGTCTCTCTCTCTCTGTTTCTGACACACACACACACACACAGACACACACACTCACAGAAGTTATTATCTCTGTCCCTCCCGCCTTGGTGCACTGCGCCTGCCAACTGGCACAACTGACTTACTTGGGGACCCTCATTGCATTACACTGTTTATTATCCATGCTGTGTACAGACTTTCTCCTCCTTCTGGGAGGGGAAACTGCTCACCATCCACTCCTTCCCACACACACACTGAAATACCAATATACGCCTTTTTAAGAATTAGCTCAAATCTCCAATCCTGACTCTTCTAGGTAAGATTAGGCTTCTTTTTTTTCTAATGCATATTTTGACTCTCAGTTGCTGCTTATCAAACCACCCTAGTACTGTATTTGGCATCTTAAAACAGGTTTCTTGCTTCTCACAGTTCTGCTGGTTGACTGGGCAGGTCTTCCTTCACTGTTGGCTGGGCTCTGGGATGGGTGGGTGTTCCCAAACGTCCTCACTCATTTGATAGGCAGTTGATGTTGGAGCTCAGACACTGCAGTTGTCTGCTGGGGGGCGGGGGTAGGAGAGAAAGGGAGGGAAAGGCCAGGTGTCTTCCGGGGAGGCAGAGCTGCTGCCTTGTCCTTTTTTTTTTTTTTTTTTTTTTTTTTTTAACAGAGACAGAGAGAGAGTCAGAGAGGGGGACAGACAGACAGGAATGGAGAGAGATGAGAAGCATCAATCATCAGTTTTTCGTTGCGACACCTTAGTTGTTCATTGATTGCTCTCTCATATGTGCCTTGACCACGGGCCTTCAGCAGACCGAGTAACCCCTTGCTCGAGCCAGCGACCTTGGGTCCAAGCTGGTGAGCTTTGCTCAAACCAGATGAGTCCACGCTCAAGCTGGTGACCTCGGGGTCTCAAACCTGAGTCCTCCGCATCCCATCCGACGCTCTATCCACTGCACCACCGCCTGGTCAGGCCCTCGTCCTTTTCTTACTGATCTGCAAGAGTTCTTTATAAATCCTGGATACCCGTCCTTGCTTGGTCATATAAACTGGAAATATTCTCCAAGTCGTGGTTTGTCTTTTTACGGTGTTATGATGTGTCTTGTCTTATAGAAATTCAAAAAATTTAAAATACAGAGTCATGTGACCATCTTTCCTTTGTGCTTTCTGTATCTTGTTTAAGAAACTCCTCCCTACCCTGGTATTGTCAATATAGTGCCTTATATTTTCTTTGAACAGTCTCGTAAGTTTTGCATTTCACACTTTTTTTTTTTTTTTTGTATTTTTCTGAAGCTGGAAATGGGGAGAGACAGTCAGACAGACTCCCACATGCGCCCGACCCGGATCCACCCGGCACGCCCACCAGGGGCGACGCTCTGCCCCTCCGGGGCGTCGCTCTGCCGCGACCAGAGCCACTCTAGAGCCTGGGGCAGAGGCCAAGGAGCCATCCCCAGCACCCAGGCCATCTTTGCTCCAATGGAGCCTTGGCTGCGGGAGGGGAAGAGAGAGACAGAGAGGAAGGAGGGTGGATGGAGAAGCAAATGGGCGCTTCTTCTATGTGCCCTGGCCGGGAATTGAACCCGGGTCCCCCGCCAGGCCGACGCTCTACCGCTGAGCCAACCGGCCAGGGCCGCATTTCACACTTTTAAACTATCTGAAAGTTATTCTGGGGTGTGTAATCTACCTTTGTCCCATTGGGATTACCAATGAATCCAAGAAAATTTAACAAATATTCCAACCTTTCTCACTGGTTTTTGTGTTAGGACACGTTCTCAAATCTTTAAGGGTCTGATTCCAAGAAGCTCTTTTCTGTCCCAGGGATCTATTTATTGGCCCATGTGCCAGGACTAATCACTCTAGCGTGAGAATAAACTTGTGATGTGTGTTAAAGCAAAGGCTTGGCCCTGGCCGGTTGGCTCAGTGGTAGAGCGTTGGCCTTGGCGTGTGGAAGTCCCGGGTTCGGTTTCCGGTCAGGGTACACAGGAGAAGTGCCCATCTGCTTCTCCACCCTTCCTCCTCTCGCTTCTCTCTCTCTCTTCTCCTCTCCTCCTAAAGCCATGGCTCGATTAGAGCAACTTGACCCCAGCTGCTGAGGATGGCTCCATGGCCTCCACCTCAGATGCTAAAAAATGGCTCAGGTTGCAGTGGAGCAGTGGCCCCAGATGCGCAGAGCATCGCCCCCTAGTGGGCTTGCCAGGTGGATCCAGGTCAGGGCCACAGGGCAGTCTGTCTCTGCCTCCCCTCCTCTCACTAAACAAACAAACAAACAAACAAACAAACGCAAGGCAAGGGCTCTTTTTCTCACCTCCAACTTGTTTGGCTTTTCTTGGCTGTTTACTTTTCCATAAGAATTTTAAGAACAGCTTGCCAAGTTCCATAAAATATCTTGGGGGTTTGATGAGATTTTTACTGAACTTATAAAATACTAACTTTAGCCTGACCAGGCGGTGGCGCAGGGGATAGAGCGTCGGACTGGGATGCAGAGGACCCAGTTTCAAGACCCGAAGGTCACCAGCTTGAGCGCAGGCTCATCTGGTTTGAGCAGAGCTCACCAGCTTGGACCCAAGGTCGCTGGCTCGAGCAAGGGGTTGCTCAGTTTGCTGTAGCCCCACGGTCAAGGCACATATGAGAAAGCAATCAATGAACAACTAAGGTGTCGCAACAAAAAACTGATGATCGATGCTTCTCATCTCTTTCCATTCTTGTCTGTCTGTCCCTATCTATCCCTCTCTCTGACTCTCTCTCTGTCTCTGTAAATAAAATAAAATAAAATAAAATAAAAATACTAACTTTATATTGAATTTTCCTATTTATGAGCATTGCATATCTTTCCATTCTTTTTTGTCTTCTTTTCTTGTATGTTTCTTGACTGGGCAAGCCCAGGGTTTTGAACCACCATCTCAGCATTCCAGGTCGATGCTTTATCTGCTGCGCCACCACAGGGCAGGCAATAAATAGAGTTCTAAAGTGACCATCCTTGCATTCCTGGAAGAAGCCCTTCTTTGTCATACATACACCTATGCACATAGTTGCCACACTCTACTGGATTCAGTGTGCTAATATTTCATTTGAGATTATTAGTTATATAAGTGTGATTGGCCCTCTTTTTACATTTTCTGGGACAGTTTATAAAAATAAATAAACAGTCTCTTTAAGAGTTGGCAGAATACATCTATAAAACTATCTAGGTGCTGTGTGTGTGTGTGTGTGTGTGTGTGTGTGTGTGTGCGCGCGCGCGCGCATTTTTTAGCTTCTAGTTCAACTTATTAGAATGTATAGTCCGGTTCAGGTTTTCTACTTCTTGAGGCAGCTCTGGCTGCCTTTCATCTGATTTCCCCACCTCTCAAGACCAAGGCCTCGCCTCTGTTCCTGGCCAGCTAAAACTCGGGCTCTTCATCAACAGAGCCAGTTCTCCCCAACTCCCTTCTAGTAACTGTCACCCCTGGCAGCTCATCCTTCAGTTTTGTTTCCTCTTTGTTTCTAGCATGTGAGATTTTAACTTCCTTCTAAGAACTCAGTCATACATTTATTTATTTTTCTATATTTTATCCAGTATTTCAAGGTGATGGTGCTCTTAAAATTTTTTTTCTTTTCTTTCTATTTTTTTATTCAGTGAGAGGAGGGGAGACAGAGACAGAGTCTCCTGCATGCGCGCTGACCGGGAGTCACCCAGCAAACCCACTAAGGGGCGATGCTCTGCCCACCTGGGGCGTTGCTCTGTTGTTCAGCAACCAAGCTCTTCTTATTGCCTGAGGCAGAGGCCATGAAGCCATCCTCAGCACCCAGGACCAATTCGCTCCAACTAAGCCATGCTGCAGGAAGGGAGAGAGAGAGAGAGAGAGAGAGAGAGAGAAGCGGGAGGGGAAGGGGTGGAGAAGCAGATGGGCTCCTCTCTTGTGTGCCCTTGCCAGGGATCAAACACGGGAGATCCACATGCCAGGTCAATACTCTACCACTGAGCCAACCAGCCAGGGCTACTTTTAGATTCTCTAATTCCTCTATCTGGCTTGATTCTCAAGTTGTTCCTATTTATTTTATTTTAAAAAAATTTATTGTTAAACCAACCAATGGTGCAGTGGATAGAGTATTGGCCTGGGATGCTGAGGACCCAGGTTCGAAACTTTGAGGTGGCCAGCTGAGCATAGGCTCACCAGCTTGAGCGCAGGGTTGCCGGCTTAGGCCCAATGGTCACTGGCTTCAAGCCCAAAGTTGCTGGTTTGAGCCCAAGGTCGCTGGCTTAAGTAAGAAATCACTGGCTCAGATGGAGCCTCCCAGTCAAGGCACATATGAGAAGCAATCAATGAACAACTAAGGTGCTGCATTGAAAAATTGATGCTTCTCATCTCTCTCCCTTCCTGTCTGTCTCTTTCTCACTAAAAAAAAAAAAAAAAAAGAAAGGAAGAAAGAAAGAAAGAAAGGAAAATATTGGGAGAGGAAAGGTGAGAGAAAAATATCCATTTTCAAAGTTTTGATT
Source organism: Saccopteryx leptura (assembly GCF_036850995.1). Classification (NCBI taxonomy): domain Eukaryota; kingdom Metazoa; phylum Chordata; class Mammalia; order Chiroptera; family Emballonuridae; genus Saccopteryx; species Saccopteryx leptura. The sequence continues at coordinate 386,429,528 of NC_089503.1, forward strand.
GATTGATTGATTGATTTTGAGAGAGAGAGAAATATCAATCTGTTGTTCCACCTATTTTACATTCATTGGTTAATTATTGTATGTGCCCTGACTTGGGATTGAATCAGCAATCTTGGCGTATGGGCATGACGCTCCAGCCAACTGAGCTACCCGGCCAGGGCAGTTGTTTCCGTTTTATAGAAAGCTAGGGTTCAGAGTGGTTTCACAGCCTGCTGAAGCTCACGCCATTAATACTTTTAACCTATCAATAGTTATTGAACCTGGATATTCTGGTTCTCAACCCTGTGCTGTTGCCACATTACTCCCTGCTGCCTCTTAAAACCCTCCTGCCCCAGACCTTGGACCACATAGATCCGTTCAACCAACATGTCGACTCAATATTTATGGAGTGTTCATGTCCAGGTCCAGGGAATGGTACGAGTGAGCATAGCAGCCGTACCCCTGCCTTCGGGGAGCTGACCTTCTACGGTGAGACGAACATCAACCAGAGTCTCCAGCAAGTGTGCCATGTGCACAGCAACTGTCCACTGAGCTGACGGGCGCAGTTATTAGGAAAAGTACACCTCGGTGTGGAAGCTCCGAAAAGGGGATTTTGACCCTGAAAGGAAGGCCTGAGGGCGGGTTAAAGGAGCTGGTATCTGAACAATGAAAAGGATCTAACAGAGAGCAATGGAAGGAGGGGTCTTTCTGGCACAGGGACCAGCCTGCACAAAGGCTCCCGGTGGGGAGGAAGGAAGCACACGGGGACAGGAAGTGGAGCCCTGCAAAGCAGGGGGGCGGGGGTGTGAGGAGAGAGTGAGGGGTGGGAGGTGAGGCTGCAGAGGCTGGCTGGCCACACACCTCACAGGGCCTTAGGGGCCAGCTTAAGGACCTGGGTCCTTGCCCTAAGATCAATGGGCAGCCACGGAATGAATTTAAGTAGGGTGCCTGAAACAATCATATTTGCATTTCAAAGACATCCCCTCTTACTCGGGTGTGTAGCGGGTATTAGAGAAGGCCATGCCCAGCCTCTCTAACGATTGCAGAGATTCAGAGGCGAGCCAGATGTTCGGGGGTGGTGGGACCAGGGAAGTAGAGGACGGAGGGGAGTGGACAGACTGGAGAGGTATTATTACAAGGGGTACAGTTGATAGCGAGCACTAACTGCTGGATTCGATCTTGGGATTCTCAGCACGAACACCCCGAGGTCAAATCCTTGGAAGGCAGGAGCCACAGCATATGCCTGTGTGTGATACCCAGGTCCCAGGGCAGTCCTGACACGTGCTGGACTCCATGCTCTTTCCTGATCTAAGTGATTCTTTTATGGGTGAGGATCTTGAATCCTTCTTGCCCAGGTCTGCCTGACTCTACTACCAGACTTTCTCCACTTGGCTGTTTTGCACTGTTAGTTATTCTCCTACATGCATCTCGCTCCTCCGCATCAAAACCGTCAAGTTCTCTTTTGTCCATGTTGTATCTCTGACGTTGCCGAACGCATACATACATACATACATACATACGCAGACGTGTGGGAGCCAGGCCGAAGGACCTGGCGGAACTAACCCAGGAAAGCCCCAAGCGGAACAGAATCAGGCGGGCACTGGGGAAGAACACCTGGGCAGGCAGGATGGCTGTTTTTTCTTGGATTGGATTGGTGGGTTGGAGGAGACTTGGGTCAACATTTCTATGTATTCCCCCCCCTCCCCACGGTGTTTCCTAAGAACAACAGGCACGTTTGCCAAGTCCGCTGGCTGTCACGGGGCACCCGAGGTCGAGAGAGCACGGGGAGCGGGAGGGGCACGGGCGAACGGGAACTGAGGTGAGGCGGGAGGGGCGAAGGCATCCAGTGGGCACCGCGGAGGGAGAGAGGGCTGTGACGGGTGCAGGGGGGAGACAGGGGACGAGGCCGCAGGCTGTTCCAGAGCGAAGCAGGAGGAAGGGGAAGAGGCAGAGGAGGAGGGCATCCGTCAGGCGCTGGGGATAATGGGGAGGGTGAGAGGTGACGCTCCCTGGAACCAAAAATGCATTCCATGTTCTCGGGCTTCCTCTCCGGACTCCTCCACTTGTTTCTCTTCTTTGAAATTCCAGAAGCAACGAACGCCCTCCCCCTCCCCCCGCCCCACGTGCCCGGGAGCGCCACGCCCCCTGGATACGCGCGGGAGGGGGTCAGGCTGAGGGTTCCGGGAGGCAGGTGTGGAAAGGGGCTCCTATAGGGTGGAGTGGGAGCTATTTCTTCAGGGCGAGAGGTCTCGCCAGATCGCCAGGTCTGCGGCATTCGCAGTGGATTCCCTTGAGGGTACCAGGAATGTGGGGAACAAGCGAGAAATCGCAAGCGTGGAGTGGGGTGTCCCGGGGCGGCCACCTGAGGATTAGAGGAATGAGAAGAACCAAGAAAGTCGCAGGAATTTGGGGGCAGATTAGGGTGGGCTCCAAGGGCAACGGAAACAGGAAGTGAAGGGCAGAAAGGCTGAGGCCAGGAGAGGAAGCCCCCACTCCTGGACACGCGATTCCTCCTCCCTACCGACCAGACCAGTGGCTCAGTCCTGCGCCCGTGTCCTTGGCCCTGCCCACGGAAACCAGACCACGGGGAACAGAACTGGAGTCCCCTTGGAGGCAACAGGTGGCCAGGGAGTGGAGCAGGGAGGTTTTCGAAGCTCTCTCCACCTTCCTCCCTCCCTCCTTCCTTCCCCAGCTATAGAAACCAGCTTCTCCAATGACAAGGAGTTACTCCTCCTGCAAACATCACGTCCTGTCGTATCTACACTTATGCCTTACGGTCTTGAGCCAGTTTCCTGCTTTCCCTTCGGTACTGAAACTCTCGATTTCAGCCTGGGCGAATTAGGGTTTAGGAGGTGAGTTTGGGGCCTGACTTCACACACCCCTGGGCTCTTCAGCCTGCCTCTTCCAGCTGCACAGACGCTCCCACCCTCGTTTCCTACTTATTTGCTACTTCAGAGGCTCAAGAACATGGGAATTACACACCTTGAATTACCTTGGATATCTCCTCTCCATTTCCAGGGCTGATTCTACACGACTTCTAGGCTTTCCTCCCCAATCTCCCCCCAACCCCCAGGCTCTGAGTAAACCCCTGATAAAGACACACAGAACTGCAGGTTTCAAAGAGGAAAACAAGAAAATTTGTTGTTGTTGGTAGGAGGGCATGAAAGAAGGGTTCTTCACGTTACCCAACCAACATCTTGTGCAGCTGGGAGGGTTGGGGCAATAGAAAAGGCAGTAGGTGGGGGCGCATGCCCCCCTCTGTACAATATAGAAGAATCTGCTATACTTTGTATAAAAGCCACATGTCCTCATTTCTGTTCTCTTGCTGTCTGGTTGGGCTGGGGAGACAAAAGCTGCGGTGGTGGGCCAGGACATGGGGGGGGATACCCCATGGTCCCCATCCTCTGGCTGTCCCCTAGTGCGGTCACTTTGGATCCTTGGTGGGGGCGTAGCAGAGCTCCAGTGGTCGGGACACCTTCCAAAACTTCTCGTTCACCAGCTCCAGGGTCAGAGAGCCATTTAGTGTCTACAGAGGGGGTGAGAGGAAGAGGCCAGGGGAAGAGAAAGTTGGAGAACACAGTCAAGGAAATGAATGAATGAGAGAGGACCAAGGGAGGAGGCAAGAAAAAGGAACAGCAAAGAGATGGGGCAGAGCAAGGGAACACGGAGTGATGGAGAAGGATGGAGAAGGAGAAGGGAGATGCAGAGGAAGAGAACTGGTTAGTTAGAAGCCGAGATCCTGGCTGTGGGTGGCCCCAGGCCCCTCCCCCCCAGCAGTCCTTCTGCCCTCACTCCGAAGCCCTCTGAGGCTCTCACCGTGAAAGCTCCACCCCCAGGAGCGATGTAGATGGTGTATTGCTTCTCGCTGACACCCTCCAGACTGGGCAGGGCAGGCTCTTCAGGGCTGTCACCTCCTCCGGCCCCCCCACCCTCCCCCCCACCCCCATCAGGTCCCCCAGCATCAGAGACGCCCCCTCCAGGCCCTCCTGGCTCCCCAGCCTCTTGCTGCTGCCTCCGCTCAAGGGCGATGCGCAGGGCCAGGTACTTGGAGAGATGGTCTACCGTGGCGTTCCCCGTGGTCTTCACATACCTGGCGTGGGAAAGAGGGCACGTTTAGGGCACAGGAAGCCTTTTAATGCAAAAGGGAAGTAGAGGGCTTTCCAAAAGAGCCTCTGGCACAGGGCTCCTTTCTCAGTCGGACAAAGTCCCCTTTTGACGGCAGGCTAGTATCTTTGGTTTCTCAGTGGTCTGGGCAGGGACAGGGCTCTCACCTAGTCTGGCAGTATTCTCCCTTCTCCACGAGCAGTGGGTGGGGCCGGAACACGAGCTCAATTTCTCCACCTGGCTCCGGGGGACTGGGGGCCCCAGGAGGGCTTGGGGGGCCCAGGGTACCCCCTCCCAAGGTCCCTCCCCGGTCGCCAGAGTCTTCAGAACCAGCGCCCCCACCCACCCCACCAGGACCTCCTCCTCCTGTCCCTACACTGCTCCCCCCTGCGCCCCCGCCGCGGGGTCGCTTGGGAGCAGGGCCTGGGGCGGAGTCAGGGGCGGAGTCAGAGCTCACATCCTCTCCATCCCCCTCTCCCTCCCCGGGTTCTCCTTCCCCTCCACTCATCGTAGTGGTCTGATCTGACCCCGGCATCGGCCGCCTCACACGCTGGGCCCTGTAGAGGCAAGCGGTAGAGGTTAGAAAGCATCAGGGACGAGGGGTTCAGACTTTACACTTCAGGAGATTTAAGAGCTCGGGAAACCTTAACCACGACACCTACACCTAATATTTATTCAATACCGACTACGTGCCAAGCACGCTGCTAAGTGTCTTGCGCTGATCGCCTTCCATTGCACAAGTTTTATGAGGCATCATCTTTATTTTATGGTGAGAAAACTGAGGCTTAGCGAGGCTAAATAACTTGTCTGAGATCACCGTCGCTCGCCTTTCCAAGTGTGGTCCAAGAACCGGCAGCACAGGCTTGTTAGAAAAGCAGAATTTCAGACTCCAGACCTACTGAGTCAGAATGTGCGTTTCCAACAAGACCCTCAGGAGATCCGGATACACATGAAAGGCAGAGCGGTGCTGGCCCAGAGTCATTTCATTCCCAGCAGTGTACATTCAGAGTGTATACTCCAAATCAACTCTACTGCTCCGACTTACAGAAAGAAGGTGAGCTGTTTTCTTCTTAAGAATAGTAAGTGCCACCCTGACCGGGTAGCTCGGCTGGTTAGAGCCTCGTCCCGAAAAACCAAGGTTGCGGGTTTGATCCCCGGTCAGGGCACATACAAGAATCAACCAATCAATGCATAGATAAGTGGCATAACAAACCAATGTTTCTCTCTTTCCCTTCCTCTCTCTCTTAAAAAAAAAAAAAAAAAAAAAAACACAACCAAACACACAAAAACAAAACCGATAACTAAAAAATAAAAGAGTGTTTAAAAAAGGTGCCAGTTGCTAACAAGCTCCAGTTCACATCCATGACTTCTAGCCCGGACAGGCAGGCCCTCATCCGCGCTCTCTGGGTGCCAAGGCTTAGAAGACATCAGCAGGCAGCGACAGCAGCAGGAGTCCGACCTGTGCCTCCCTCTCCCCAGCCCTGCCGCCACCTCTCCCGTCCCCCGCACCTGTGCATGGCCTGCATGCGCAGCCCCTCCTCGATACTGGAGCTCAGGGCCTGCTGGTTGTGCAGGCGGCTGAGACGGATGAGCACCCGGTCTTGGTGGGCCTCATACTCCTCCCGGCTGGGGTAGATCTTTGAGATCAGGGCGTCAAAGTTCGGGTCTGGCCTCAGAGACCGCTTGGAGACCAGCTTCTTGCGGCAGGTAGGGCACTCCTTGTTCCTGCCGGCGGGAGAGAGGAAGCTCGAGCAGTGTGGATCAGCAGGGCATGGAGGCCTCCACTCGGAACCCTGTGCCCTCAGGACCCTGTGCCCCGTATCTCAGACGTGTCCCTCCTGTATTACCCGCTCCGCAGGGCCGTGACAATACAGTCAGAGCAGAATCGGTGGAGGCACTCCTTGGTGGTCATCGTGTTCTTCAGCATATCCAGGCAGATGGGGCACATGAGTTCCGAGTGCAGTGACCGAGGGGAGACTGCAATCTCCGTGCCGTCCATGATGGCTTCCTGGAGGCAGCGATGCATGGAAAGGTGGCAGTGTGTCGTGGGTGGGGGGGGGGGGTTAGAAACAAGTGGTCCATGCAAGCGGAATTTTGAGAAATATGTTGAGAGCAGAATTTGAATAACCTATATTGGCCACTTGAGAAAGATGGGGCTTCCAAGAGAGAGAGGGGGCTACTGAGTTGGAGGGAATGGAGGACAAAAAGAATTAACGTCCCTTAGTTAAGAGTAGGAGCTTTGCAACACGAGGATCTCAAGTGTGAAGACACACCTGGGGTTGAGGGCGACACACATCATCTGCAGTTTGGGGAAGACTTATGTAACAGAATGTCTTTAAGTGTGGTCTTGGTACTACCTACATCGGAATCCCCTAAAAGCAGACTCTGGGGCCCTATCCCATTATTGTATCGGAACGTTGTTGAGGGTGAGTTGGCGGCAGGCCAGAAAGCTCCAGTTTTCAATTAGCTCCGAAGGTGAGTCTTATAGGCATTGATCTATGACGTTGAACTGAGGAACAGGGAAAAGGTAATTTCTGTTTACTACCTTTCAAAAGAAGGCAGTAATATTTTTGCTCTACCTCTCTGGCTGTTACGAGGATCAAATGAAATAAACGTGGAAGTGGTTTGAAAAGGTTAAGGAGATTCAGGTACGGTGAAGGGAGTCTGCGAAATCGGGCAGGATCGGTAGAACGGGACAAAAAAATGGGGAAAGGGCTGTAAGAGCGGGTCTGCGGATTGAGGGGCTTGGGGAGAGGGAGTGAGCTGTGAAGGGAGAATTCTGTCACCTGCGGGGTCCGGTGGAGCTCGTACAGACTCAGTTCCCAGGTTTTGCTGGCATTCTGAGCATTTGCCGGCGTCGTCATGGTGACCGAGCACAGACCCCCGCCGGGGCTCCTCGAGGAGGAGGAGGAGGGGGAGGAGGGGGAGGAGCAGGAGGAGAGGGAGGAGGGGGAGGGGGGCTGGGAAAGGGGGAGGGGAGGGACAGGGTTAGGTCCCCCTCGCGCAGACCCCGCCCCTCCGGAGCCGCCCGCCCTCCGCCCCGCGCCTGCGCGGCCCCTCACCCGGCTCCCTCCGTCCGCGCCGCCGCCGCCGCAGCGCCGCGCCCGGGGTCCCGACGCCCGGGCCGAGTTCGCTCGAGCCGCCAGCCGCTGCTCAGACAGCAGCTCCCGCCGCCGCCGCCGCCATGGCCTGGGCGCTGGGGCCCTACGTCACTTCCGCCGGCCCCTCCACTCGGCTCCCCCCACCGGCGGAGACGTCACCCGCCGCTCGCGGCGCGGGTGGGACGCGACGTGGACGCCCGGGCTCCCCGCCCTCGGGCGGTGCCCACCCCCAGCCGGGAGCCGGCGTCCCTCGAGTCCCGCGCCACGTGGGGACCGCGGCCTCCGCCCCGGCCCAGCGCTGCCGCGCGGCCAGCCTTGGGCACTCGGCTCCCCCCGTGGCCCCCAGCCGGGCCTCCGCTCCGCAGGGCGGGCCCCGACTCGCTCGGGTCCCGGGAGGGGGCGGGTGGGGGGATCGCCAAGGGCCACCTCCCCCATCCGCGTCCTCTAGCGGCTCTGGGGAACGGCTCCCCATCCCCGTCCACGACTCTCGGAACCCCAGCCCCTGGGATTCCGGGGACAAGAGCTGCGGAGGGTCCTCTGCCGCGTCAGTTCTCCAGTCCTGTGAATGCCACTCAGTCCCCAAGGGCCCAGGATGCCCTTTGCCGCCCTGGGCACTGGCTCCACCCTCCGCTTGGGCTCTCCCTAGAGACCCTCCGGGCTGCTCTCCCCTCGAGGTCTGGGGGCGGCGGCTCGGGACGTCCAGACTCAACTCTCGGCCGGAGCCAGAGACTCGAGAATTGCGTTTGGACAATCAGGAGCCGCGGCCCGGGGCGGGGGAGGGAGGCGCGCAAGGAGGAACGGGGGAATGGAGACACCACGCGGAAGCAGGGACACACACACAAGATGGGGCCCCTGTCGGGGAGGGGGTATGCGCATGTGGGTGGATGGGGGTCAAGGGGGCCTAATGTCTGGAGTGGGAAGCGGGCCGAGGACTCCTCCAGGACTTTGCAGTAAAGTAAGGGGACCAAGAGGCAAGAAGAGGACACAGAGCGATCCCCGCTGAGGGCAGGGGATGGAGAGGGATACAGGGAAAAGAGGCCGTGATAGGTATCCCAATCTATGCCAGCCTGAGCTGGGGCTCCCGGCTTTGGGCTGCAGCTGCCAGAGGGTGGCCTGTTTCTGGGACAAGGCAGTAATGGGTCCCCTCGCCCCCTCCCTCAGTTCCCCCCTACTTCCCTGTCTTCTCTCCTTCAGTCCGTGGCCAGTCCTTATGTGGGCTCCAGAGTCGATTAGCGCAGACCCCCTCCCCTTCTTCCTCCTCCTCCCAGCCCCCTCCCTCTACTCTCCTTCAGCTCTTTTCATCGGCTGGTCCATTCCCCTAATCCTGGCCCCCTTCTGTAATCCCCCCCCAATGGACCCCAGGCTGGCTGCAGCTATTGTAAGGTGGAGAGAAAAGGGAGAGGGGGACTCAGGAAAAGGAGAGGGGTGGGGGAGGGCCACCTGTTCCAAGACCCCCTCCCAAGGCTAGACTGGACACTGGGATGGGGCCATGAACAAATCACCCTTGGGGACCAGAAGGGAACCAGGGTATTGGGGGGAGGAAGCTGGGGCCGCAGCACTATTGGTAGGGGGTGGGGCTAAGACCCAAAAAGGCCCAGAGTGTCACGAATACACAGTGACACACATCTCGCCTCACACCCGGTGGCAGGGGTTGCCCTGGGAGACGAGGCAGTGAAAAGGAACAATCCTTTGGGGAAAGGGAAAGGAGGGGGAAGGGTCTGTGGGCTTGGACACAAGAAGAACCGGAGGTGGCAGGGAAGAGGATTTGGAATTTATTAGGGTCACAATCACCCCTGCCTCCCATATTCAGCATTCCTGAGCCATACACTGCCACCCCTTTTGTAGCCTGGGAACTCAGAGTCTTCATCAGCAGGAGGCCAGGCAGAGCGGTGGGGGGTGAGCCGGTCCAGGGTCCTGGAGGCAGTTACATGAAGAGACCTCCTGGGAGGGGCAGAAACATTTGGACAGATGCGGAGGTGGAGACTAATGGGCGGAGGGGGGGTGCCCACCTTCTTCTGTCCCTGGCCTTGGGGAACCTCTGCCCTTCTTCCTTCAATGGCTCTAGACTCCCCTCACTTGCTTTCACTTATCATCCGGGTTCCACTTCTCTGCCCTCTCCCTCCCCAGGATGTCCTCATACCAGTGACTTCCACTGAGGCCCCGGTGATGTATCCACTGTCCTCAGATGCCAAGAATGCGACCACATCTGCCACATCTATGGGAATAGCGAGGAGCGAGGACAGGGCAGAATCCTACTCACCCCCATAGACCCAAAGGAGTCATCATCTCCACCAGAGACACTCTCCCTCCCCAAAACACGCGCACCAACTATTAACTTGGTGAGACCCTCTCGGCTACCAGGATACCACGGACTTTGGGATCTATTCATTCAGGGCCCTCCCTGGGGGGAGGGTCTCCTCCTCACTCAGTGCTCACCCTCAGGGTTCCCAAAATGTCCCATCGGGATCATTGCCGTCACCTGTAAGGAAACACTTCAATGTGGCTGAAAGTTTCTCATGTTTTTTTTTTTTTTTGTTTGTTGGTTGGTTTGTATACTGAGTCTGTGATCTTCTCCTCCTGTCTTCATTTCTTGCACACTTAACTGATTACCTACTTCTTGCTAGGTACGGTGCCCAGCATTCCCACTCTCTCAAGCCCAGGGAGGCGAGGTCTCTGACAGATTCTGCTCTCTGCCCTCCTTCCAAGGCCTCCTACCTTGTCCAGCACTTTCTGTGGCAGTTTCTGTGTCATGGGTGTTGTAATGAACCCCGGAAGGACAGAGTTGCAGCGGATCCCATGTCTGTGAAGGGGAGAGTGCTGGCTGACTCGGGAAAAGATTGAACACAGACCCCTCCCTCTCAGCTCCTACCTGCCTCAGCAAAGCCCCCTGCACCCCCCAAGTATCTGACCAACCGTCCGAGCTCCCGGGCTACAGTCTGGGTCAGCCCGATCACTCCAGCCTTGGATGCGGAGTAGTTTGTCTGGCCCATGTTCCCCACCTACAGGGGAGTCAGAGATTTGGGATGAATCAGGAGGGCCTCTGCTGTCTGTGCCCTAATCTCATCCCAGCTCAGCCTGACCTTCCCAACGATGCTGCTGATGTTGATGATGGAGCCGTGACAAGCACTGGACACCAAGGCTTGGGCTGCTGCCTGAGTGATTAGAAAGGTGCCCTGGCAGAGAGGAGAGAGTATATATAGCAAGGCAGAAAGGATCAGGACTGACGGTCATCCTCCAACTCTCTTCCCAGGCTCAAGGGGCCAGAGGTCACAGGTTCGGGTCACCACCTTGAGGTTGACAGCTATGACTTTGTCCCAGTCATCCTCAGACATGTGGAGCAGAAACTCATCCCTGGTAACACCCGCACAGGACACAACGACAGATGGCGGGCGAGAAAAGCAGGCCTATGGAAGAGGGAGATAACCCACCAAAGAAACCATGAAGAGCCAGAGGCGGTGGAGGCAGTGTGAGCGCTGTAACCGCGGGGGAGACCGCTCATGTTCACCTGCACTTGTTCTAGCAGGTTCCTGGCGGCCCCGGACTCAGACACGTCAGTCTGGAAGGCGACGTGGGCCCCGCGGGGCGCCCCCTTGTCGGTCCCTGGCCCGCCCAGCAGCCGCACAGTCTCCTGTGCCGCTGCCGGGTCCAGGTCGCAAGCGGCCACGGCGGCCCCCTCTCGGGCCAGGCGCACGCTGACGGCTCGGCCGATGCCGCTACCCGCACCTGCGGTGGGAGAGAACACGCGGGGTGGGGTGCGGGGAGAAAAGGGCAAGGAGTCAGAGGTTAACGGGGCGCAAAGTTAGTCAAGTTCGGACCGGTAGCCAGAGATCACCACAGCAGCTGCAGAGGCCGAGGGCGTGCCCCCGACACCATTCCGGCACCCCAACCCGCCCGGGCGAGCACCCCCTCAACCTGTGACCAGGGCCAGCGCAGAACAGAGCCGGAGCTGAGTCGCCATGGCCGGCCGTGTAGGCGGGCACCTCCAGCACGGAGCCAATCCGGGCGCAGAGGGGGCGTGGCCAGGGCAAAGCCCGGCCAGTTACAGCCCCACCAGCGTTAGGCTTCGGCGGCACCCGCTCAGGCCGACCTCCCACCGCGGGGGTGTGGCCAGACACTCGCGGGCCTGAGGAGTGGAGACTAGGGGCCCCCATTCCCCCCCCAAAAAGACAAAAGACTGCATGTGGGGCGGAAGATCCGAGGACTTTATTTTCGGTCACCACCCCATCACCCTTCGATTCAAACAGCGAAATTAAAAAAATTAGCGACAAAATACAAATCAGGCCATGAGATTAGCAACTAAAGCTCCCCGCCCCCGCCAGATCATTTCCAAATCAGGACACACGATTGATGTTTAATAGATGCCTATCTCGACTCCTGCTGCCCCCTCGGTCCAGTCCAGGGCTCCGGTCTTCCCTGAAGCCTCCACCAACAGGTGGGAGGGAAGGATGAGGAGGACCTTGGAGAAACCTGTATGTGGCAGCTCGGTTCTCTAAGAACAAGTCCCATAGGAGACGCGGGGGAGGATGCCATCACGGGTCTCTTCCAGCTTTCTACACAGCCGCATTTAGCACCCCTCCCAACCCCAACCACGTGGTCAGCACGATGGTCCCTCGGGCCTCTCATTCTCATCCCTACAGCCCCTGTATGACTGCCAAACCTTGTTGACCTCATGCTAACATCACCACTTCCCTAGGATACAGCTCCTTCTTTTGGCAGATGTCCCTGGCCAGGGTCCCCAACCTCCAAAGACCCCCGACCCTGCGGACTTAAGAGGCTACAGGTCTGGGGCTGGGGGCAGTTGACCCCCCTCTTACTCGAGGTGGGCAATCAGCACCATCATGACAACTCCCCCCAGCAGTCCCAGCACCTCCAGAAGCGACTGCACTGGCGATGCCTCCCTCAGCAGCTCAGGCAGCACGGACACCGTGGCTATGTAGATAAAGCCACCTGCTGTGAACGGCAGGATCCAGCCAGGGCCTGCACCACCTGCAACTTCACTGCCCACTGCTCCTCCTTCAGGCAGGAGGGCACAGGCTGTGCCTGCCAGTGCCCCTATGGCCGTGAGTAGTTGCAGACGCATCGCCTGGCGGGCAGAAAAGAGAAAGAGAGAGGCACTCATCAACGCCTACAGATTACCAGTGGTTTGGATGTGGCTGGTAGGGTATAGGTATGTATATAGGGTATAGGTATGTATATAGGGTATAGGTATGTATATAGGGTATAGGTATGTATATAGGGTATAGGTATGTATATAGGGTATAGGTACGTATGGGTAGGATGTATGTCTTTTTTTTCCCCTCTAGGTGCATGTGTTTGGAAACAAAGAGTATAGCAAAAAAAAAGGGGGGGGGTCTGGAATAAACACTTTCAGAAACAACTTAGATATATAAAAGGTCCTTTCCACAGACCTTCTGATTCAGTAATCCAGGATGGGGACTGTGGTGTAAATGACCTCCATAAACCATTCAGATGGTTTATGGACCACAGTTCAAGAAGTACTGAGCTGCCTGACCTGTGGTGGTGCAGTGGATAAAGCATTGGCCTGGAATGCTGAGGTTCCTGGTTCAAAACCCTGGTCAAGGCACATACGAGAAGTAACTACTGAGTCAGTGCTTTCCCTTCCTGGCCCTCCAACCTTTCTCTCTTCTCTAAAATCAATAAATAAAATCTTAACAAAAAGCAAAAACGTACTGGCCCTGGCCGGTTGGCTCAGTGGTAGAATGTCGGCCTGGTGTGTGGAAGTCCTGGGTTTGATTCCCAGTCAGGGCACAAAGGAGAAGCACCCATCTGCTTCTCCACTCTTCTCCCTCTCCCTTCTATTTCTCTCTTCCTCTCCCACAGCCAAGGCTCCACTGGAGCAAAGTTGGCCTGGGCGCTGAGGACGGCTCCATGGCCTCCACCTCAGGTGCTAGAATAGCTCTGGTTGCAATGGAGCAACACCCCAGATGAGCACAGCATCGCCCCCTGGTGGGCATGCGGGGTGGATCCGGTCCGGCATATGCAAGAGTGTGTCTCTCTGCCTCCCTGCTCCTCACTTCAGAAAAATACAAAAAAAAAAAAAAAAAAAAAAAAAAGCACTAAGCTTCAGAAAAAAACAAATAGACCCTCTCTCTCATTTCTAACTTTATTGTCAATATCAGTATGACTTATTTGAAACTAAGGAGAGGCAGTCTTGGGCTTGGAGTGGATGAGCAGAGGGTCAAGGGTTAGAGGCAACCATGTCAGGTGCACATCATCACCAACCTGCTTTTTGCTGCAGCCAGACTGGACCAAGATGGCAAAGTCCCCGACTTCATGGGGCACTTCATGTAGCAGGACAGTCAATGTGGTCAGGATCCCCAACCCCCGGCCCCCTCGAAATGAAGCACCAATGGCCAGACCATCTGTGAAGTTGTGCGCCAGGTCAGCAGCCAGATTCAAGTATCCGGACACGCGCAGATCTTATACAGGAGGAGAGGAAGACAAAACAATCAGAGGAAGACAAAACAAACAGTCAGCCCCCTCCCAGCCCTGGCCAGCCATTGTCACCTCTCCTGCCGCCCCTCCCGGGACATTCCCCACGCAGCCCCCAGTGCCTTCCACATACCTGCTATCACCCACATATTCCCCATGGCTTAGGAGGACTCCCCTTGCCCAAGCTTATTACCAGTCCTGCCCTCACCTGAGCCTGCTTTCTCCTCTTCAGAGTTCTGAGGTCTCACTGGACCGTCTCTGGGCCCTGGGCCCCCTCCTCTCCGCTTCCTCAACCCCCCTGCTTCCTTTTCTTCTTCCTCTGAGTTCTGTTTCTCTTTTGAAGAACGCTCTGTGAGAAGAAAGGAGTTGGTAAGAGAGCGGAACAGAGACCGCCTGATACATCCTCAAAAGGAAAGTCCCCTCCCCCCCCTAAGAGCCATAAGATGAAGGGCTTCTGAGGCATGCGGAGTGGCTTTCAGAAAAATTGCTCCCGGGCCTACCCTGTCTTCCATGACTTCCGTGTGTGTGACCGTGGCCATGACTGTGTCCATCTCCTCCTTTTGCATGTCTCACAAATTTCTCCACCACAAGAAAGGCGACGATTCCACTGAGGACCCACAGTCCTACCGAGAGAATGGGGCCCTGGCCTGGGAATGGAAGCAACGACATTAAGGGGGGTGTGGATTCCAGAGTTCTCTCCCTCAAGTGCAGGAGGAGAACTGTGGGAGAGTCAGCCTTTCCCCAGCACCCCACCCTGTCTCCACCTGACCCCGCCTCACCACTGTGGGAGTGTCCATGTCCCGGCTGCTCCTGAAGCTGGTGAGAATGAGGTTCTGGAAGAAGGGGAAGAAAAGGCCAGATAAGAGAAGAGCCGCCCCTGGCCGGTTGGCTCAGCGGTAGAGCGTCGGCCTAGCGTGCGGAGGACCCGGGTTCGATTCCCGGCCAGGGCACACAGGAGAAGCGCCCATTTGCTTCTCCACCCCTCCGCCGCGCTTTCCTCTCTGTCTCTCTCTTCCCCTCCCGCAGCCAAAGGCTCCACTGGAGCAAAGATGGCCCGGGCGCTGGGGATGGCTCTGTGGCCTCTGCCTCAGGCGCTAGAGTGGCTCTGGTCGCAATATGGCGACGCCCAGGATGGGCAGAGCATCGCCCCCTGGTGGGCAGAGCGTCGCCCCTGGTGGGCGTGCCCCAGTCGGGCGCATGCGGGAGTCTGTCAGACTGTCTCTCCCTGTTTCCAGCTTCAGAAAAAATGAAAAAAAAAAAAAAAAAAAAAAAAAGAGAAGAGCCAACCCAAGGGGTATGTATTTGAAGCAATATTGGAAGGTCAGGGATCACAGAGGAGAAAGGCCCTTTTCTCCAGAGAATAAAATACACTGCTCACAAAAACTAGGGGATCAGAGAACGTGCAGATACTCCAGTACTTCTAGCCTTCTGTAGACTGCGTTTTCACCAATGAAATAAAAGTTGGTTTTGCATCTCATTTGCATAATCAAACAACTTCCTTTGACTTGTTTGCTTTCCTGATGTTCTTGTTTAATATAAAAAAATTAAATGCTTCTTTTTTTATTGCTTCATATTCATTTTGAAATATCCCCCCATTTTTCTGAGCAGTATATATTAAGATTTGACCTCCACACTCCCCTCAGAAGTGGTTTCAGCCCTGGCCAGGTAGCTCAGTGGTTAGTGTGATCCCGAGAAGCCAAGGTTTGATCCCCAGTCAGGGCACATACAAGAAACAAGCAATACATAAAATAAGGGGAACAAAAAATTAATGCTTCTTTCTCTCTCTCTCTAAAGTCTACCTACATTATATATATATATATATACACATAGACACACACAGACTCATACATATACACACACAAAGACTTGAAGTAGAGATCTGTGCCTACTCACCCAGAGCATGAGGGATGAGGTGCAGGAAGGCATCTCCCAGGAGCCCACCAGAAGCAAAACTGAGCAAGATCTGGAGCAGAGAGCGGTGCCGGGGGGAGTTTGACTCCACAGGGATGAGGAAGAGGACGAAAAATGGAGCTGCAGAGATCAGCACTGTGGCCCCCAGCGCCTAGTGAGGGAGAGTCAGGGGTCAGTTGTGCATGGTTTCCCAGCAATCCAGACCCAGTCCCTTTCTCCCCCAGACCCTAGGGACTCACATAGGCCCAGAGAGTGACAGTGTCCAGTTCCTGCTTGATTCCTGGAGCCTCCCCATGGCCTCCATGGCTGTGTTTATGGGCATGTCCATGGTGCAAATCCTCATGTGAATGTCCATGGTCATGACCGTGGGTATGCCCATGCCAGATGCTCTCGTGAGTGTGGCCATGGCCGTGGGCGTGGCTGTGTCCATGGTGGGAATCCTCATGTGAGTGGCTGTGACCATGGAAGTCCTCGTGCAGGTCTCCATGGCCCCCGTGTCCGGCCACTAGCAGCCCCAAGGCCGCGCAGGTCAGCAGTCCCACGGTCACCCAGTGGGGCGCCCCCAGGCCTCTGGCCATCACGCTGACCAGAGGGACAGAGACAGTGACTCCACTTGGTCCTCAACTCTCTACCTATGCGGAGTCTCCTTTACTCCGCTCGCGCCTCCATCCACTTCTATGGGTTGCTGCTCCCCCATTCCATTCTGCCTCCACCCACCCACATTGTTCCCAAGGCCCGTTCTTTTTATTCCGAACCTCCTCCCAGATGTAGGGCCCCCGGGGCAGCGCTCTAAGCTTTGATCGTCCCAGTTTACGGACTCTCTGGGCCCTCGTCTCTATGACGAGGTGGTGGTGGTGGTGAGGTGGGGGGAAGGCCTGGAAAGGACGGGAGGGAAAAAGCAAGGAATTCTCACCGGCTCCGGGATCCTCGCCTTTCCCGGTTTGCTCGGACGTGGCAGTCCCGCCTCTAGCTCCCGCGAGAACAGGAAGTTCCCGTTCTACCTCGGTCTCCATACCTTTACCAATATGGCGGCACTCCGGTAGCAGCGAAGCCGCCATGCCTTGGCGCGCGCGCGCACGCGCGGGGTGTGGAGGTTATTTGAGGGGAGGGTGGGCGAGGCCGGCTAACAGGCGGGAGCAGACCGCCTCCTCCGTTTCCAACGAGGTGAGGGGGCGGAACTAGCACGGAGACTTCCCGTCTGTACCAAGATGGCGGCCGCAGCGGCGCTGTCATTTCGGTACAGAGCGGAGCGAAGCGCTTGATTCGACCCGGGTTCAGGCCAGAGTCTTTTTCCTCTGGGGCTCCCTCGTCCTCAGCTCGCCCCTCAGCGGCCCCTTCGGGACTCGCTGGGACCTCCCCGGTGCCCGTACACTCTGCCAGGGGGGACCATGTCTTGGGCCGCCCGCCCGCCCTTCCTCCCCCAGCGGCATGCCGCAGGGCAGTGTGGGCCGGTGGGGGTGCGAAAAGAAATGCATTGTGGGGTCGCGTCCCGGTGGCGGCGGCGACGGCCCTGGCTGGATCCCGCGGCGGCGGCGGCGGAGGCGGCGGCGGCAGCCGGAGAGCAACAAAGCCCGGAGCCGGAGCCGGGGGAGGCTGGACGGGACGGGATGGGCGACAGCGGGCGGGGTGAGTGTCCCAGCAGAGGGACCTACCAGCCAAGTGACCGCATTATCTGCAACCCCCCTCCCCCACTTGGTGCTCCGTGCCTGGCGCTCCCGCCCCCTTGTTTGTAAACACGCGTCCCCTCCCTCGCGAGGGCCCTAGCGCCCTCCCCCCGGGGCGGGGCGGGGGTGGGGAAGCTTCCGCCCCCGGAGCCGCGGCTGCCCTGGGCCCTGCACCCTGCAGCTCCCCAGCGTGGGCCGGGAGTCCTCGAGTGGGGGGACCCCGCACGTTCGAAGGCAGGCAGAGGTCCTGCGTCCCAGGAGGGGGGTGTCTCCTCCGCCTGTCCTTCTCCCCCCCCTGCATTCTCAGGCTACAAGCTGGGAATGGAGGGTTCATCCCACGTGTTGCCCCACCTAGACGAGACAGGCTTGGGCGTCGGGCTTGTGTTGACCAAATAACATCGCTTGAAGTGTTTCCTCACCTGAACTGTCTGTCCTCCTCTCCTTTGGGGACACCTCTCCTGTCAGCACAATTAGGAATTAAGCTGTTAACGTGACAGCAGGGTGTCTCTGGGCTTGGGCACTGGGGGGGGGGTTGGGGTTTGGGGTGGGGCAGGGAGAGGGAGGAGTTGAGGGTTTGAAACAGTGTTCAGTTGGCTGATCAAAGACTCATTTTCTCTTTTTCTCTCTTCTGTCTGTGTGTCTCTGTGTCCCCCTCTTTCAGACTCCCGAAGCCCAGACAGTTCCTCCCCGAATCCCCTTCCCCAGGGCGCCCCTCCCCGTTCTCCTCCCGGGCCCCCTCTCCCCCATTCCGCAGCTCCGTCCCTTGGAGGCTCTGGGGCCCCACCCCCGATGCCGCCACCCCCACTGGGCTCCCCCTTCCCAGTCATCAGCTCTTCCATGGGGTCCCCTGGCCTGCCCCCTCCAGCTCCCCCAGGATTCTCCGGGCCTGTCAGCAGTCCCCAGGTGAGAGGTTGTGACCCGCATTCTGCCTCTCCACTTTCATTTCCTTGTTTTCCTGTGACCTCAGATCCTTGTGTGTACTTCCCCATGACCCATTGATCTCCAGACCTCTAACTTGGCAGGCTTGTGGTCATTGTGAGACCCCTTGCCCTTCTTGAGGTGATTGATCTTGCAGTGCATGCTACCTCCCCAGCCCTATAAAGGAACCCCGATATTCCTAATGTCCCTTTCCTCTGTCGGTGATTTTCTGCCCTTTTGGTCCCATCTGCTTTTCTGAGATACATGTCTCTCCGGGCCACTGTGTTACACAGTTTCAGGGGACACTGTGTCTGATATCTGGGCTGTGCTCCAGGGGTGGCCCCTCACACAGACCGAAGTGTGGTAATGCCTTCTGGGATGTGCAATGCAGGGCCCTCCCTAGGGGTAGAGCATGCTTTCCATCACCTCTGAGAGATTCCCTTTCCCCGTGAGTCTCCCCGTGACTTCCCTGTTTTCCCTGTCCCAGATTAACTCAACAGTGTCGCTCCCTGGGGGTGGGTCTGGCACCCCTGAAGATGTGAAGCCACCAGTCTTAGGGGTCCGGGGCCTGCACTGTCCACCCCCTCCGGGTGGCCCTGGGGCCGGCAAACGGCTCTGTGCTATCTGCGGGGACCGAAGCTCAGGTATGGGGGTTCAGAGGACCAACAGAGAGGGGGAGAGAGAGAGAGAGAGAGCCATTTACCATCCCCTGTGGGATTCCCAGAGCCTCATGGGGTTTCTTTAGAGTAAGTGAGCTGGGGTGGGGGCAATGAAAGCTAAAAGCCTGAAGCTCAGACGTGGGATGAGGCGGGGAGGTCAGAGGGAAGAGGGGGACTGGACCCCTCTGGTGTCCCTGTTCCCCAGCTCTGTGTCTGGAAAACACAGAGGAGACTCTGAAACTAAGTTGGCTGGAGGCACGTTGGCAAGATCACTGCATGGTGAGGGGCTTACGTGCAGTCTTGTCACTGCTCTGCCCCCCCCCCCCCCCAGGCAAACACTACGGGGTTTACAGCTGCGAGGGCTGCAAGGGCTTCTTCAAGCGCACTATCCGGAAGGACCTGACGTACTCCTGCCGTGACAACAAGGACTGCACGGTGGACAAGCGGCAGCGGAACCGCTGTCAGTACTGCCGCTATCAGAAGTGCTTGGCCACTGGCATGAAGAGGGAAGGTAGGGGCCCGCCCTGCCCCGCCCCGGCTTCCCGGTAGTCTACCCATTGGGAGCGGAGCAGACGCAGCAGGGAAGATTCCAGGAACCCTCTGACAAGCCTCTGCATCCGGCTGGACTGCTCTCTCCTCCAGAGGGCGCTATGTGATGTCTCCTCTCCTCAGCAGTTCTCCCTGGTTCCCTGATTATATTGTCCCTTGAGTTTCCTTCTGGATGGGTCTGCCTCTGGCCTGCACCCGTGACCCCTGCCTCGTCCGGTGTGAGGGTGGGCTAATGTTCCTTACCCATGTGGGTGTCTCTGTGTCCCCTCTCTTTGATTTGGAGCTCCCTCTTGGTCTCTGTCTCCCTGTTACGTGTGGTCTCTCCTCCTGGGATTCCACTCTTAAAGCTGCAGACTTGACTGAAGACCCCAGGGCTGCCTCCTCTCATCTTTATTCTATCTTCTTCAGTCTGGTTCTGGAATTCGGTGAGAGAACTTGAGGGAGTATCTTTATTTATTTCTCTTTAGGTGAGAAGTGGGGAGATAGTGAGGCAGACTCTCACAGGCACCCCGACCACTGTCCTGTCTGTCCTCAGCGCCCAGGGCCGTGCTCAAACCAGTCCAGCCAGTGGCTGCAGGAGGGGGAGACGGAGGGAAAGGGGGACAGGGAGGGAGAGAGAGCAGATGGTTGCTTCTCCTGTGTGCCCTAGCCGGGAATTGAACCCAGGACATCCAGATGCCAGGCAGACACTCTATTTGCTGAGCCACACCGGCCAGGGCTGGGAATATCTTGCCGGAATCCTTTATTTAGGAGATGAGCCTGAGATGTCGCTTTTCCAAGGTCATGCAGTAAGGGGGGCAGGGCTGGGATGGGAACTCATGTCTCAGAAGACCCAGGCCAGTGCTCCTTTTACTGCTTCTCTGTTGAGTCGGAAGAGTACAAGGCTTTGCAATCAGGCGCATTTGGGTTCAAATGTATGGCTTACTGCGGATTACGTGAATGTGGTGAGCTATTGATATTCTCCAAGCTAGAACTCCTTCATCTTCAAAAACGGAGACAAGAGCTCACAGGGTCCCGGGGATGGAGTGAATGTTAAAGCCTAGTGTGTCATTGGCCCTCAGTTTAAACGTTAGCTTTCTCCCTAATTGCTTTTCTCTCGCCTTTCCTTTTTGACTGTGAGCCCTTTGATAACCCCTGCTTCCAGATGGCCCCCGGCTCACCGTTATTTGTAGGGACTTCCTCAGTTCCTATAAGTATGTCCTCGGGGCCATCAGACCCTGATAAGGCCTTAAGGACGTTTAGGGAGTCCCTGGAGGCTGGCTGCTGACTTTCCACTTTTTCTCCCCGCCCCCCCAGCGGTACAGGAGGAGCGTCAGCGGGGGAAGGACAAGGACGGGGATGGGGAGGGCGCTGGGGGAGCCCCCGAGGAAATGCCCGTGGACAGGATCCTGGAGGCAGAGCTCGCTGTGGAGCAGAAGAGCGACCAGGGCGTTGAGGGTCCCGGGGGCACCGGGGGTAGCGGCAGCAGCGTGAGTGATGGGGTCCAACCAACTCTCTTTCCTGGTCGGGGTTGGGAGGGGTGGGGGCTGTTCTGTCTTCCCTTCCTCTCCCTTCCCCCCACAACCCTCCCGACCCTGTCTGGGACTGGATGTGCTGTCACACAGGGTCTCTGAAACCATTGAGGTGGGTGTGATAGTGTCCTTTGTCCCGCCCCCCCAGCAGCCCAGTGATTGGCAGAACCGCAGGCACGTTCCAAATAAACGTTTTCACGAATCCCAGGAGAAAGCTTGGTGTGCAGGGGTTGGTTCAGATGGGGCTCGGAGAGGTGGTACATTGTGGGAGGGGGCGTCGAAAGTCTCTACCAGGGGGTCTCCCAGTATACCTTCACCTCTCCTGTGACTCACCTCCTGTCACCTGCAGCCAAACGACCCTGTGACCAACATCTGTCAGGCAGCCGACAAACAGCTGTTCACGCTGGTTGAGTGGGCGAAGCGGATCCCACACTTCTCCTCCTTGCCTCTGGATGACCAGGTCATACTGCTACGGGCAGGTCAGTGGCCTGGGGTCCCTCTGACGTCTTGACACTTGGCTCCTCTTAGACATGACCTTCGGTGACCCCAGTGCACACCTGCATACTCAGGACACCCAGCTCACTGACCTCACCACCTCTTTTCCCCTGCTGTGCTGGCCTCCCACGGCCTGACCCCCGGCTCCTGACCCGTGCTGCCCCCACCCAGGCTGGAACGAGCTCCTCATCGCCTCCTTCTCGCACCGCTCCATCGATGTCCGAGACGGCATCCTCCTGGCCACGGGGCTTCACGTGCACCGCAACTCGGCCCATTCTGCGGGCGTGGGAGCCATCTTTGATCGGTCAGTGGCCCTCCGCTGGGCTGGCTTCTGGGTGGAGGGGTGGGGCTATAGGCTGGTCCGTGTCCAAGGCTGGCTGAGCTGTGACCTTTGAGTGACCTGCAGGTCCCTCTCCAGGGTGCTGACAGAGCTAGTGTCCAAAATGCGTGACATGAGGATGGACAAGACAGAGCTTGGCTGCCTGCGGGCAATCATTCTCTTCAATCCAGGTAAGGGGGCGTCCTGTCTGCTGCCTGCGGGCAATCATTCTCTTCAATCCAGGTAAGGGGGGCGTCCTGTCTGCAGAGCAAGGCCACCTTGGAGCTGCCTCTGCTCCAGCGACTCCTGCGTTCCCCAGCCTGGGTCCCCTCAGTGAGGCCCTCAGCCCGGCCACCCCCCATGTCCGCTGACACAGTCCCCTCCGGCCCCACCCCACACACTGCGTGCCCTGCTTCCCTTGCCGGGGAAGGGCAAGGAGATGGGACCCGAAGGGGACGTCACGGCCTCCCGTCCCCGTGTGTCCTGATTTGCTTTGCCTGCCTTCCTCTTCCTCCTCTCTGCTCTGCTGTTCCAGATGCCAAGGGCCTCTCCAACCCCAGCGAGGTGGAGGTCCTGCGGGAGAAGGTGTACGCGTCCCTGGAGACCTACTGCAAACAGAAGTACCCCGAGCAGCAGGGACGGTGAGGCGGAGCTGAGGGGAGGGGGGTGCGAACCGCTGGGGGGGGCACAAGGGTGTGGGTCAGGGTCCGAGCTGTTCCTGCTCTCACCCCCCCCCCCACCTCAGGTTTGCCAAGCTGCTGCTGCGTCTTCCTGCTCTCAGGTCCATCGGCCTTAAGTGTCTAGAACATCTGTTCTTCTTCAAGCTCATTGGTGACACCCCCATCGACACCTTCCTCATGGAGATGCTGGAGGCACCCCACCAGCTGGCCTGAGCCCGGAGGGGGGCAGACACAGTGCTTTCCACATTGGAGGACGGCGCTTCCGAGCGGAACTCTGAGCCCGGGGCAGGGCGGGGCGGGGCTGTGTTCTTAGAGTCTTGCTGGGGTGAAGGCAGTGGGCCGGAACTGAGACCTCAGGGGGTTCATCCACCCTCCAAGGGGTTTGCCTGATACCCAAGTCAGAGGGGACCCCAGTCCCCTGTGCGAGGGCTGGACCTCTTCCTTCCGTGGCCTTGAGTCTCTGGATTTGTCTGGGCTGGCCGTGATTTGGGGATGGGATGAGTTCTCCCCCTGCCTGGAATGACCTCCTTCCCCCAGCACAGTGCACTGGCCTGGCTCCTGGGCCTGGACTTCCTCCTCATCTTCCTCACGTAGCCCCCTCCTGAAGAGTGGATGTGGGGACTCCCCCAGACATGGATATTGGGGGGCAGGCCTCCCATACCTATAGACACGGAATACAGGGCTCTGACAGGCCTTCCTCCAACCAAGCCTGGCAGGCGGGGGCCCATCACTGCCTCCTGTGGGGGGCCACCTCACACTGCCCTCCCCCCGCAGTCAGACTGAAAAATGAAAAGGTGGCAGTGGTTACTGGATGGGTGGAGATACAGGAACCCATCTGCTATTTTTAATTTCCTCTGAGGATAGAGACTTACAGTTAGACTCAAAGAAGTACTGTACTGACCCAGGCTGACTAAGAGATGCCGGTGGTGGAGGTGGTATGTGGGACAGGCAGGGCCCCACCATGGCTGTCCTGGGGCTCTTGAAGCACTGGCCTTCCGAACCCCCCTCGTCTC